>NC_090731.1:16823497-16868497 GCF_036898095.1 Palaemon carinicauda | reverse complement strand
GCAGTGCTTTTCACAAGCGCGAAGTAGAATCCGAGAGTTTTTTTCTCGACAACAACGACTTCGTTCACCACCAAGGCGACAATACTAAAGAGTCTTGTTTAATCACTAACGACTCCAGCATCCTCACTCCCAACAGCAGCACTGTCTTCACCTCGGGCACAATTTCTTCAACAAACACCGCACCCAACTCCGTCTACCCATCCCCCTTCCCCGTCGTTATCATTCCCCCCTACCCACGCCCCCACCTCATGCAAACCACAGGAAAGCAGTCATTTGCTTTTATGCTGGTTATTGAATGAACGCCATTTACTCGCTAAATTTTTTTACAACAGGGTTGGCCTTCCTTTGGTGCCAGTGGATTCCTCCCTTCTAGGTTTAGCATCTTCCTAGCAAGGCGATTTTCCTCTAAAAACTCTGAGGGGAAAATTATAGAAAGTTGTGCGTTGTTTTACAGCGAACCTCCCCAATCATCCATGCAATCTCCCATTATCATTATCATCACCACGAGAAGAAACACCTGTGAATAGAACATCTTCCCTTAGCAGAGCAGTTTGTTCTCAGCCGGGCAAACGGTTATTCAACTCCCGTAACGAGTTCCTATTGGTTCGCTAATAACCCGATCTAGTTTCATCGCGTCGTATGGCACACTTTGGAGAGATCGCGAGGCTGAGCGTTGTTTTATTACGCTGCAACTCATTCCGAGGAGCAATTAACATAACAGCCCAATTACTGAAATGTTAAGTGGCATCGAAGGTGCCATGTGAAAAAAAAATCTATCGACTTAACCGATCTTATAAATCACAGCGTTGACTATAAAGTCCGATAAATAATATTAAAATGTCTTTAAAACAGGGTGACATATGGAAGTCGTAATACTTTCTTCATCACTTTCAAATGCGCAGAGCGAACTCATAATCATCATCTTAAGATTGTTCTCTTATCTTGGGTAGTGCCATAGCCTCTGTACCATGGTCTTCCACTGTCTTGGATTAGAGTTCTCTTGCTTAAGGGTACACTCGGGCACACTAATCTATCTTATTTCTCTTCCTCTTGTTTTGCTAAAGTTTTCATAGTTTATATAGGAAATATTTATTTTAATGTTGTTACTCTTCTTAAAATATTCTATTTTTCCTTATTTTCTCTCCTCACTGGGCTTTTTTCCCTGTTGGAGCCCCTGGGCTTATAGCAACCTG
Source organism: Palaemon carinicauda (assembly GCF_036898095.1). NCBI lineage: Eukaryota > Metazoa > Arthropoda > Malacostraca > Decapoda > Palaemonidae > Palaemon > Palaemon carinicauda. The sequence continues at coordinate 16,867,304 of NC_090731.1, read as the reverse complement.
CTTTTCCAACTAGGGTTTCAGCTTAGCAAGTAATGAAAATAATAATAATTTGAATGACCCCATACATTCCTGGAAGCTATCAAACTAACAGAAACTCAAGTGTTTGTACTTCATTTTAGTTACCTCTTCTGAGTGAATATAATGATTCCTTATTTCCTTTCCTCACTGGGCTATTTTCCCTGTTGGAGCCCCTGAGCTTATAGCACCCAGCTTTTCCAGCTAGGGTTGTAGCTTAGACAGTAATAATAATGATAATAATAATAATAATAATAATAATAATAATAATAATAATAATAATAATAATAATGGGCTATTTTCCCTGTTGGAGACCCTGAGCTTATAGCAACCTGCTTTTCCAACTAGGGTTGTAGCTTAGCAAGTGATAATAATAATAATAATAATAATAATAATAATAATAATAATAATAATAATAATAATAATAGATAAAAGAAGGCTAGGCATTACGTGTGCCTGGATGCCAATGAACTATCAGCCTGATTTGGATTATCAGTCATCACCGTTTATTCAGGCTACGTTAGCGAGATGATATCGAACCAAAGACAGCATGCACTGTAGTGATGACATCTTAATTCCAAGTAATGAGATATAAGTCATAATTCACTAATTATATTGTCATTGTTTTCACGAATTACATCTGTCATTTTGCGTAAATTGTAAACGAAAATGCGAAATTTAAAAGTGACACTTGACACGAAAATTACGTCGTTGTTTTTGTTATTATTATTATTATTATTATTATTATTATTATTATTATTATTATTACACGGCAAGCTACAACCCTATTTGGAAAAGTATGATGCTATAAACTAAAGGGCTCCAATAGGGAAAACATAGCCCAGTGAGGAAAGAAAACAAGGAAATAAACTACAAGAGAAGAAATAACAATCAAAATAAAATATTCTAAGATCATTAACAATATCAAATTAGATCTATCATATATGAACTATCAAAACTTCATAAAAAAAAACATGAGGAAGATAAACAAGATAGAATAGCGTGCCCAAGTGTATACCTTCAAGCAAGAGACTTCTAACACAAGCCAAAGCTTTTCCTGCTCGCATATGTGCGTATTTTTTTCACTTACGCAGTTTCCTGAGGAGCAATATGCGTTTTTTAAAAACTCCATAGAAAGAGAAATAAGATGGAATAGCAAGTCCTAGTGTATACTCTCAAGCAAGAGACCTCTAACCTGCTCGCATTTGTGCGTAAGTTTTTCACTTACGCAGTTTCCGGAACAGCAATATGCGTTTTTTTTTTAACCATAAAAACTAGAGAAAGAAAAACAAGATAGAATAGCATATCCGAGTGTACACCCTCAAGCAAGAGACCTCTAACCCAAGACAAAGCTTTTCCTGCTTGCATATGTGCGTAATTTTTTTCACTTACGCAGTTTCCTGAGGAGCAATATGCGTTTTTTAAAAACTCCATAGAAAGAGAAATAAGATGGAATAGCAAGTCCTAGTGTATACTCTCAAGCAAGAGACCTCTAACCTGCTCGCATTTGTGCGTAAGTTTTTCACTTACGCAGTTTCCGGAACAGCAATATGCGTTTTTTTTTAACCATAAAAACTAGAGAAAGAGAAACAAGATAGAATAGCATATCCGAGTGTACACCCTCAAGCAAGAGACCTCTAACCCAAGACAAAGCTTTTCCTGCTTGCATATGTGCGTAATTTTTTTCACTTACGCAGTTTCCTGAGGAGCAATATGCGTTTTTTAAAAACTCCATAGAAAGAGAAATAAGATAGAATAGCCTGCCCTAGTGTATACTCTCAAGCAAGAAACCTATAACCTGCTCGCATATGTGCGTAATTTTTTTCACTTACGCAGTTTCCTGAGCAGCAATATGCGTTTTTTTTAACCATAACAAACTAGAGAAAGAGAAACAAGATAGAATAGCATGCCCGAGTGTACACCCCCAAGCAAGAGACTTCTAACTCAAGACAAAGCTTTTCCTGCTTGCATATGTGCGTAATTTTTTTCACTTACGCAGTTTCCTGAGCAGCGATATGCGTTTTTTAACCTCGGTGCGTTTCCTGCTGCCAATTGTCATCTCTTTCTCACGCTGAGTGTAGGAAGGGTCTTTAGCTTGTTAAGCGGAAGGGAGGAACTTGATGCACTTTTCTAATCTTACTTTGATGTTGTATTTTTTTTTCTTGTATTATGCAATACACATTTACAATCTTACAATTTATGAAATATAATCATCGTGTACTTACATGAATAATATATTTTTATTTTACTTATACTGTATTTACAATTGCAATATATCATCGAATATTTACATGAATAATTTATTTTCATTTTACATATACTGTGTTTACAGTTGCAATATGTCATTGTATATTTATATGAATATTTTTTTTCTTTTAAATATACTGTATTTACAGTTGCAATACATCATAGTATACTTACATGAATATTTTTCTTTTACATATACTGTATTTACAATAGCAATACATCATCGTATACTTACATGAATATTTTTCTTTTACATATACTGTATTTACAATTGCAATACATCATCGTATACTTACATGAATATTTTTCTTTTTCCCTATACTGTATTTACAATTGCAATTTTTACTATTTATCTAATATGTTTCTAAACTAAGAATATATCGACTCGTGAATACTTTTTCAATAGAAGTTTTAAATCATATTTTATTTACATTAAACGTATCTATCATTCTACTTTTAATATATTCAAATAATTGTGGGTCATTACAATCCTATTTATTTACATTAAACGTATATATCATTATACTTATGATATACTTAAGCAATTGCGAGTCAGAACTTGAAAATCCTAAGTATCTTCCTAGAAAATATCTTTGACTTTCAGCGTCCTAAGTTGAATTTGCATGTACAGCTGGCTTCATTCATTCCGGTACACCGATGTCTCCTTAGCTTCCCTTGAAATGTACCAGAATGAATGAAGCCAACTGTACATCCAAATTTAACTTATAACGGTGAAAGTCAAGGATATTTTCTAGGCGAGGAAAGGAAAATAGGATCTTCAAGTACTGACCCGCAATTGCTTAAATATATTAATTCCGGTACACTTCACGGGAAGCTAAGGAGACATCGGTGTACCGGAATTGATGAAGCCAATTGTACATGCAAATTTAACTTATAACGGTGAAAGTCAAGGATGTTTTCTAGGCGAGGAAAGGAAGATAGGATTTTCAAGTACTGACCCGCAATTGCTTGAATATATTAATTCCGGTACACTTCACGGGAAGCTAAGGAGACATCGGTGTACCGGAATTGATGAAACCAACTGTACAGACGTTTATATAATTTCAAAAACCATAAGCAAATTGACGTGTGAAAGTAATATTTCAATAACGTTTCAACGGCGTCAGTAAATCTTATGTACAATGGCACCTGACAACGCCATACTTATGCGCAATGTTCCAATATAACCAAACTAGTAAAGTGGATAAGAACCGCGTAGGTATTTTCTCGTCACTTATAAGAAAAAGAATAAGCTCGTCAAAAGCCAGCACAAACCGGATATATGATAGGGGATGGTATATGGTTGGGATATATACAGTATGTATATGTACATATATATATATATATATATATATATATATATATATATATATATATATATATATATATATATATATATGTGTGTGTGTGTGTGTATGTATATAAATAAATATATATGTGTGTATATATATATAAATATATAGATATATATATATATTAATATATATATATATAAATATATATATATATATATAAATATATATATATATATATATATATATATATATATATATATATTTATATTTATATACATATAATTTTTATGAAATCATTGAGCCAATCTAAAGAAATCTTCTCAGACGTTGGATCAGTGGATGCTTCTTCCGGAAACAAATCACAAGTACAAATTGATGTTTGTTATTAAGTATTGTGCTGACTACTATATTCCTTTTCTAATTCTGAAATATCTCCGTGGGAGGTCTTTGTGTTCATTTACAAACACATCAACATTCACCATGAAATATATTATTAGACAATCATTGTAATACAAGGAAAGATAAAACAAAGGCCATCAAGTTAACACTTTGATCTTCATACATATATATTCAAAATTTCTACCATAGCTTATCGTCATCTGTTATGTACGCACCACAACTGCTTATTCCAGCTTAGTTACATGTTTAAATGCACACATGGATTTGACAATGATCAAGATTATTTTAAGCCCAACCCCAATCCCACTCCATCTATACCCCCAGCACAAAAAGTTTAGTCTTCTTCATCGTCTTCATCTTCATCGAAAATGTTTTGCACAGTAGTGTCATCGCTAGGAGTATGATTGTTACAGTCTTTCACTTAGCACATGTCTGCATTTCAACCCATTCTGGAGGCAGACACATTCTTTGATACCACACCTTTTGAGACATGTGCATGCCAGCATCACTAGAAAGATATCAGGTATTAGCTGGACGCTCATCCAGTCTACTGCTAGAATATCTTTGCCACCCTGGTTTAAATTTGCTACTCACTCTGGGCTGGTTCAGGAGACTGGATTGCCTGTAAGGCCGCGTTCCCATAGTCAGGGTTGGTAGTTGGCTTTCTGGGCATGTTTTACCAGGCAATCCTGGCAGGAAGCAGCTGGTGAAATTCAAGCCTGTTTCTTGAATGTGTTTCCCCACAGTAGTAAACACATTCATGATAGTGTGGACAGTTCCAAGCCTACAAACCACATGTACATATTTTTCTCTGTGCTTCCACACGATCTGATCTACCTTTGCATACAACACCTGGTCAGGAATAGCGACAATATTATCCAGTCGGAGGACATTACTTGTGGCTTCAGACTTCACCAGTATCTCCTGCACTGCCAACATAAATGTCGCAGAAGCGTTGATGGGTGTTTGATATTAAATTATATCTTCTGAAATGATAACTAAGTCACATGTTCGCGTGTTGAACCCAGTCCAAGAAGTTATAATTTTACGATCTGTCAGTGCTGTGTGAGTGAGCATCCAAAGCAAATCCTTTCTTCCTGCTGGTATTACCTTCAGTTCTTGCTGATGCAGTTTATCAGTAGAAGCCTGCAGATGTTGTGTCCCTCTCATTTGTCCTGACACATACAAGAGGAGCTCTTGTGTTTTTAACTGGAAGAGTTCTATTCAATGGTATGCAAAGTATCTTTTGGAATGAGTCCACATACATCAACTTCGGAAGAAGCTGAAGCATCCATGATCGTTAAATCATTCAAAAAGCTAGGAAAACAGGCAGAAAAATTCCAAGTAACTATCAAAATTGCAACTTCATTCACTCTGTGTGAAGTGTCTGCTCCAATCAAAGTGGGCTCCAGTCTGCCAATTTTGTCCTAAGCAAGATTGAACAAGTTCCAGTAGAACAACACTCTTAATTTGGTACACAAGTAAGCTTCTGAAGGCAAATTGCCATTTCATTCATCTATAGTTGGTGATATGAGATCCCATTGCCTAGTCAGTTCATCACCTGGATCTGTTCAACATTCCCTGTGAGAGTCTTGATATTGTATGACAGTAGGACATGTTTGTGGAGTCCTGTGTCTTTCCAAGGAAATGGCATAGGCTAAATCCTGTTTCCTCGGTTTAGAAAGGTAGCAGACCCTTGCTGAGGGATCCAAGTTTGTGGGGTTACCAGACAAAAACACCCTGAAGTATTTAATAATTTTATCTGGTATACAAGTTTGCAAGTCATCCAAAATGTCTAGGATTACAGTACTTGATCCTTTGATGCAAGTACAGAACATCCATTTCCAACAGTTTGTTCATCTCCAGTGTGTTATATCTCCAGACTGCCAGTTCCTTTTTCCGAGTTTGGTTTCTTGCTGCTAATTGTTGGTGATCAAGACGGTGTGACATGAGCAGAAGCTGTTCTCGTTCATCGGGAAATATAAACATTTTACCACAAAACATCTCTATCTTTCAGCAAATGTGTTTCTTTGATGATTCTTTGGTCTTTTCTATTCTTATAGAAAGCATAAGCTTTTTCAGCTTGTCTGTCAAGGTACAAAGAGTAAAAGCGTCCAGTTTTTGGTCTTTTCTATTCCTATATAAAGCATAAGCTCTTTCAGCTTGTCTGTTAAGGTACAAAGAGTAAAGCGTCCAGTTTTTTTATCAATTCATCTTTGATGTACTCTACAAGCATGGCGTATACTTACCTTTTTTGCTGTTTGTTAGGGATCTGGGTCTGTTGTTACTTTCTTGTCATCTTGATGATTCTCGTGTTCTTTTATTTTCACACTATATGTTCCATAACAAGTCTTATGGTAATGAACTTCAGCAATAACATTATTTCTGTTAGTTAATGAAATAATCCCTGAGTAGCCTTTTGTTGTGGCAGCCTGTCTCTGAGTTGCATTAGCTCTGAGCTCTTGTGTTTTGGTCAAGCCCTCCTTTGTATTTATTTTTTGACATATAATGTATTCCTTCTTGTAAACTCTTGATTCTGAGGATGATCTTTTCAAAAGAGTTCCCTTTTCAGGAACAGTTTCTTCTAAAAGTGCACATTGATCGTCTTTATGTTCCAGGGATTCCGGAATCTTTTTCGACGTAAAGATGCTTCTGCAGTATATGTTATAGATAATATTTTGGATTTTTTATTCTGTAACAGTCTGTGCTGCCTCCAGTACTGGGTCATATTTCCTTACTTTATCAGCCTCCAACAATGTATTCTAGGAAACAAAGTCATTTGGAGTCATCAGCTTTGGGCTGTGATGATCACTGAATGATGCTTGGTGATACACTTTGTATTGGGTGTGTCAATGCTTTCCATATTTTCAAATGTTTTGATACTAACTGAAGCCCAATTTGTTTCCTGGTCTGGTGAATAGCATTAAGTCCCCCAATTCTCCATTTCATGTTCACACCTGAAACCAGAGATAACATACGCTAACATATGTGTATATAACCATGTGTCAGTCACTACAGTGGCTATTAGTTTTACTGGATTGGATGATTGTATTTAATAAATAGTTTCTATTTACTTGAAGCTGTATGAACCATTATCAAAACGTAACGAAGTGAGATGCTTGAATTTGGTAACATTGTCACATTTCTATTAATGATTAAAATGCACTTACCTCAAAATGTTTGACCTACGTTGGCACGTTGCGAACTACAGGGATAACACAAAAGTGCGTACCCTGAAATATATATAACCTTATATATATATATATATATATATATATATATATATATATATATATATATATAAATTTATGTATATATTAATATATATATATATATATATATATATATATATATATGTTGAGACGTGGAAGTGACTCAGTTTTGAAATTCTTAGGTCAAAAGTCAAGGTCATAAGGTCAAGAAATAAGCTACAGTGACAGAGGTCACAATTTTACTCATAGAGTAGTGAGACGTTCAGGAATTAATTGTTATGTTGAGACGTGCAAGAAATTCAATTTTAAAAGTCCTAGGTAAAAGGTCAAGGTCAAGGTTGGCCAAAAGGCTGAGTAATAAGCTGCTGTGGCGGATGTCTGTGCTCTACTGAGGGATCCTTTAGTTTGTTCATATATCTACTGGTTAATCCATATCAGTGGTTTTCTGTTTTTAATTATCTTCTGAACAATTTATTCAACGGAAACTTTTCATATGTGCAACATAACGTTTAAATAGTAGTAACGATTTTTTTCAAATAAAGAATTTAATAGGTTTCATTATTTTATAAAAAAAAAAAAAAACGACTGTGTTGGAGACTCAAAAAACAAGTTGCATATGCTTGCACACAATCAACATTGCGCCAAAATGAAATGGAGGATATTCGCGAACTATGTTCATACATTTTTTTTTACCACAGTTTCAGTAAAACTAAATTTAGCATGTTCATTTGCAAACTATGCACAATACCTATGCAAGCTATTCAATGCTACCGTTGTTCCATTTATAATGGATTATTCTAACCTGCGTATCAACATTCAATACGCAAATTCCATTGTTTATATTCCAGTTTCAATTTTGAGTTAGTTTTTTTAAATGAAGGTACTCCCTGGAGAACTTTTGTTTAAATTTACCCTAGGTTATTGTCTTTGGAATCTTTGCTTTTATTAGAATCTCTAAGTAGTTTGGAAAGACAAATTGGTGGGTAATAACAAAAGATAAAACAAAAGACTGATGAGAGAAAGGAAAGGCTGATAAAACCCGTGTCACAATTAACAAATATATCTTCTAAAGTTTTTCAAACCAAAGAATAAAAAAGTCTAGAAACTCTGCTCGTCATACAAAATTATAGCTTCATTATGCATAATGTACTAAGCAAGATTATTATTATTATTATTATTATTATTATTATTATTATTATTATTATTATTACTTGCTAAGCTACAAACCTAGTTGGAAAAGTAGAATGCTATAAGCCCAGTAGTTCCAACAAGGAAAATAGCCCAGTGAGAAAAGGTTAAATAAAATATCTTAAGAACAGTAATATTAAAATAAATATTTCTTATATATACTATAAAAACTTTATCAAAATAAGAGGAAGAGAAATAAGTTAGAATAGTGTACCCTCAAGCAAGAGAACTCTACCCCCCAAGACAGTGGAAGACCATGGTACAGAGGCCATGGCACTACCCGAGACTAGAGAACAATGGTTTGATTTTGGAGTGTCCTTCTCCTAGAAAAGCTGCTTACCATAGCTAAAGAGCCTCTTCTATCCTTACCAAAAGGAAAGTGGCCACTGAACAATTACAGTGCAGTAGTTAGCCCCTTGGGAGAAGAATTGTTTGGTAATCTCAGTGTTGCCAGGTGTATGAGGGCAGAAGAGAAACCAGAGAGAAGGATCCAATGTAGCACTGTCTGACCAGTCAAAGGACCCATAACTCTCTAGTGGTAGTATCTCAACGGGTGGCTGGGGCCCCTGGCCAACCTACTACCTAGGTACTGTTTGAAGATTCAACTGATTAAATGTGCGGAAGACCTTTTGAAAATGGGCAAGACTACTCAATCACTGTATTTGAATAAAGGTATAAGTTATAAGAAATCAAAAGAGCTATATTTCATATGAAATACAGTTTACATGATCACTTCAAGAGACCCAGTATAACCCGGAGCATGAACAGTTCATAGTAGAGATATGATGACTAAGTATAGTTTGGGGGAGCCTATAGGTCTATCTGCTAAGACATCAGCAGCCATTGACTGGCCCTCCTTGGTCCCAGCTTAGTTGGAGAGGGGTCTTGGGCGCTGATCATATGTATATATGGCCAGTCTCTAGGGCATTGTCCTGTTTGATAGAACAATGTCACTGTCCCTTGCCTCTGCTATTCATGAGCGGCCTTAAAACCTTTAAACGTGAGAGACATCAAGGAAAAGATGTTCCCTTTTGACTTGAATAAGATACAAAAAGCTAAATGGACGAAGACTGTAAAATCACCATTGAAAGAAATGAACAGAAATATCCTGAAAAATCTCAACAAAGAATCCACGCAAACATCAAGCCAACCCATTTCTAAGTAGAAATAAAGAATAAACTGAAATCAGCAGTTAACTGGTTGTGTTATTTTAACAGAGAAGAAGATAACTACCTTTCACTTAAGATGCAGTGGTTAAGTTAGATGGTTGCTTGTACCTAGTCGACAGCTGACTTGTATCATCTGGGCTAGAGGCTCGTATGTGGTATCTCCTTTCCACTGGTTCTACACTTGGACTCTTTTACATAGTTATGGGAAGCATGAAGTAATCTTCTGAAACATTAAAGGAAGGGAATTGACATATGATGTCATGTTTCCATGAGTCAAAGGCAATGATGGTCAGGTGTTTTTTAAATGATTTCAGTTACATTTATTGATTTTTGTTTGCTCAAGGTATACACGTGAGCATGGAAGAAAGATTTGTGGACAGTGGTCGTACATATATAATTGACTGTTAAATACCACCCTTTACAATGTGACAAAACTGCTGCCATATTTACTTGCAATATGGCTAGGGTTGTGGTGGCCGATGTAGTAACGTCCCTAATTGGTGAACGTCAGACTGGGTTTCAAGTCCTGCTCAAACTTGTTAGTTCTTTTGGTCACTGCAACCTCACCATCCTTGTGAGATAAGGATAGGGGTATTGGGGGAGCTATAGCAGGTCAGCAGGTGGCATGAGAGGAATAAGGGTAGAAAATTGAACACCACTCCCATATAATTGTGGAAGTATCCCACATCATAGCACTGGAACTTGTATATCGTCATTTTTCCGCACATAGTCAAGAATACAAATTGGGTAATTCCAAATTAGGAGCTTTACAGTCTAGTGGTACAAATGGTGAACTACTAGATATTTCATTTCTCCTTGGTAATACATTTAAGAGGCCTTAATGTGTCAGTTACTTCTTGCGCATACTTAATACTTGGGATACTTATTTAAAAGTATAACGATAGAGTTTATAAGGAATATCAATTGTCAGGACTTCAATGAAGAAACAAGTTTAACATCTCCTTTCATTACTAATTCAGGTAATTAAAAACAAAGTTATTTACGTCATTGACGCATAAAACTTACCGTAGACTCGAGTATATGGGCCGATTTCCTCACGAGTACTCAATTAGTCTGTTTCCATTTGAAGTCCCTGGTAACTTTCTATTTTGAAAACAGTCAGAAAATAGGTGGTAAATGAAGGTATTGAGAGGATATCAGCGGTGAAGATATTTCAAATATATGTTCAGGTTCTAGGGTAACTTGAAGATCTACGATGTAGCTAAATTATAGGTAGATACATAATCGAATTAATTGTCTTTAACTATAACAAAAAGATCCAAAACTCGATTTCGGAGAACTCATGTTAATATTACCAAATTAGAGTAGTCTGCCTCTGAAATAGTTATTCGTAGAAAATGGTAAAGCCTTTTTATATCAAAGAAAATGGAGATAAACTTAGATTTTAGCACTAACTATAATATAAGATAATCTCACTTTCTCAATAGCTATTGATATTCCCAGCAATCCAAAAAGTTGCATTTTGAGCAAAAAGATTTTCATCCTTAATCATAAAGCATTGATAGGTTACTTCATATTTTTTTTTCGATATTTCTGGAATTAGTCTTTAAATCTAAGATTTCATTTTGTTGTGGTTAATTATTCGATATTTGATAGGTTATTCAAATATAACCAAATTCATGCTAAAAATAAATGTAATTTTCAAAGAAAACGGGAGTTTTCCCATAGGAATAGTATTTTTTTTTTTAGAAAATGTTCTCTGGCAGGAACTATATTAAAGCCTAATTTTCTAATTATTATTATATTCAGCAGTTTTAGATGTATGCCAGCTCCAGTGATATTAATTTGTTTCTAGTAACTTATCTTTTGTCAAAGCCACTTAAAGTTATAATATAAAAAGATGTTCATTTGATAAATCAGCTTTCCATATTTCATACGCACACACAGCCTCTATATATTCGACCTTTGACTTCGAGAGGAAATTCTCTTTTCCTTCAAAACTTTTGCATGCTGATATGGTTTACTTTAAGTTAATAAAGTCCGTTTTAATGCTGTTACTGTTCTTAAAATATGCTATTTTAATTGTTCATTACTTCAATCGTAGAAGTTTTATTTTTGAAGTTTTATTCCAGCTGTGACCAAGTTGTGGAATGATCTTCCTAATCGGGTAGTTGAATCAGTAGAACTTAGTTCAAAAGTTCAAAGTTGCAGCAAATGTTTTTATGTTGAACAGGCTGACATAAGTCTTTTTATAGTTTATATATGATATATTTGTTACTGTTTTTAGAATGATTTATTGTTAATTTGTTCTCCTCATTTATTTATTTCTTTATTTCCTTTCCTCACTGGGCTATTTTTCCATGTTGGAGCCCTTGGGGATCATAGCATCTTGCTTTTCCAACTAGGGTTGTAGCTTGGCTAGTAATGATAATAATGATGATGATGATGATTATGATAATAAAAATGATAATAATAATAATAATAATAATAATAATAATAATAATAATAATAATAATAATAATAATAATAGTGTATTCATTTCCGTATTTCCTTTCCTCAATGGGCTATTTTCACTGTTGGGGCCCTTAGGCGTATAGCATCCTGCTTTTCCAACTAGGGTTGTAGCTTAGCTAATAATGATGATAATAATTTCAACTGCAAAGGTCTTAGTAAATTAGTCTTAGTGTTATCCCCATATATGATGATCGTATTTTAGATTTCAATTACATCAAAGAAGAAATAACTACAGAGGATAGAAGAACGGCATTAGATGAGGAAAATTTAATATGCTAAAACATGAAGCAAGAAGGATATCCTATAAAAATATATGGCTAATATAATTATATGAATAATGCATATAATCCCATCCTGTAGTGTATCTATTAGGTCTATGCTTATACAAGGGGTAACCTACAGGGTAGAAGATTTCATTTACACTGTAGGCCTATGCCTTTTTTATATTAGGCAGCTTACATTTTATGCTAGTGTCTTGATATCTAAACTAGGCCTATATATGACATTCTGCACAGAAATTCCCTTTGGCATTCCATTTTCAAAATTTTCATCAAACAAAAAACTTTGATTGACCTAATATTCCACGATACCATTATTAACCACTTGTTTATATAATGCATTTATTTTACCAGCTTTTATTGAGAGATAATCAACAAGCGTCCACTTTACAATCTTTTGTCGTAAGCACATTCACTTCTGAATAAATATGGACTGCTGAAGTAAACCTATTCCTTGAAATTTATTTCATCGTATGTAAGTAGACTTGTTTAGAGCCAGATACTGGACGAAGAGGTCTGTGTTCTGTAACTCAATTTGAGTCTCTCCTACCACACAAGACGTGAGAAACTTCCTTCCATATATGAGGGATAATTCATTATCTTTCCATCATTAGATATTGTTCTTTGTTTTATTTATCAGTGGTGGTACATATATAATTGACTGTGTAATACTATCATTTACAATTTGAGAAAACTGCTGACATATTCACTTGTCTAGGGTTGTGGTGACCGATGTGGCAACTTCCCTAATTGGTGAACGCCAGACTGGGGTTCGAGTCCTGCTCAAACTTATTAGCTCTTTTGATCGCTGCAACCTCAACATCCTTGTGAGCTATGGATAGGGGTTTTGAAGGAGCCTATAGGTCTATCTGCTGAGCCCTCAGCAGCCATTGCCTGGCCCTCCTTTGTCCTAGCTTAGGTGGAGAGGGGGCTTATGCGTTGATTCTATGTATATATGGTCAGTCTCTAGGGCACTGTCCTGCCCGATAGGGCAAGGTCACTGACCTTTGCCCCTGCCATTCATGAATGGTTTTTAAACCTTTAAACCTTGATTGGTATGTTTAACTTGAAATAAAAACTAGTGTACGTGACTTCAGAATTTCATGAGAGCATTAGCAGATTTAATTAAGAATAGAAAGTCACAAGAGGTTACTGGAATTACAAACTGATATTATAGAATAGTCGAAAGGTTTGATGGTGATTTTATGCTCAGAAATAGAAGGTAACTATTTAAAAAAACAAGCTTATGATAACAAGATTCGATGGTAGTTCTGCTTCTTCAAAGACTGCCAACACCTCTGAAATATTGAAAAATACATAATCGTGGTTATTAAGTGTTAACAGATCGTCACAGTTACACTCAAAGGATGTTTTCTGTTCTCAATTCAATTCAATTCAAAACATTTATTGAAGTTGAGTAGACATGAAAAGGAGCATGTCAGCATGCTGACAAGCCCACTCAACAGTATCTTGCAAAATCTATGAGACAACTTCTTTATTTACAATTTCCTGTTCTGACTGGCATTCAATAATCTCCATGTAATTTTTGACAAGTTTTGAACGTCTTCTTGGTCATTTAAGCATTTCATGATTAGTTTCCCAAAAGATAGATGACCACTCTAAATCTCCCAACTACCTTTCCACCAATTCAACCTCTTTTCTCTCTAATATATTTGAAACTTTTCTTAGACCTCACTTTCACACACACTTTGTTTAGTTCATAAGATATTGCTTAGCAGAACAATGACCTATCCCCGTTCCTCTGTGGTGTTCATTAGCAGGGTATAATTCTCTGAATAGGAAGGACCTCCTTACTTAATGAAGTCCTATAAATCACTACTTTGCTCTTTCCACACTTTATTTAATAATGATATCTACTTTAAGAGCATGTGTTACTTCAGCTCTATAAGATCTTCGGCCATCAACAGGCATATTATTGTTAAGAAATCTACCAATATTTTTTTTTTGGGGGGGCTGGGTGGTTGTTGTCATTAATTCACACGATAAAAAATTGGTCTAAAGGTTTGTATCTCTACTATCTGCTTATTTGCATCCTGTTTCTATTCAATATAAAGCGGCCAATCTATGCTAACTTTGCATACTATTTTAGGAATTGAATACAATGGAATATGACGCGGCCAAGTGACTGCAGATTGCCAAAATTCGTCTGTTTAATAACTACCAATATATAAATTTTCTGACTAGCTTCCCTCTGCTGTTTATTTTTATAGGTATATTACATCTTCCAAGAAGCCAGTTTAACACCTCCTGCGAGCTTGATCCCCCATTGTTTCTCTTCTTTCTACCTAAATTTTTACTTAACTGGATTTAGAATATCTCGCGTAACAGAAATCATATTCTGCATGTTAACTTTTGATGGTCAATTCTTCTTGGTTTTTTACATGACCCATTTGGATGCCAAGAGTATGAAATCATTGGATTTTTTATAATGTTCAAACTTCGTTGTCGTTTTTTTTTTTTTTTTTTTTTTTTTTTTTTTTTTTTTTTTTTTTGCAGCTCGCCACTATGTACAAGCATTGATTACATCCACAGTAGACTAAGTAATCGATAAGAGGTGATCGCTCGTACTTCCCAATAAATTAAACTTTATTCTGAATGTAGTAATCTCATTAGCCACTTGAACATTTCATGTATTCCTTACTAAGATTTTACTGATAAACATTGATAGTTTATTTGGTCCTTCATTTTCATACAATGTTTGTTTGCAAGTGTGGAAAGATACAGAGGTTCCGAAACTCATGTAAGATAGTTACCTGAATGAAATAATGATATTTAATCGTCTATTTTGCCAGCGTCTCCTTGTACTTAGACAAGAGAGAAGAACTAAGCTTTTTTTTTCTTCTTCTTTTTTTAACCTTAAGGTAAGAATTCCGTTTTACGAGTGAAACAATACAATGTACATGGTGACAGACTGTGTTTATTATATATACTAAAGACAGTTCGATTTTCAATTCAGTTTTTAAATTGAAGTTTTTAAACTAATTCAATACTACGCAGTATTCTAGAAGTTTTATACCAGCTGTGACCAAGTTGTGGAATGATCTTCCTAATCGGGTAGTTGAATCAGTAGGATTTCAAAAGTTCAAACTTGCAGCAAATGTTTTTTTTTTTTTTTTATGCTGAACAGGCTGACAGGTCTTTTTATATAGGAAATATCTGTTTTGATGTTATTACTGTTTCTTAAAATATTTTACTTTAATTGTTCATTACTTCTCATATCGTTTATTTATTTCCCTGTTTCCTTTCCTCACCGGGCTATTTTTCACTGTTGGAGCCCTTGGACTTATCGCATCTTGCTTTTCCAAGTAGGGTTGTAGCTTAGCTAGTAATAATAATAATAATAATAATAATAATAATAATAATAATAATAATAATATTATTATTATTATTATTATTATTATTATTATTAAGATGGTGATGATTAAAGAAAAATTCAGCCACATCAACTTTTATTCAAAAAAACATTCAGAAAAGAGAACAGGTCTTTTTACAGACACAGGAACAAAAAAAAAGGGTATAGAAAATACGTTTGTCGATATTCTAATTACTCCCCTGTTTGATATCAGACAAGGATTAGAAATAGAAAAATCACTTTAACCTCTTCGCAAAAAGAAAAACAAAAATCGTTATCCACTGTTGGGCAGATCTTAAATTAATTACCTTTCAAAATGACTGTGACTTTAGGCCTAAAATATGATTTACAATTTTGATAGGAACAAGGACATCAGGAGCAATGGCTGCTTCATATCTACGAATGATGATGAAAGTCCTCTTTGTTAATATGTTAACTATAAAGATATACGTAGAAACCGATTAATAAATATCAACATAATATCAGACGACTCTACAGTTACCTCTTGTTGCATATTATCAATAAACACAAATCTACGTGTAAATTTCTAAGCCATACTTTTTCCAAACTGAAATAGTGCTGATCTAGGTTTTACATTGTTTAAGACAAATAAGCTACTATAGTCCATTTCTTTTAGCGATGCATATTTGCACCGACTCGTAGCGGGGACCTTTTAGCTCGGAAAAGTTTCCGGATCGCTGATTGGTTGGACAAGATAATTCTAACCAATCAGCGATCAGGAAACTTTTCCGAGCTAAAAGGGCACCGCCACGAGTCGGTGCAAATATGCATCGCTAAAAGAAATGGACTATACATTTCTGTATACAGTAATCTTAGTATAGCCAATGCAGTCATTATGAAATATATATAGGATACATTAGTATACGATTGTATACAAAATATAAACTAACCATTAATGATTAGTTCTATGTTCTACTACGTCAAACTACAGTACATATACTTTGATACGTCAAAATAGCTAAATATCTCTTCCCTACATTAAAAACGAAATTAATCTTAGGTTACAGTAAATCGTCAGGTATTTAAAATCAAGAGACAAATGGTACTTTTATGTAATTACTTCTTTCATGGCGTTATTTACTAAATTATCAATTACATCTAAGACAAATACATTTATAAGATTCCGGGAGCCATGTAAAGCGTGTGGATGATATCATTACAACTCTGCTTCGATATTTTCGACCAATTAGTCATTTTTAGGTATCACAATCATCCAGGTCTAAAAGCATATCATTTTATTCTATGACCATTTCATAATGTCTCGAATTGCAATTTCTAACAGAAATATGATACACTTTTTCAATCAAAGTTATTTCTACTTTATCGTAAACTTTTGCCGTTACATCAGCACCATTTCACCTTTATTTCCAAAGAATTTTGTTCAAGGTTATTAATCTTGAACTGAGTAGTATACATTAAATGTAAGTAAACAAAATAAAGTTACTATAAATCATCGTAAAGTTGCCTAACTGAGTAGGCCGATCTCTTGGTATCTTTCGCCGATGGAAGCCACTGACTTGCCGCTGGACTGTGGGAGAAGGAAGAGTAAAAGATGCTTCGAGAAAGTCGGGGAAACTGCTCACCATCACCAGGATCCTCGGGGATCTTTCCCACGTGTCAATGATTACTCCAATCTTTTGGATAACACTTGACCCTATCTAGTGACCTACAACACGTCCGGGGATTTTTGTAAGCCTCGGTATGGAGACTCGACACCGCTCCAAAAAAAAGGTGCACTTTCGTTTGCTTGTCATCTTTAGGCATCAGGACCATTGACAACATCCAGAACGAGAAGACGTCCTAGTAATGGCCCGGCTTAGCTTCGTAGTACTTTTGGCTCTCTGCGAAGCCACCCTCGTCCTTGAGAGCGATGTGAACGTGTGCCTTGGCTCGCCGCACCTGCAACAATGAAATAGAATTAAACAATAATGAAAATTCTGAAGGAAAGACAAATTGGTGCTGAGTCCAATTTACAAAGGGATTGGTGGCACAGTCAGCACAGACCCATGATTTCCTGAAACTCGTAAACTATTCTTTTTTTTTACGATTGCTAACTCCGTAGAATATGTAACCTTTTATCTATAACAATAGTGATAGAATATCTATTTCATTCTTTGTTGTAAGCCAAGAGGTTTGTGTGCTTGAAGGTGTGAAGTTTGCATATGGTATTGTATTGAGAACTCATTTTTTAAGAAAGAAGTACCAATAACTTAATATAAGATTGAAGCCTATAGACCAGTTCAAGTAAAATGTAGTGCATAATCTAGTTGAATTCATATATTAATATGGGGTTTTGTCAAAATGATTGAAACACCCTCCTCATCAAGAAGCCAGATTATGAAACTGAAACACCCTATTTACCATGACCCCATATGTAAAATTTAGGGCATGCTACATATCAAGGAGTCATTCCACTCACTCACTCCACTACCGGCATACCATCGTGATCCTTCGACGCCTCCACCAGAAGATTCCACTACCTACAATCAAGAGCCAACGTAGGCCACTCTGCTGGACACTCCACTCTGAGTTGCTCTAAATCTGTCTTAATACTATCAGACCTTGATTGCTTGCTTTTACATTGACCCCAATACAACAAAGGGAACCACGGGCTTTTGCATGAAAGCAGCCCGTAAGTAGGATAATCCTGTGAAAGTGTCAAATCAGATCAGGAACAAAAAGGATGGACAGGATGATGATGGGATGACAGCAGCATGACGAACCGAGGCCAGAGTCAGAAGTTCAGTTGAGGGGGTCGTAAAGCAGACAAGGCCTCACTAAACCCAGTTCTTCTTTGGTCCTAGAGAAATTGATTTTTTCTTATTGCAGGTCCAAACTGGACTTACTATCAGACCATCTCAAAGAGTCAAATTCAGAAATTGTGACAGCTAGGAGTAAAATAAGGAATTGGAACACCCTACAAATATAGAAACTAGTTTCAAAGGTTGGGGCAACTTGTCCATCAAGGAGACAAATGCACAACCTGGGACATCTTACACATGAAGGGCTAAGTTACAGAAATTTGGACACCCTACATATCTAGCAGCCTGATTCAGAAATTGGTGACACAGTACACATCAAGGAGTCAGGAACAGGAAATGGGATCCTCTTTATATTAAGCAGGAAGCATATTATTACTATTATTATTATTATTATTATTATTATTATTATTACTATTATTATTATTATTATTATTATCATTGCTGTTGCTGTTGTTGTTGTTGTTACTTGCTAAGTTACAGACCTAGTTGGAAAAGCAGGATGCTATAACCCCAAGGGCTCCAATAGGGAAAATAGCCCAGATGGGAAAGGAAATAAGGAAATAGATAAACCACTAGAGAAGTAATTAACAACATAAAATATTTTAAGAACAGTAACAACATTGAAATACATCTTTCATACATAAACTATTAAAACTTCAAAAAAAAAGAGGAAGAGAAATAAGACAAAAAAAGTTTACCCTAGTGTGTACCCTAAAGCAAGAGAACCCTACCGTAAGACAGTGGAAGAACATGGTACGAAGCTATGGCACTACCCAAGACCAGAGAACAATGGTTTGATTTTGGAGTGTCTTCCTCCTAGAAGAGCTTCTTACCATAGCTAGAGTCTCTTCTACCCTTAAATTTGGGATACCTTACAATCTAGCAGTAGGATGCAGAAAATGTAACCCTCTACATAGAGGAGCCCTATACAGAAATATGGACGCCAAACAGTTCAAGGAATAAAATTCCAAAACTGGGACAATCTACATATAGAGCCTGGTACAGAAACTTGGATCAAGGAGCCACATACAGATATTGTAATACCCTTTATATCATTAAGCAAGATGTAGGTGTAGAACAATCTACACATTAAGCATCTAGATGCTGAAATTGGAACACCCTATATTTCAATGAGCCAGATACAGAAATTGGATTATTCTACACAAAAAAAAAAAAATCTACACCGAAACTGGAAATATCAACAAACAGATGCAGAAATTTGAACACCCTACACATAGATGAGGTAGATGTATAAATCGTAATACCCTGTACATCTAGCAGCTAGATGTATAAATCGTAATACCCTGTACATCTAGCAGCTAGATCCAGAAATTGTAACACCCTATGCATTGATGAGACACATGCAGATTTTTTTTTTTACATTTTTCATATTAAGGAGTAATATCCAGAAATTGGAACACATTGCACATTAAGGAGCCAGATGGAGGAACTGTAACACCCGACACATCATAGAGTCAGATTCATAAATTAGAATACCCTGTGCTTCAAGGAGTTATGTTCATAAATTGAAACAGCCTGATAATAAAGAAGCTATGTGTAGGAAATTTGTACTCATATATCAAAGACCTAAATGCATAAATTGGAACACCCTGCACACCAAGGAGCTAGTTGCAGGAATTGGAGCTAGTTGCAGGAATTTGAGTATCCAACATATAAAAAAGTCAGGTATGGCAAATTTGGACAACCTGTACATCAAAGAGGTAGATGAAAAAATTGGAACACCCAGTACATCACCGGATCTGAGGTAGAAATTATGGTCACGCTGTACATCATGAAGCCTATTGCAGTAACTGGGGCACCTTAAACACCAAGAAGCTAGCTGTAAGAATTGGAACACCTTACACATCAAAGACCCAGATGACCAACTGCCTGAAGGAATGATTTCATTCCTATTTAGCATTCTGATAACAAAATTCTTGGTGGACCCGTCATATTCCTCTGTGGCAAATACATGACCAGCTGCTTGAAGGATTCGTTGCGGTTTCTTTAGCATTTGGATATGTAATTTCTTAGAAGACTCATTTCATTCAGCTTCAGCATTAAGACATCTTATGACATTATTTTATAGTTTTGTGATATATCAAAGTTTCAGGTATGTAGTTGAAGGTCTGACTTTTTCCATATCTCATACTCATGAAACCAAGGTAAGTTATTTCACAGAAAACTGGAATTATCCGAGGAATTCTTGATACATTTGCATGTGACTTATACGGCCACTTTATTGGCATCATCATTTACATGGGTGATGTGCATGTGCCGAATATAGAGAATTACTGACCATAATGGATAAGGTTACAGCAGGTGGCAGATATAATGTTAAAAATGTTCCAACTGATGAGATCCCTTATAACATTTCAATAACAATGAAAATGCCCATAACCCAATGACCGACTATTCAAGACTCAGCCACTCTTCAATAATATGACCAGAGTTCCTGAAAGTGGCCTTGACACCATCACAGTCTGTTGATGTGGTCATGGTGGCTTATAATGAGACCAAGACCTACAGCACAACATCCAAAACAAGCCTGACAAGTGGGAGCATAAGCTGTTCTGCAGGCGAAGCAATGATGGATTCATCCATGTCACCCTCTTCTACCAAGGAGAAATCCCTTTCTCCAACCATCTGAAGGATCTCACAAAGGAGAAGTCTGCCATGCATGTCGGCAGCAAAATGGTTATCACCCTTGTCAAGACACTGAAGAAAACACACCAGTTTGCCATCTATTCAAACAACCGGTTCACAGCTATCAGTTTAGTGGAGTCGATAAAGGGAAAGTCTGGTGGCAGATATGTGGGTACTGTGAGAACTAACAAGGTAAGGGATTCACTGCTCACTTCTGTCAAATAGATGGAGAAGAAAGCTGTCCCAATGGGAAAACATGTAACCTACAGTACTGATGGGATTCTTGCCATTCAGTACAAAGATAACAGCTATGTCACATTCATTTCTTGAGAGGCTGAGGTGGCCCCAATGAAGAAAGTAAAGTGTTATGACAAATAGCTGAAGAGGAAGGTAGTTTTCCTTTTCCTAATGTAATCAATGAGTACAAAGGGAAGATGGGTGGCATTGACAAGTCAGACATACTATCCCACCGCTACAAGATTCCAATGCGAGTGGTTCATCAAACCATTTAGATATATCCTATGCCTGTGTATTTTTATGCATGGCTGCTGCATAAAAGAGACACTCAAGTTCTTGAAGAAGAAACTCATGCCTCCGAAAAACTTCTGGCTTGATATCTCATAAGTGGCAAGATGTCAGACCATTGGACCAAAACTGAAGAATCGCTCTTTAAAGCGGGAGCCCATGTCAGTACCAAAGAGGGGACAAAATAACAAAATTCCGCATGACAACCAGTAGTATAATACCAAGGAGTGGCATACGCCATTTTCTATCCCAATTAGGCAGACCTGAAAGCTTTGTTCCAAACAGGATGGTATCCAGCAAGCCCAAGGGGTGTGCACCGTCTAGCGAGTGGCCCTCTGCTTGTCGCAACACAGCAGTAATGCCAGTAGTATCAAGTATCCTATCTGACCTTACCTCATTGATTAGGTGTACCTCATGTCCTTCTTTAATTTTGAATCTGTAATGTCCTGTGTATGTATGTAATATTCACACTCCACATGTACAAGTGATGTGCTTTACTAAGTCAGTAACTACTAAACAGTCATTTTGATATCCTGATTATGTGTTTATGTATTTGTATTGCCTAAGTAAGTTGGTAACTACTAACTTATTATTTTGATGCCCTGTTTATACGTTATTCACTCTTTACCTGTAAATTTAAGGCGCTTTAGTAAGTTAGTAACACTAACTTGAAATTTGATTGTCCTGTTTGTAATTGTAAGTGTTACCTTATAAATGGAAGCTGTAACTTTAATGTAAATTATAACTCTTTAAATTTTATATTCTATAATACTGAAACGGATTTTTGTTTTATCAAACCTTCTTCTACTGATTAACAAATTATATGAAATAGGTTTTTACCAAATTTAGACAAATGTTGGGCAAGGAAAGGTCAGTGTGTTTAGTATCTATATTTGAAAGAATTTTTTTTGTTGAATCCTTTCGAACTAAAAGGCATTAAAGCCTTTGGGTGGGCATAGCATGTTCCTTGTAAACCGAGGGAGTCGCCAGCACTTGCTATATTTTTGGTACAACTTTGAAAAGTTGGAATGCATTTGTTCAAAAGAATTACAGGGTTAGAAATATCTTAGAAAGGCTTAAAAATCAACAAACAAAGTTTTTTACGCATCTCCATTATTTCTACACTTAAAAATCTGTCGTAATAAACGGTAAAAATCCTAGAATAAATGTTGTCAGGCATTTACCGTTTTAAAAACGGATATATTGACATAAAAGAGTGATATTACGGCCACCATCCCGTATAAGATAATAACAAAATAGGGTAAAATTACGGTCGCCTGTGTTTTACTGAAATACGGTTGAGAACAATGTATTTTAAAGGAGTATTTCCGATTAAAATTGAAGCTTTGTTCAACAGTGTATGTTTGCCACTAAAGGATTAACACCAAATATTACTTACCTCGTAATAGAAAGCTCTGATCACCAGCAGGAAGTAAGTCTCCAGGAAGATAACGGAACCAAAAATGACGAGGACGATGAAGAATCCTTTCCAAAGACCGACGACAGCGCTGATTCCCAGCAATCCAAGAGCTAGCAGCACTAGAACGCTGATTGCAAGCACTTGCATGCACATGAAGGGAATCAGGAGTCGGGTCATATTCTGGAAGAAGACAAGAAAAAGTTTTAATTGTCATATATCATATTCTGGATGAAGATAAAAACGTTTTAATTCTCAAAAATAATTAATTCAATAGAGACAATTTACATGTTCCTTATTTCTACTTTTAAATGTTAGAAAATTATTTTGTGCAATATATGCAAACTTTTAAAAGGCTATAATTATCAAATCACACGAAGACTATACATAATAATGCTTACAATGTTCTACTGTGTATATGCGATATATATAACAGTTTTAAATATCAGTAAACATAAACGTATACTGTATAGCAGATAATATTTCTCTTTTGATGTCACCTTGAAACTAATTCACCATTTTCTGTTTATCATTGTTAATCTATTCAAGCTCTCTACATCTATCAATGATTATGCAGAGATAAAGAAATATATATTTTCACAATTGTCTGAAGTTTATGTAAATTTTATAATTAAGTCTCCTGAAATGGAGAACAAATGATGAATTAAATTGTGTAAGATATCAGAGTTGGCATTTACACAGTGAACTCCAGCTAAATAGAATGGGCCTGGAGTTCACAATCCCTTAAAGGTTAAAGGTGTCTGGTTTCAGTTCCAGTTTCATCAGAATAGAAACTCACCAGACCGTCAGCCGGGCAAGCTCAAGCCCCACTGTGGTGCCCAACCATAGCAGTGGCTCCCCAGGAAATAGGTTAAACTCATGGTCCCGGGCTGGGATCGATTTGCTGCCATGCGAATGCTAGGCGAACACGTTACCATTGTACTAGCCAGTCAGTTAACTCCGTTAACTATCACAAGTTGAGATGTGGGGTCGTGCCACCTCGCAAAAAGGGGTACAACACCTTGCGCTAGCTCGTGACAAGACCTAGCAAGAAAATTCTAAGATGTCACGACCTCGCCAGATTTTTAAAACCGGTTTAAATTTTGTCGCGGCGTTGTACGAGGTGATGACCTCACGCCACCTCGCAAGTTTATTTTTGCGACGTCGTACGAACACCTCGTAGGATGTCGCCTGGGTTCGTGTCATTTCGTGCCACCTCGCACCAGCCACAACTCCTTACGACTTTTCTGCGAGGTCTTACCCCAAACTGTTACCAGTTCCGGCGAGCAGCCTACCGCTACTTTTATTCTTATAATTGCATGACTGCACTTGGCCAGCTTTCCTGCCCTTCAGCTGCAACTTGAATAGCCAGTATATTCCAACACTTACTTTACACGTAAAAATCTTTTGAAAAATTCTTTGCTTTCAGTGTTTCAAATCCGACTTATTATTCGCATTAGCAGGAGGGGAATCATATCTCATAAAGGCTTCTGATTTATGGACAGTTGAAAATGTTACCTGAGGGCAAATAAATCAATGTTTTTTTTTTTTTTGTTTTTTTACCTTTCTAATGCCATGGATGAGAAGACTGCTCAGAATGGTGACGACAATGTCAATGATGAACCGGGAGGCGATGAAGCCGATCACTGGAAAGGAAATATATGTATAATGAAACCGTGAAGTGATTAATCATTGTAATTCATATAGAGATATCATGAATTATATATACTTAATATTATGAATTCATGTAGTTATACACGCATTTGCATGGCTGATTTTGCTCAACAAACATATCAATAAATAGATAATGACTTGGATATCGTATATGAAACTAATTTTGAAATTGGAAAATAGATGTATCATTGTAATAGGTATATTGATATCATAAATTATATATACCTAATATCATGGATTCATATAGATATACACGCATTTGCATGGCTAATTTTTCTAAACAAACAAATCAGTAGATAAAGAGTGACTTGGATATCGTATATAAAATTAATTTTGAAAAATAAATGTTGAGGACAAAAGGGTCATACCACCACCGATACCCACAGCCAACACTTTCCCATTCAATGTTTTTCTTATTTTTATACTTAGGTAAATAAATGGATTCTAAGGGAATGTAAACAAAAATACAGAGAATAGGACACCGTTTGTAGGTGGTTCCTATTACAGCGTGTTCAAAAAGTCTCTCCACAGTGAGCACTCGAGGCCCATTACTTCACGCAAAAGTCGGTTATCGTTC
This sequence comes from Palaemon carinicauda, assembly GCF_036898095.1. NCBI lineage: Eukaryota > Metazoa > Arthropoda > Malacostraca > Decapoda > Palaemonidae > Palaemon > Palaemon carinicauda. The sequence goes on along the minus strand of NC_090731.1, from coordinate 16,842,031 downwards.
AAAATACTTTTTCAATACTTTTTGAACGCCCTGTACTTCGAGCTGTTAAAGATTTAAAAAACAGATAGCTCTGCATATGAAGATGTCAATTTAAATCGTTTGTATATGATAAATTGAGGTATTGAAAACGAATCATAATATTACCAGATATGGGTCTTAAGGTAATGTAACAACCGGAAATTCAAAAGAATGAGGATATGACTTGTGTACTGCAACATCTATTTTCTATAAATTCAGTGAGAAGTATAATTACAAAGGAAAAATGCTGTATTTTCAGTAGGATACTGAGCGAATTTATCCACACTTTGGTTTACCAAAGTCAACTTGTTATTTACTAGAGCAAGAAAACTATCAGTTCTTTAATCTTTTAAGGCCCTCCAGAACCAATTATACTATGGAGTTCTGTCTGTTTAGATGTTCGCTGATGAGAAACAGAGCAAAACATAAGAGCTGAAAACTCATCCCAGAGAGAGAGAGAGAGAGAGAGAGAGAGAGAGAGAGAGAGAGAGAGAGAGAAAGTTAGAAAGATTTACAAGGATTATGGATATCTCAAAGACGCTTTAGCCCATCCGTGGAGACTCCAGAGAGAGAGAGAGAGAGAGAGAGAAAGTTACAAGGAGTTACAAGGATTCTGAATGTCTCAAAGACACTTTAGTCCATCCACGGAGACTCCAGAGAGAGAGAGAGAGAGAGAGAGTTAGGAGTTACAAGGATTCTGAATGTCTCAAAGACGCTTTAGTCCATTCACGGAGACTCCAGAGAGAGAGAGAGAGAGAAAGAAAGTTACAAGGATTTACAAGGATTTTGGATGTCTCAAAGACTCTTTAGTCCATCCGCGGAGACAGCAAAGAGAGAGAGAGAGAGAGAGAGAGAAAGTTGGGATTTACAAGGATTATGGATGTCTCAAATACGCTTTAGTCCATCCGCGGAGACTCCATAGAGAGAGAGAGAGAGAGAGAGAGAGAGAGTTAGGAGTTACAAGGATTATGGATGTCTCAAAGATGCTTTAGCCCATCCGCGGAGACTCCATAGAGAGGGAGAGAAAGTTACAAGGATTTTGGATGTCACAAAGACACTTTAGTCCATCTGCAGAGACTTCAGAGAGAGAGTAACAAGGAGTTACAAGGAGCTACAAGGATTTTTAATGTCTCGAAGACGCTTTAGTGCATCCGCGGAGACTCCAGAGAGAGAGAGAGAGAAAGAGAGAGAGAGAAAACTATGTGGAATGAGAGTCCTGCAATCATTGTGCATAACTTCACACACAAGCCAGGTGCCATTAAGTAGGCATTAATTAGCAAATGGCTGAACTGCATCTTCCTCTCTGCTAACCCTTTTCGCATCTTGGTGCTATGGATGTCTATGATCCATTACATATTGTTTTGAAGTTTTTATCCTCTGGTTATTTTCAAATTTTTTATGGCTTATATATGGAAGATTTATTTTAATATTCTTATTGTTCTTAAACTTCTCTTGTAGTTTTTCCTTATTTCCTTTCCTCACTGGGCTATTTTCTCTGTTGGAGCCCTTTGGGTTTCTAGCATCCCGCTTTTCCAACGAGGGTTGTATAGCTTAGCAAGTAATAATAATAATAATGATAATAATAATAGTATCAGTACTCAGAATTATCTTCTAACGTAAAAATTATAGAAGTCCAGACTCTTAGTTTTCATTATTCCCAAAATAATTTTTCTTACTCTTTAAAATCGTGAGTTTTCAGAAATATAATTTTGCCCTATAATTCAGCATTGATATATAAAAATGTTTTATTGCGATCCATTAAATACGTTGGTATACACGCGACCTTCCCATAAACGAAGTAAGTACCCAGTCATTATCACGTACAAGGCGATGCTAAGTTGATTATAGCTATTAAGAATAATTAGTCCTAATGACTGTTTCCTGAAGTCCTTTGAAGGGCGTTGTCTTGCGGTGCAACTGGTAATATATTTAGACATTAATTGAAATGTTTCTTCGTTACGATAAAGGAGGCAATAATTGCTGATGAATAGTAGAAAATCCTGGCTATGAATGATGTTTTTCCGTTAAACAAGTCAAATAACTAAATTTAGTTAAACACATCAACTAGGAATTGGTGCTGACATTATGTTTGTTTGATTATCTCGTCTTTATTTGTTCTTTTTAATTACATTTCAATATTGGTTTCTTGAACTTTAATTTCTGCACATGATTGAATTATTGGGCTTTTGTCTTTTTAGGAATTTCTGTCCTTTTAAATCCACAATAATTTTCTCGTAGTTTAAAAAACAACAAAATGACATAATTTGTAACCATTAGCAAAATTGCATAACGCATATCCCAGCATGATTAACAGTTTTAATAAATGCACTAATAATTGTACTATTCATGTCAAACTCGAACAATCATAACGAGGTTACATTTGTTATTTATACGATAAAAGGAATTATTATAGAAAGTTATTAAAGACAGCAAATTGGCCTTTGCTATTCCATTTAATTATGTATTCCTCCTTTTGATTTCCTCAGTTATATCCTCCTCTTATTTAATTGGGTTGACACTGACAGTACCTACTGTAAAGTAAACTCTGAAGTTGCCTACTGTACAGTAAACTCTGAAGTTGTCTATTTTACAGTAAAGTCTGATGTTGCCTAATATAGAATAAACTCTGATGTTGCTTCCTGTAAAGTAAACTCAGATGTTGCTTACTGTAAAATAAACTCTGTTGCCTTCTGTACCGTAAACACTGAAGTTGCCTACTGTACAGTAAACTCTGAAGTGGTCTACCGTAAAGTAAACTCTAATTTTGCTTACTGTTAAATAAACTTTGAAGTTGTCTACTGTACAGTAAACTCTGATGTTGTCTACTATTGTCTGCTGAAGTCACCTACTGTAAAGTAAACTCTGAAGTTGCTTACTTTACAGTAAACTCTGAAATTGCTTAGTGTAAAGTAAACTCTGATGTTGTCTACTGTAAAGTAAGCTCTGAAGTGACCTACTGTAAAGTAAACTCTGAAATTACCTAGTGTAATGTAAACTCTGAAGTTGCTTACTTTATAGTAAACTCTGAAATTGCTTAGTGTAAAGTAAACTCTGAAGTTACCTACTGTACAGAAAACTCTGAAGCTGCCTACTGTAAAACAAACCTTGAAGTTACCTACTGTACAATAAACTCTGAACCTGTTTACAGTAAAGTAAACTGAAGTTACCTACTGTACAGTAAAGTAAACTGAAGTTACCTACTGTACAGTAAAGTTAACTGAAGTTACCTAATGTACAACAAATTCTGAAGCTGCCTACTGTATAGCAAATTTTGAAGTTGTCTACAGTGAATTTACTATAAAACTCTTTACGAAATGGGGAACTAATTTAATTAATATTTACCGATATTCTTCAGTAACGAATGACAGTCCTCGACAGCCTCGTTCACTGCTTCGTCCGCGCATACTTTACTGATCTCCAGGTCCACATCGACGTTGACAACTGTGTTGACGCTGAGTATTAGACCAAGGACACTGAAAGCCTGAGAATTAAAAAAAAAAAAAAAAAAAAAGGTTAGTTGTTGCGTCATTTTTCTTTATGGGCGTCGAAATTAATATTTGATTAATAGCTCCCTCCTGGGTGAGTATGGATTACCTCTTGGATCTTCTTTCCCACCGTTAAGCCTACATTTAGGGTTCTGGTGGCCCTTTTGAAAAGTCCCTGCCTTTTGATCTGCCTGACTGGGGTCAAGTCCCGCTTATACCCGATAGTGTCCGCCACCACACCATCCTTCAGGGAGCATATTGGTCTACTTACTGAGCCATCAGCAGCCATTTCCCTAGCCCTCGTTTGTCCTAACTTGGACAGTGCCATTGCCCTAGATAGCAGGACAATGCCATAGAGACTGACCATATATACTTATGATCAGTGCACAAGTCCCCTCTACATCCAAGCTGGGACCAGGGAGGACGAGGCATTGGCAGCTGATGACTCAGCAGGTAGACCTATAGGCTTCCCCCATAACCCCCGTCCTTAGCTCACAAGGATGGTGAGGTTGCAGACACTATGAGATACTATCAAATTTGAGCGGGACTCGAACCGTAGTCCGGCAAAACATTAGGAAGGGACGTTTCCAATAGGCCAGTCATTTTAGAATTTGAAAGAATTTAGCTCTAATGAGAAAATAGTCTACTTCAAACCAATTGACGCTTAAGCCATATAATTAAACCACTTTCAAATATAGTTTTTTTTTTTTTTTTTATTCGGCAAAGAATTCCTTCCATGAGTACTCAACGTTGTTTTTTTACTTAGAATATGTTTTTTTTGCAATCAAAATTTCCCAATAATTGCATAAAACAGTTCGAAAATACTCACCAGAACTAAGGACCCTAGTATAAGACTCCCAGTTCGAAGGTCGAAACAGCAACATCCTCTGGGCTCCCACACCATCTTGTCTGTAAATAAAAATCATCGTTGATAGTGGATAGTTTGTACTGAGATTACTCAAGATTTAATGTATTTTGTAGGTTGTAAAAGAAAATTGAATTTTAATTAATTATAATAAATACGTGAGATTTATAAGAATCGAAACAAATTTCAGAAAAAAATAATAGGCGAGATCACTTCTAACTAAAGAGAATTGGTGAATAAGGTCCAAAGTATTATTATTATTATTATTATTATTATTATTATTATTATTATTATTATTATTATTATTATTATTATTATTGGCTTAGCTACAACCCTAATTGGAAAAGCAGGATGCTATAAGCCCAAGGGCTTCCACAGGGAAAAATATCCCAGTCAGGAAAGGAAATAAGGAAAAATATAAGCTAGATGAGAAGTAATGATCAATTTATATAAAATATTCTATGAACAGTAACAACATTAAAATAATCTTTCATAAATAAACTATAATAAGAGACTTATGTCACCTTGTTCAACATAAAACATTTGCTGCAAGTTTGAACTTTTCAAGTTCTACCGATTCAACTACCCGATTAGGAAGATCATTCCACAACTTGGTCACAGCTGGAATAAAACTTTTAGAACACCGTGCAGTATTGAGAGGTATTACGATATAAAGGTAGCTTGTTCCATCTCAAAAGAGAGCAAGTTTGGAAAATGATGTTATATCAAATGAATCTACGTAATCTGTCAATGTTTACAGTTTTCAAAGTAATGTATTTAAATTTGATTAGTCTGTGAAGATGGAGATGGTTTGGACATGCTCTTCGCACTCCCCAAGAGAGATATCCCTTTGATAATATGATAAATTCAAAGTAACTCATTGCCATTCAGACATCAACTTTGAGAAAAAAAATTCATAGTATGTGGACGTTATTTTTTCTCTCATACCTAGGAAATTGTGAGATTTTCTTTGCATGCGTCAGCTCATTTTTTTTCTATTTCATCTCGATGTAGGAGATGATGAATGAAGAAGTATTTATAAAAAGCTTAAGATAGAAACGACTGTCGAAATCTAACCGAGTCCCTTAGTGTCAATAGGCGTGGGAGTATGAGGATTTTGATGATAACAAAATCAACTGAAGAAATTTCATGCAAGCAAAAACAGCAAAATGGCGATAATGGAAGTGGTATGTTGTGAGAAAATGATTATACACATGAAAATCCTTTAAAATTACGCTCTAGAAATACTAGGAAAAGGCAAACGTTCACGCTTGCCATTCTTGCAATTGCTATTATTAGCTAATTCATCATCATCATCAGCCGTTTTTGGAATACTCTTTCCTTGAATGCAATTGCTACTGTTAGCTAATTCATCATCATCATCATCATCATTATCATCAGCAGCAGAACAAAGGCTATTATTTGGTAAACAACACTTGGGCCTTGTCACTCCTATCATTATTACTGGCATACTACTCAAGCATTGTCTACCTTGTAATTACTTTCATTATCATTGCTTTCATTATTTCATTATACTAGCCTTCTGGCCAGTACAGTGGTAACGTGTTCGCCTAGCATTCACATAGCAGCAGATCGATCCCAGCCGGGGACCGTGATTTCAAACTGTTTACTGGGGAGGCCACTGCTATGGTTGGGCACCACAGTGGGGATTTGGGCTTTTCTGGCTGATGTTCTGGTGAGCATCTATTCTAATGGAACCGAATCCAGACACCTTTAACCTTAACCTTAACCTTTAACGATTCTATCTTATATCTCTGTTCTTCTTGTCTTGTTAAAGTTTTCAAGGTTTACATAGGAGATAATTATCTTAATGTTGTTACTGTTCTTAAGATATTTTATTTTTCTTGGTTTCCTTTCCTCACTAAGCTATTTTCCTTGTTGGAGCCCCTGGGCTTATAGCATCCTGCTTTTCCAGCTAGGGTTATAGCTTAGCATGTAATAATAATAATAATAATAATAATAATAATAATAATAATAATAATAATATCGACTTATATTTAGAAGAAGACAATAATAATGATTGGAAAATAAAAAGAATCAAATTGAACAATACAGACTGGAAGGCAATGATGAATTATCAAAAGAAATGCGCAAAAGATTAAGATAATGTAACTCTTCAAGATTATCTTCTCTCGATCTCTCTCGAACGTGTGGTTACCCTCAGGGTTAAATTGTCAGGGTTAAATTACAGTGGTTATAACAAAACACGTCTCTCTGATGTTTTTTTTTTTTTTTACATTTAGTTAAAGGTTTAAAGGTTTTTAAAGGTTTCTCATGAATTGCAGAGGCAAGGGACAGTGACATTGCCCTGGGAATCAGGGCAATGCCCTAGAGACTGACCAAGTTAAGACCAGGGAGGGCCAGGCAGTGGCTGCTGATGACTCAGCAGATAGATCTATAGGTTCCAAAAAACCCCCAAACTTAGCTCACAAGGATGGTAAGGTTGCAGACACTAATGGCACTAACGAGTCTGAGCGGGACTCGAACCCCCGACTGGCAAACACCACAGGCAGAGACGTTACCAATCAGGCCACAGCAACCTGATAAAAAGATGATGTCCTACTAGTCTGAAACCATCTGTTGTTCATCTTTCTTTTTTGCGTTCTATTTATGTGCTTTAGAAATCATAAGTTTTTCCCCATCTACATTAAAAAAAAATCAAATTAACGCTGTAGGAATTCTCAAATAGTAACCTCAGATTAATAACTTTTCCATGAGAAGTTAGGTATGTTATTCTCTCTCTCTCTCTCTCTCTCTCTCTCTCTCTCTCTCTCTCTCTCTCTCTCTCTCTCTCTCTCATATGAATATAAGGTCATTATTACGTCTTCAAGTTTTATATAGTATCATTACCTTCTATGTTAAATGACCTTATTTATTTATTTTTTAATTAACATATGTAATACAGTATCTGAAATCTGTCATGTATATATGCGTGCATATACTGTATATATATATATATATATATATATATATATATATATATATATATATATATGTGTGTGTGTGTGTGTGTGTATATAATGTATATATATAGATATATATATATACAGTATATATATATATATATATATATATATATATATATATATATATATATATATATATGTGTGTGTGTGTATAATGTATATTTATATATATACATATACGGACATATATATATATATATATATATATATATATATATATATATATATATATACAGTATATATATATATATATATATATATATATATATACATATATATATGTATATATATATAGTTATATATATGTGTGTGTGTGTGTGCGCGTGTGTGTGTGTGTGTTAATTCTGCTTTCGCAAGTTCTGATGCAGGACCCAGTGTTTAATCCTCCTCTCGAGGCAGATGGGGAAGAGAATAGTCTGCTATCATAACCCCATGCTAAGAGAGTTCACATTGCTAGGGTTGGAAACATCACTATTCACTTGTACACATCAAAATACAGCTGGTATTTCCACTGAAGCGTCCTGCTTTTCGTGATAAACAAAGTGCGGATATCCGGGCTGAAGCAGTCTGTATTCTAGGAATACAGAGATCTGAATATTGTCATTATTACTACATTTTTCAAGAATTCTTTTAAGGAATATTGTCACCCTTGCTACATTTTTCAAGAATTCCTTTAAGGAATATTGTCACCATTACTACATTTTTTAAGAATTCATTTAAGGAATATTGTCACCATTACTGCATTTGTCATGAATTCCTTTAAGGAATATTGTCACCATTACTATATTTTTCAAGAATTCGTTTAAGAAATATTGTCACTATTACAAAATTTTTTAAGAATTCCTTTAAGGAATATTGTCACCATTACTACATTTTTCAAGAATTCCTTTAAGGAATATTGTCACCATTACTACATTTTTTAAGAATTCATTTAAGGAATATTGTCACCATTACTGCATTTGTCATGAATTCCTTTAAGGAATATTGTCACCATTACTATATTTTTCAAGAATTCGTTTAAGAAATATTGTCACCATTACAAAATTTTTCAAGAATTCCTTTAAGGAATATTGTCACCATTACTACATTTTTCAAGAATTCCTTTAAGGAATATTGTCACCATTACTACATTTTTTAAGAATTCCTTTAAGGAATATTGTCACCATTACTACATTTTTCAAGAATTCCTTTAAGGAATATTGTCACCATTACTACATTTTTTAAGAATTCCTTTAAGGAATATTGTCACCATTACTATATTTTTCAAGAATTCGTTTAAGAAATATTGTCACCATTACAAAATTTTTCAAGAATTCCTTTAAGGAATATTGTCACCATTACTACATTTTTCAAGAATTCCTTTAAGGAATATTATCACTATTACTACATTTTCAAGAATTCTGTGATGGAATATTGTCACCATTACTACGTTTTTCAAGAGTTCCTTTAAGGAATATTGTCACCATTACTACATTTTTCAAGACTCCTGTTATGGAATATTGTCACCATTACTACGTTTTTCAAGAATTCCTTTAAGAAATATTATCACCATTACTGCATTTTTCAAGAATTCCTTTAAGGAATATTGTCACCATTAATACATTTTTCAAGAATTCCCTAAAGGAATATTATCACCATTATTAAATTTTTCAAGAATTCCTTTAAGGAATATTGTCACCATTACTACGTTTTTCAAGAATTCCTTTAAGAAATATTATCACCATCACTACATTTTTCAAGAATTCCTTTAACTTCATCAATAAGTCATATTTCTGGAGTCCCATAGGGGATAGGATAAAGTTGAAGGAGTTTGATAGTTACTCGCCAAGAGACCTAAGGTAACGGATGTTTGAAAAGTCAAATGCGCCAGATATTTTGGCGTAGAATCGATGGAGGGGTGCTATAAACCATGTGAGTTGCACTATAGGATATATAACACATTATAGATGCCTGACCCCTTCCCCCTATAGAAAAATAAGGCAGAAAGATAGTTATTTTCCAAATGTATATCATACAAAATGTACAATGCATAGAGCAGAAAAGTTTTTTTTTTTTTCTTTTTTTTTTTAGGTCGAAAGATTTCATAGCTTCAAAAATAATTTGTATATGGCTTTTGGTATGTTTCCTTCGTTTTATCTTTTCATTTATATCTTCCCTCAACGAAATCTTATTTCCTTATTCAAGTTGTATAGCTATACAATTCTTTTTAGGTTATGTAAGTCCAATAACTTCACTTGATTTTCATCAAAGTCTTCGTACAAAATCCGCCGTTTCTGTTGTTATTCTCAGCTCTTATATGATCAATGTAATCGATTCTGGTAAATTTAATTCCAAGAATACTTCTTCTTTTTCATTATTTATGAATTTTCACAGTACATTCAAACACTGTATATACCATATACGAATCATTAAGTTTGAAGATTTAAAGGCCACTCATGAATGGCAGGGGCAAGGGACAGTGGCATTGCCCTATCGAGCAGGACAATGCCCTAGAGACTGACCATAAATACATATGGTCAGCGCCCAAGCCTCCTCTCCACTCAAGCTAGGACCAAGGAGGGCCAGGCAATGACTACTAATGACTCAGCAGATAGGCCTATAGGCTCCCCCAAACTCCCCTATCCTTAGCTCACAAGGATGGTGAGGTTGAAGCCACCAAAGGGACTCGAACCCCAGTCTGGCGTTCACCAATCAGGGACGTTACCACACCGGCCAGAATGAAAGAACCATTGGTTATATCAATCATTTTAGTAATGAAGGGTTGAGGGCTCGTGTCGTCATCATTAATGGTTTCACTTTAGTAGCCAAGAATGAATAGTTTGAGTTTTGAATTAAATTAACTTCATGTTAACATCCTGGCATTGAGTTTAACCACTCCGCTTGAGACGTGGTTTGTTTATTTGTACTTCATATAGTTTAAAATATTGAGATAATTACATCCATATACAAGTGAATAGCCACAAAAATGTTAAGAGGTTTTTGTGACTTTAACAAATACACACAAATCACTCAATAGTGACTAATGGATTTTATGCTTGAGAGATATCTTCAAGGTTTGTAGAAACATTGTAAGATGTTTAAAGGTTTAAAGGTCGCTCATTAATGACAGAGGCAAGGGACAATGATATCCCTAGCAATTATGGAAATGCCCTAGCAATCAGGACAATGCCCTAGAGACTGACCATATATTATATGATCAGCACCCAAGCCTCCTCTCCACCCAAGCTAGGACCAGGGAGGGACAGGCAGTGGCTGCTGACGACTCGGTAGATAGACCTATAGGCTCCCCCAAACCCCCCAACTTTAGCTCACAAGGATGGTAAGGTTGCAGACACTAATGGCACTAACGAGTCTGAGCGGGACTCGAACCTCCGACAGGCAAACATCAGGCAGAGACATTATCAATCAGGCCACAGCAAGGGGGCCGTTTTCTGACTAAAAATATCACAGGATTAAAGTTGAAAAGACTTAAAATATAAAAAAAAAAAAATAATAATAATAAAGGACGCAGCGTGTTCTGAGACTGCTAGAAAATATCTGAAAATCAATGATGATGATTTTACCATTAATATGATCTTCAAATATGTAATGAATTCATCATTTTTCTTGTGGTATATCATGACACCTGGTGGAGACATTTGAAAATAAAACAAAGGCTATCCTGAGAATTTTTGATTAATGATATAAAAGAAATATTCTTAGTATACACAATATATATATATAATATATATATATATATATATATATATATATATATATATATATATATATATACCTGTATATATATATGTATAATATATATGCATGTTTATGTATATATATACATGTTTATATAATATATATATATATATATATATATACATATAATATATATATATATAATGTATATATATATATATATATATATATATATATATATATATATATATATAATGTATATATATATATATATATATATATATATATATATACATATTAAAAATATGAGGCTCATTCTTTTCTGTAATTTTTTTTTTCTTTTTGCTATTTTTATAGCTTTTTGAAAAGGAGAAAATTAAAATCAGTATTGAAACTTCAAACCTATATGAGAAATTATTTTATACTTACAGTAGTTGTTTTCAATGTCCTACATAAAATGCCTTTCTACACATTATATTATTATTATTATTATTATTATTATTATTATTATTATTATTATTATTATTATTGTTGTTGTTGTTGTTGTTGTTGTTGTTGTTGTTATTACTTGCTAAGCAACAACACTAGTTGGAAAAGCAGCATGCTATAACCCCAGGTGTTCCAACAGGGAAAATAGCCCAGTGAGGAAAGGAAATAAGCAAATCACTAAACTACAAGAGAAGTAAATAACAATTAATAGAAAATATTTTAAGACGAGTAAGAAAATTAAAGAAAATGCTTCATATATAAAATATAAAAAAGCAAGAGGAAGAGAAATAAGATAGAATAGTGGTAATGCTGTCAGTCCACCACGCGCAGTGCACTGTATGCATTATCAAAAGCCATTTAACCACCCTAACGTTTTAACTTCCTACTTCACCTCCATTTCCTCTCAATGTATAATTCATTATACAACAGAGGGCCTTTTCCGAGTTGTATTTAATCTCGGAATGGCCTTCCCGGCACCAACACCGAGGACCTAACCTTATAAATCATGACCCATAAAACTTCATAATAGGATTTCAAGATGGCAGCCAAACAGGATTTTTCGATTCGAATATTTGTCAAACTTCCTTCTGGGTTGCACTGCGCCAATTTAACTCTATTTAATGAATGCCTTTTAGAATATATTACATTCTAATCTCAGAAGGGCCTTCCCGGCACCAACACCGAGGACCTAACCTTATAAATCATGACCCATACAACTTCATAATAGGATTTCAAGATGGCTGCCAAACAGGATTTTTCGATTCGAATATTTGTCAAACTTCCTTCTGGGTTGCACTGCGCCAATTTAACTCTATTTAATGAATGCCTTTTAGAATATATTACATTCTAATCTCAGAAAGGCCTCTCCGGCCCTAACACTGAGGGAAATGGACCTAACTTTGTAAATTATGACCCATAAAACTTCATTATGAATTGTCTTTTAGAATATATTACATTCTGGCCAAATTATTATATATTGTATATATATATATATATATATATATATATATATCAATTATAATTGACATATATATATATATATATATATATATATATATATGTCAATTATAATTGACATATATATATATATATATATATATATATCAATTATAATTGACATATATATATATATATATATATATATATATATATCAATTATAATTGACATATATATATATATATATATATATATATATATATATCAATTATAATTGACATATATATATATATATATATATATATATATATATATGTCAATTATAATTGACATTTCGTCAGCATAATTGAGCTCTATAAGAAGTAGCCTTTACTTTTCAATAGATAAACGAGAAAATAGTAATGTGGAACTGTTTTGTTGTGGAAACTATGTTAAGCCCCTCCAAAAAAAAAAAAAAAAAAAAAAAAAAAAAAAACTACATACTCAACTTGGAAATGAGAATTATAAATAGAGGCATGTAACTGTTTTTTCGTATTCAAAAGTTTATAAACCCTATTCCCATCTCTCTCTCTCTCTCTCTCTCTCTCTCTCTCTCTCTCTCTCTCTCTCTCTCTCTCTCTCTCTCTCTCTCTCTTTGCTCATGCACATATTTCCTTTCAAAGAAACCCGTAATTAAGATGAAATTACAAACTCATTTGGTTAAAACGCTAAGATTAAAAATGTGAGATATATAGAATACAGAAAGTGCACTTAGAATATGATACATAAGCTTTCATCTCCACAGCACGTTCCCATCGCGAGGAACAATCACATGAACTAAACAGTTTAGTTCACGTGATTGGTACGCACGGTACCAATACAATTCAACGTACCTATCTCTATAATCTCAAAACACAATTATCTACATATCTTAAGGGAAATTATCACTTTACATTTTCATTATTTTCAATTGGAAACATTTAATCTTGAAAAAATATTTTTTAATCATCTGCAAATATACATATCGCGCAAAATGTACGATGTTGGATCTGGTATCGTACATCGTGCCAGAGGCAGTTTAATCGTACATGTACGATAATTATCGTACGAATGGCAGCCCTGAATCTAAACTTGACATGAGAGTAAGGTGGACCTTTTTCGGGCCAAATAAACTCAAATTTGGCCTTTTATGAAATTGGTTGGCCTGTAGCAATATGAAGAAAAAAGGTGGGCTTTAAATACTAGAATTTTTGGTCTTTTTCTACTAATGGATTGGCTTTTTAAAGCTGTGGTTGATTAGAAATTGACCTTTTTCTCGTTTAGAAAACCTGGCAACGTGCACGAGAGAAGACCAGGTCGCGACGACGTTCTCTCTACTTGTTTTGAGGAAGAGGGCGTCGCTTAACAACCTTCTCGTTTTCTCCTCCAACGTCCTCCCTTGATGTCAGAACCCATCCCTTAGGGTCTCTCAATGCCCTTACAAGGGAGGATCCACCCTCCTATGTCCTAGCTCTCACATTCCTTAAAAAACTAACACTCGAGTAACCAGACCTTGAAACCATGTCTCATACAATGTATGTATCTTTCCTATAAGCAAATGTACAACTCCAGTATTCTTCCATTGCCAGAAACATGCAAAAGTTCAAACTTCCAGAAAATGTTTTTATGTTGAACAGGCTGACATAAGTCTTTTTATAGTTAATATATGAAAGATCTGTTTAAATGTTGTTACTGTTCCTAGAATATCTTATTTTAAATGTTCATTGCTTCTCATATAGTTTACTTCCTAATCTTCTTTCCTCACCGGGCTATCTTTCCTTGTTGGAGTCCCTTGCAATAGCATCCTGCTTTTCCAAGTAGGGTTGTAGTTTAGCTAATAATAATAATAATAATAATAATAATAATAATAAGAAGAAGAAGAAGAAGAAGAAGAAGAAGAAGAAGAACTGAACGCAGTCAGCCTAACGTTGCCTAGGGCCCAGCCATAAACCTTACACCCTTTATGGACCCCCTAATTCCGGGTCCATTACAGCCCTTCCTTGACATACAGAACCTCATTTCCCTATTGACACTTTGACACCCTTATGAGGCTGCATGCCGTTTTGGGCTCATATTAATGCACTCTAGACCTCCCTTCATCTTTTCGTGGTCGCTTCGAGATGTATACATAGAACCTCTCGCTCCGTGGAGCTTACTGTTTATCCTAAGTACATTCATTAACAATCTCTTAAGGTTTATCCATGACTCTTATTTGTTATCTCTGCATTTTCATTGAACATTATCTTAGTTTTACTCATATTCATTTTCAGTCCATTTCTGCTTTCTATATTCAAATGAATTTGAAGTCCCTTTATCACGTGGTTGTTATCTCTGCATTTTCATTGAAAATTGAACATTATCTTGGTTTTACTCATATTCATTTTCAGTCCATTTCTGCTTTCTCTATTCAAATGAATTTGAAGTCCCTTTTATCACGTGGTTGTTATCTCTGCATTTTCATTGAAAATTGAACATTATCTTAGTTTTACTCATTCATTTTCAGTCCATTTCTGCTTTCTCTATTCAAATGAATTTGAAGTCCCTTTATCACGTGGTTGTTATCTCTGCATTTTCAGTGAACATTGAACATTATCTTGGTTTTACTCATATTCATTTTCAGTCCATTTCTGCTTACTATATTCAAATGAATTTGAAGTCCCTTTATCACTTGGCTACCAGTCAGCTGTGCGGCCTTCCTATCATGTAAAGGGGAACCATTACAAGCAGTGAGACACGTTTAGATCCCTCACACTCCTTGTCTCTCTCAAAAGAACTCAATAAGCATCTACAAAGCATGTAAGGAACGTCTTATACAGATCATTAAACCCCATCATCCTGTATCCTTCCCGCAAAGCCCCATGCGAGACATCCTATCTCCCCTAACTCCTTGGATGACAAGAAGACTCGCATCATTACCTTATAAAAGGAATTAAGTTGGAGGGGGGGGGGGAGGGGGTAGGAAGTCTCGTGTTGAAGATTACAGTTCGTTTCTATTAGATGCCAAGGGCAAACAGCTTACAGCGTAAAACAGAGGGAGAAGAGATGGATACATTCAAACGGAAGAAGTATTAGTGAAAAAAAAATGAAATAAGAAACAATTTGAATGATTTGACTACGCTGTCATTTGGTACTGCGCATATACAGTACGTGCGTATATTATGCTTGTATTCCGACCATAGATTATAATGCGGGTATTATTATTTTCATTGCCTCCGCCAACAAAGTTTGAAGGAGGTTATGTCTTCCCCTTTGTTTCTCCGTTTTTTCTGTTTGTGAACAGCTTCCTGGCCACAACTTTACTTATGGAATAGTTAAACTTTCAGGGACTAATTGTTATGTTCAGGCGTGGAATTGATTCCATTTTGAAAGTCCTAGGTCAAAGGTCAAGGTCGAGCAAAATGTCGAGAAATAAGCTGCCGTGGCGGAGGTCTGTACTCAGAGTGCTTTTCTAGTTGATGTTGTTTTTGTTGTTATGAAAAACATTATCAACAAAATAGTGATAACGCATAAAGATCTTGGCAACACTGATTCTCTGCTCAATATAAACAAGAATTGACACTTAACTAGCCCAACTGATTGAAGTGTTGCCAGACTGAATAAATAAACAGGAAATGGTAAAACTTTTCTAAAAGTGCATACCATCTCGCTGATTTGGCGGGAAATGTAATCATTTTTATTTTTTATTTTTTTGTGCGTGCTTGTTTCATTTTACAAATACGTTATTACATTTACTGCCTTTTTTTAGTCTTTGAAGACGCTCTTGGTAAAGCCCGGAAGCCCCACTTTCTGCATAACGAAAAAATAAATTTCATTGAAATAGGAGATATTGATGTTTGCAAAAAATGTCATTAATAAAAACTTGAACATTTGCAGAAAACACACCGAGTATGGCAACTTTAAACTCTACCTATCAATAAATAAAAAGAAACTGGTACATTACTTGATGAAACTTAAGATTTATGAAATCATTTGTCATAATGTTGTAACTCAATAATAGGATAAATACACAACTTTCTTAGGAAAATAGAGAAGTCGGGTATTATTGACGACACAGAATACTGCACAAACATATGTATGTCAAGGATTTACGAGTCAATGCATTAGTTTTTATACTGAAAAGCTATACACTCTTAAAGACAACAAAATAGAAAAAATAGAAAACATTCATAAACTTGAAATGACTACACAACCTGTTTTCTTTATGGCACTAGAATTTTTGGAAGCGGCAGAATTATTTTCGGTTTGCTCCTGGAAATGGGAAGTATAGTGTTAGATTGTGACAGGGAAGGTGTTGGATTGTTACAGGGAAGGTGTTGGATTGTTACAGGGAAGGTGTTGGATTGCGACAGGGAAGGTGTTGGATTGTTACAGGGAAGGTGTTGGATTGTGACAGGGAAGGTGTTGGATTGTGACAGGGAAGGTGTTGGAAGATCTTCAGTACCTAATGTTTTCATTGTTTTAACCCAGTTGTAGGATTATCCAGGAGCTCCAAAGAGACACTCATATATACTGCAATACAAATGGATAATTTTGAGGTATGATATTTGAAACTGGAGTGTTTCCGATGTTTAATGCTTACTTTAAATCTTATTTAATATCAGTACAGTATTTTCTGTCGTCATTAATACCCAACTTCTTTATGTTCCCAAGAAAGTTGTGTATCTTATCCTTTATTATTCAATTATGGCATTATGAACAATGATTTCATAACTCTTACACTTCCATCAAGTAATGTACGTTTTTTTTTTTTCCTTTTTTTTCTTTTAATGCAGTGGTTCTTGACCTTTTTCAGTGTTTGCACCCTTTTCAAATCAGCAGTCAATTCTCGCACCCCCCCCCCCCCCGTGGAATCTGATATGAAAAAGCTAAAAATACAAATTTGATGTAATAATAAAACCTTTTTTTATTTAACATTCTTTCATACAGCTTAAAGTTCTTTCAAGAGAAAAAATGATGAGTATGTATCAACAAGAATATATTTTTTTTATTTGGTTCAAAATGACATTTTATTTTGCCCGTACTGCACTGTAAACCTAGTGACTTCGTTGTTGCTGTTTTTTCTCCATAATGGCATCAAATCTTGGTGTCTTAGTACTGAGTGCTACTCGCATGTCATGTTCAGAATTCAGCCGATTTCTGCTTTTCGATTTGATGTGAAGTAGACAAGAAAATCCTTGCTCACACAAGTAAGTAGTTGCAAAAGGTACTAGCACTTTGAGTGCTTTCGTTGCTAGTGCAGGGTATGCTTAAGCTGAGAGGCCAAGAAGTGGTCCAGCTGACTATTGGTGAACTCCATTTGGATTCCACGATTGTGTCTCATGTCGATGAGATCTTCTTTGATGCTGCCATCATCATCAACATCTTCCAAATTCTGCATGAAAGGGTTCAAGATCCAGATATTACAGGCTTGTAACTCTCCACATGAGAGGTAACCATCAAAGGAAGTACACAGCATCTGCATATGTTCAACAATTTTTGCAACAAAGTTTGGAGGCAGGGTACAATTTTCTGTGACTGTTTCTTCCAGGCAGGGGAAATTGACCAAATTCCCCATCTTCACACGCTTTATCCACAAGACTAGTTTTTCCTTGAATGCAGCCAATTTCTCGCTTACAGTCACAATGTTAAGTCCCCTTCCCTGCAGAGAGTGATTGAGTTCACTGAGTGCTGAAAACACATCAGCCAAGAAGGCAAGCATCTGAACAAAAATAGGGTCAATGAAATGTATGGCCAGTTCTTGTACCTATTCATGGAGAAAATGGTGAATTTCTCCTCGTTCATCCAAATCACATACGTATACCACGGCCTCGAGTTTGTTGCAACTTTATCCCTTCATTTGGAAAATAGACTTAGGTATATCTCTTCGAACACTGTTTAAGACTAAGCAAGTTTTTTTTTTTCTTTTTTTTAGGAAAAAATATAAAGCTTATGTAAAAACATATATTTTCTTCAATATTTCACAGGTATCCTCGCACCCCTTAGGAACCAGGTTCGCACCCCCTAGGGGTGAGAGCACCGCCGGTTAAGAACCCCTGTTTTAATGATAGCCAGAGTGCA
>NC_090731.1:16815997-16818497 GCF_036898095.1 Palaemon carinicauda | reverse complement strand
CCTCTTCTTCTTCTTCTTCTTCTTCTCGTGCACACTGCATCATCATTATCTCTCTCTCTCTCTCTCTCTCTCTCTCTCTCTTCTTCTTCTCGTGCACACTGCATCATCATCTCTCTCTCTCTCTCTCTCTCTCTCTCTCTCTCTCCTTCAAAGCAAAGCAAAGCAATTGTGTAGTAATGCTCTATTCAACCTCTACGCTGGACAAAGATCTCTGCTGTAGTACCGAATCAACTATTTCAAATTTAACCGTAAATTGATCAAAAAGATGAATACTATGAGCGACTTGATCTTTTTATTTCATCTGATTTTCCTGGCAATATTCCTTTTGATATACATTGGACAGAGTTCTGACATCTCCCGTTATTCCTATAATTTGTATTATAATAATGACGAACGCACATTAACCCCAGATAAAAATTTTTATTATTATTATTATTATTATTTATTATTATAGCAAAACTATAACCCTAGTTGGAAAAGCAGGACGCTATAAGCCCAAGGGCACCCACATGGAAAAATAGCCCAGTGAGAAAAGGAAATGAGAAAATAAGTATAATACATAAGAAATAATCAATAATGGATATAAATTATTTTAAGATCACAAACAACGTTAAAATAGATTTTCCATATAAAATATGAAGAGAGAATTATGTAAGCCTGTTCAACATAAAAGAAAACATTCGCAGACAATTTGAACTTCTATAGTCCCAACGCTTCAACTGCCTGATTAAGAAGATCATTCCACAGTATAGTCATAGCTGGAATGAAACTTCCAGAAAATCCTCTTTCTGTTTTCAAGTTGTCCGTATAATTATTATTATTATGATTACTAGCTAAGCTACAAATCTAGTTGGAAAAGCAAGATGCGATAAGCCCAAGGGCTCCAGCAGGGAAAAAATAGCCCAGTGAAGAAAAGAAATAAGGAATTGAATAAACGATAATGATGTAATGAACAATTAAAAATAAGATATCTAAAAAAACATTAACAACATTGAAACAGATATGTCATATATATAACTATAAAAAGACTTATGTCAGTCTGTTCAACATGAAAACATTTGCTACAACTTTAAACTTTTGAAGTTCTACTGATTCAACTACCCGATTAGGAAGATCATTCCACAACTTGGTCACAGCTGGAATAAAACTTTTAGAATACTGTGTAGTATTTAGCCTCATGATGGAGAAGAATTTTTCTTCCCCTAAGGGGTCATTATTATTATTATTTTTATTATTATTATTATTAGTAGTAGTAGTAGTAGTAGTAGTAGTATTGTTATTATTATTATTGTTGTTATTTTCCTATTATTATTATTATTATTATTAATATTATTACTACTAGCTAAGGTACAACCCTAGTTGGAAAAGCTGAATACTATAAGCCCAAGGGCTCCAACATAGCAAAATAGCCCAGTGAGAAAAGGAAATAAAGAAATGAATAAACTACATGAGAAACAATGAACAATTGAAATAAAATATTCCAATAACAGTAACAACATTAAAAGGAAATTTTTCATATATAAACTATAAAAACTATCCTTTTGGTGTTAGGATTCAGGAGAGTGTTATCCACTATATCTGCTTTCTGTGTCCTTAGTATAAATTTATGTTATTTGTTTGGTTTATGATGGTTGATAACAGAATTTTTCTTCTGTATGAACAGCAACTTTCAAAAAGCAAAGGTGTCTGTCTCCAGTTAATCTGATGCATTTGCGTTTTTGGACGTTTTTTCATTGTTTTTTTTTTCAGCATTTTGGACGTTTTGTCATTGATTTTCGGTGTTTAGGACGTTTTATTTTTGTATTTTTTTGGCGTATTGGACGTTTTTTCATTGATTTTCGGCGTTATGGATTTTTTTTCATTGATTTTCGGCGTTTTTTTCATCGATTTTCGGTGGTTTTGGACTTTTTCCATTGATTTTCGGTGTTTTCGAACGTTTTTCATTAATTTTCGGCGTTTTTGGACTTTTTTCATTGTTTTTCGGCGTTTTTGGACCATTTTTTCATTTGTTTTTAGCGTTTTGGTGGTTTTTTCATTGATTTTCGATGTTTTGGACGCTTTTACATTGATTTACGGCGTTTTTTGGACCTTATTTCCATTGTTTTTTGGCGTTTTGGACGTTTTTTCTTTCTTAAGATGAACGAAAACCTCCCGAACTGTGCTCAGATAATCTTTAAGATAGACAAAGGGCGATTTGAAAACTTTGTCACAATCTCCACATGTGAACTCCGGATCTCCACACGATACTTTGTAAACTCCGGATTCGATATCTGTTTTGTTTGATAAACATTAATAAGGGTGCTCCCTATCGTCTTGGTACATGAAAATGATAAGGTGTTATCGGTTTTAATATTCTTTATTACATTTTTTAAGCGTTTTATATATAAGTTTTATTTTGTGTTTTTTAATTCTCTTCAAAATGTTCATTGCATGATCTCTATAGTACATTCGTATTGACATTGACAGTTTTTTTTTTTTTTTTTTGATAATATAACTGGGA
>NC_090731.1:16810997-16813497 GCF_036898095.1 Palaemon carinicauda | reverse complement strand
CAATTGATTCACAAAGACAGATAGTTGAACACATTCTTTTCATTTAGTTTCCCTGTATGCTCTGTCCTATATGGCCATATCCACCCCACCACCTAGCGTTCTTCCCTTTCAGTTTATTACCCCCGCCAACGAAGTTGTGAGGAGGTTACGTTTTCGCCCCTATTTGTCTGTTTGTTTGATTTTTGTTTGTGAACAAATTCCTGGCCACAATTTTACTTAAAGAGTTGTGAAACTTACAGGGATTAATTATTATATTGAGACCTAGAAGTGATTCAATTGTGAAGGCCCTAGGTCAAAGGTCAAGGTCAAGATCGAGCAAAACGTCGATCGAATTAACCCTAATTTTAACCCCAAATTCGCCCAAGGTTGTCACATACACTTCTATTTCTAAATATATGCACACAAGTGTATCTATACACACACTTTTATAAACAGATATATATGTTTGTTATATATAAATATATATATATATATATATATATATATATATATATATATATATATATATATATATATATATATGGATGTGTGTGCATGTGTGCAGCCTACTACAGTGGTATGGGGTTTAGTTAAGTTCGCTATAATTTCTCTCTCCTTGTAATGAGACCCCTGACAGCCATCACTTTCAATATCTGCAATACTAGATAAAGAGGTTTGAGAGAGAGAGAAAAAAAGTACTTTTGATATTGTAAACTTTGCGCTATTGAACTTTCCTTTCGTACACCATCGTCATCATTACCCAAACATTAAGTCTCCCCAAAACTTTTCATCATTTCGTTCCCCCAAAACCAGCGTATATATCAACCTAAGTATCTAATTAAACAAAGTTGTATAACTTACATAACCTTACAAACAAGTGCTAAAATAACTGAGAGCACAAAGAGTCGTTCTCAAAGACACACACACACGCGCGAGGGGTACCAGGAGCCTCCCACTTCCACCACAGTCAGCTTACTACTACTAGTCCTCCTGGCCAGGGTTGCCATTTCTGATTTTGTACACGCGCGGCATGAGCTTCCAACATCGCGACAGAAAGGCGCTAAATCTTTTCTTATGATATAAGAATGATAAAGCGGAAATTGTTTCAATGTTATGAAGTTTGGAAGAAAGACCCAGACGGAAAAGCACTATATATTGTGCTGGATTCGTCTGAAAGGCCTCAAATAGCAGATAGCGCAACCATGCCAGCTAGGAAAACGCGCTAAATTCTCCAGAAACACGCCAGTTCTAGCCAGAAATGAGCTGAAATGGCAACGCTGCTCTTGGCTCAGCTTGCGGGGAAGCTGGGAGTACGGACGGTCTTCGGGAGTGGTCCCATAGCAATAGGGACTGTTAGGGCATCTGTTTATGATAGACATTTGACTATACACGGTGTTTCTTTCCCGAGGCGGTGCCCTTTTCGTTGGTTGGTGGGCGTTATGTCAAGTTTTCCTTTTAAAAGTTTAAAGGTCGCTCATGAATGGCAAAGGCAAGGAACAGTAACATTGCCGTAGCAATCAGAACAGTGCCCTAGAGACTGACCATATATTATATGATCAGCGCCCAAGCCGCCTCTCCACCCAAGCTAGGACTAGGGAGGGCCAGGCAGTGGCTGCTGATGACTCAGCAGATAGACCAATAGGCTCTCCAGATCCCCCCAACTTTAGCTCACAAGGATGGCAAGGTTGCAGACGCTAATGGCACTATCGAGTCTGAGCGGGACTCGAACCCCCGACTGGCAAACACCACAGGCAGAGACGTTACCAATCAGGCCACAGCAACCGTAATTTTAGCGAACATTAGGTGGATGAAATAAGCTATAGTTATTTCAGGTCAGAGATTAAACAATGAGAATTGATTAGTATCAGGAAAGGAGACTTTGTCATAAAATCATTTGGAGACTATCGTTGCTATAGTTCACATGAACATTTAGACACTCTATTGAAAGAATTACTCTGTAGATCTACAGAAAGCTGAATAAAGGGCACAAGGCTAAGACATAAAGTTTTAGAAAAGGGCCGTACACACTAATGGAAGTTGATATTCGCATAGAGTTATTCTAGTCAAAGTCTTGGGTTAGAGTTTTCTTGCACGCTATTCTATCTTATTTCTCTCCTTGTTTCCTTTCCTCGCTGAGCTATTTTCCCTGTTGGAGCCCCTGGGCTTATAGCATCCTGCTTTTCCAACTAGTGCTGTAGCTTAACAAATAATAATAATAATAATAATAATAATGATGATGATAATAATAATAATAATAATAATAATAATAACAACAACTAGATTTTGTTTTATGAAGAGAATGAACCGCTATCCCTTGGCCATGTGGATTACTCAAAACATCGCAATCTTTGTTTCGTGATTAGAAATCGATCGTGCCAAAAAATACATATAGTGAGAGGACTATTATTGCCTCCGCCAACGAAGTTGGGAAGAGGTTATGTTTTACCCCCTGTTTGTCTGTTTGTGTGTGAACAACTTCCTGGCCACAATTGTACTCATGGAGTAGTGAAACTTTCAGGGA
>NC_090731.1:16798497-16805997 GCF_036898095.1 Palaemon carinicauda | reverse complement strand
GGAAAAATAGCCCAGTGAGGAAAGGAAATAAGGAAACTACATTATTATTATTATTATTATTATTATTATTATTATTATTATTATCATTATCATTATTATTATTATTATTACTTGCTAAGCTGCAACCCTAGTTGTCAAAGCAGGATGCTATAAGCCCAGGGGCTCCCAATAGGGAAAAATAGCCCAGTGAGGAAAGGAAATAAGGAAACTACATTATTATTATTATTATTATTATTATTATTATTATTTTTGGGCTCAAGCCATGTCGTCCTGATGGAAGTTCCTATAGGGTAGCTTCGTAGGGTATATTACAACTACGGCGATATTCCCAGAGAATTTACCTTAAGGTACCAGAATTCTAACTCCTGGACCGAATATCACTCGTGAAAGGGATATCGCGACATATCAGAGGACGTATTCTTGACACGCCACATGGCAATCTGCACCCCGAACAGAGATTACGTATCGCAGGGGTCAATTGGCAAGAAACGAAATCGGGAAAGAAAAAGGGGGAGCCGCTCCCAAGGCTCCCTATCTCCCGTTTCGTAAGCGTGCCTGGCGCCAATCCTGGCGCCATCTGCATTCCTTTTTGCGTAGCTTAACAACTCGGTGTTTTTTCCTGTGTTTCTCGCAAATCTTGGATTTATTCTACTTTTCATGGCTTCTCCAACTTCGTCCGCCTCTGATAAGTTGAGTACCATGTCTTTTATGTATAAATGTAGGCTCTTGGTAATTCTTTAAGTGATTAATAAGTTTAATCTTGGTTACAAGAGCCGTAGCCTACCGGAGGCGTCATGGACGCTGTCGCTCGCTAGGTATAAGTTTAGTTAGCCAGAGCGACATTCCCGGTTGTTTTGCTTTAATAAATTTTAGCTATTTAGCGTTACATAGGATTTCCTTTCGTGCTTTAGTATTATTTTGGCGAAGTATTCGCCAATTCTGGCCTACGCTAGGCCATGTAGCCTAGTCGTTTGGTCCTAGTACTTTATGCATGATTTTGGTTTTTCCGAGTGTATTAAAATTTTATTGAAGCTTTAGGCTGTTTTTCATACATTTAAGATTATGTTGAATATTTCCAAGATAGTATACGAGTGAGTTTCGGTGATTTAGGTAATCGATTCTCTTGGTGCCTAGGCTAAGTTGCTTATGGAGCCTTAGTATACTTTCTCATACTCCCCGGTTGCTTTCCTTTCTTCGGAGAAGGTATGCAATCCCTTTCCCTCTGTTTAAGCCTTGGGCTTATCCCTAAGTGGTTTATCTGAATTAATTTTCGATAAAACTATACTGGGGTGTTACTGTACCTTCCTGTTCCAGTAAGTCTGGTTTCAAAGAGGGACAGAACAACAGAGTTTTTAGTCTGAGTCTGTGTTTGTCTGGCTTGGGGTAGAGCTCCCTCGCTGGCCTGGCACAGACATAGGAGGCTTAGCCTCCTTAGGTCACTACCGAAGGTTTCTGTACGAGATGATTCCTTCTTTTGTGATCTACCAGACTAGTCCTTGTTGCTGTTCTCGGGGGAGGATAAGATTCTTCCCTGGGAGTAGCAACACCTTCCTTGCTTTGGTTCTCTGGGAGCTGACAAGTATTGCTGGCCTCCCTCCTTGGATCTCCCTTAGGCTAAGATGAGTTTCTTGGCTGCGGGTGATCCTTCACTAAAGCAAGGTTGGTAGGACCCTCTTTTGTCCCTTCCCCCGCTATCTCCGTAATGGCCTAGCCATTACAGTACTGTACGTCATTCTACATCTGGACCTAGAATAGGTTAGGATGTGGAATTGACTCAGTCCCTTGCCGGCCGGCAGAGCTGCCGGCTGGCAAGGGTCTTCTGCTTTGAGTGTTGCCCGGCCCTCCCTTGGTCCCTCATCCATGCCTGCCTGTAGAGCCAGACGGCATTGGTCAGGAAGCCTGAATTAGATTCTCCCCTTCCTTATATGCACTCTTTCGGATTGCCGGGCTTGGAGGTAGTGTACACTCTTATCCCGGCATCCATTCTGTTTTTCTTCTAGTGCTGTACCCGACCCGGCTGCCGGCCTATGAGGCCTGCAGCTGGGCAGTCGTAGTCCTCTGGTTCTTTTGCTGCCGGCTGGCATAGGTCGTGTACCTTTGCCGGCCGGCTAATGTCAGCCCCTGTCTGCCGGTCGCCAAGAGTGTGGCCGGCAGCCGGGTAATACCTTGTGTAGTGACTGCCGGCCGACATTGGCTGTTGCCGGCCGGCACATGCATTTGAACCAGCGTTCTGCCACCTTATAGCTGTTAAGTAGTATACTTTAAAGCTAGTTATGGTGTGTGCCGGCCAGCACATAACCTCCTATACTGTACCAGTATTCGTCAGTATAACATATACTGTAAGAAGAAAACTATAGTATAAGTTTTGGTACAGCACTGTGTGTTCTAACACTTTTGTGTTTTCTTGCGCGGCCCTTTGCTGTTGCCCTACAGATAAGAAAGTGAGTTCTTTCTTGTCTATTATCCAGGATTTTAAAATCATTGCTTAGGTGTGAGCTCCACCTGTTTCCTCTGGAAACTTTGCATTGGTTATTCTAGAAGAGATTAACCATTCGATTTTATTATCTGGAAGGCTGCAGCAATTGGTTGTGAAGGAAACACAAGTGTGTGTCTTTCCTTTCTGAAATGTTATGCTATACTATGCATATCCAGTGATACATAGTTCACTTGATACGCATGGAAATTTCTTCTCTTTACAGAAGGACCCTCCAAAGTGCGGAAGTGTCTTCTGCAACGTCTGCAGCAAGAGCCTCTGCGGACATGAGTTTGGTAGGAGACACGCAGCATGCGCTGTCTCCAAGGGTGATCTCCGGTATTTGGACCCTCAGGTATGTACTGTGTGCACTAACCTAATTACTGAGGCCTTTGATTCCCCTAGGATGGCGGAATCAAGGGATATAGCAAGGGAGAAGCTTCGTACCTGGGTAAGGGGCTTCTAGAAGAACACCTTTGGACCTTATCTTCCAAGTGAGAAGATGAGGGCGTATCTTTTCCCTAAGGCATCAGCTGATGCAGTGATTCCCCAGCCTCAAGAGGAGATCCCCCAAGTTCAGATCCAGGTGGGTGCTGAAGTCGCGGTCGCTATGCAAGACATCCAGTTTGATGACAGGATGTCTGACGTGGACGAGCGTCTGGAGGAAGACCTCCTGGCAGAAGCCCAGGGTGAAGTTCAAGCTCCAGACGTTGTAGAGGAAGAGGTTGACGAGGTGTCGGCTACTCCGGTTCAGATCCCGGAGCCTATTCCCTCAACATCGGCCGGTCTCCCAGTACAGCTAGGACAGGCCCTCTCCTCCATTGTTGGAATGATCCAACAAATGCAGAAGGAGAATCAGGAGAAGGCGGCTGCAATGGAACTGCGGATGCAGAGCCTTGCAGAATCACATGGGCCCCAGAAAAGGCTCAATGTGAAAGACCTTCCCTTGTGCTCAGATGCTAAACCATGGAGGTATACTGAGCACATGCCGATGACGACTGGAAAGATCGTCATCTCGGATAAGTTGGGCTCAGTTCCCCTAGAGGAGGTGGAATTCTGGCCCAGCAAGGCATCATATCCGGACTGTTATGTCCGGCTGAGGAAGGAACCAGCTTCAAAGGAGGAGACAGAGCCGAAGGAGGTCATAGTGATGGACCATACTAAGGCTCAAGCTCTGCTTTCATCCTCGTTGAAAGAGAGGGGCTTCTCTAACTCAAAGGTAGCTGCATTGAGCAAGAAGCTCCCTTCCTTTGTGTCCTCTCCTGCTAGAGCCTTCCCCTTTTTACAGAAAGGGTTTGCGGCTGTACTAAAAGCAGTCGAGGCCGGCAAGCCTTGCCCCTCCCTGGAGGAGTGTAAACCCTTGTCGCTGGCCCTGCCTATAGACCACAAAGACTGGAAGGACGTCCATCTCACGTTCTCAGTTGGGAAGTTGGAGGCTGATATCGTCGGACGTCAGTTCGGCGAGGACCTCCCTAAGCTATCTGACTTTCTCTTGCAGAGAGAGTTCGAGACAAAAGAAAGACTGGCTGCCTCAATGTCTCTTCAGACTACTCTTGAGACGATGGCAAGTGACCCCAAGGTCCATGAAATGTTCATGGTGGTGGCCAAGACTCATCTGGCCACAGTGACGAAGGACCTTTATGGCTTCGTCAAGGCGAGGAGAGCTTGTAGGGAGTTCGTGTTCACCTCGGCTACGGTGAGGCACGAGCCAAGGAAACTATTCTCCTCCAACATTTGGGGCAAAGACCTTTTCCCCCGATTTGGTCAAAGAAGTAGTTGATAAGGCCGCCTTGGAGAATAGAAACCTTCTCCAGAAGTGGGGCCTGGCTATCAAAAGAAAGTCTTCCCCGGATGAGGGTCCTCAACCAAAGAGGAAGACTATGAGGACTAGGCTACCGTCTCGGCCAGCCAAGCCTTTTAGACAGCAACAGCAACTGCAATTGACATTGCCTCCAGTGCCCCAGATCGTGGCACAAACCCCGACCACTTTTCAGTGGGTACCCCAGGCCGTGTCAACACAGTCCACGGCATTCCCCCCATCGTTTGAAGGGCAGTCTACTTCCTTTCGAGCAAAGCCTAGAGGAGCAGCCAGAGGCTCGTCTAGGCGCCCCTCAAGGGGAAGGGGATTCAGGGGTGGTCGTGGTCAGGGAGGCAAGACCTCAGGACGGCAGTCCAAGTGGGATGATACCGGTAGGAGGGAGACTTCTGAAATTTCGGGATCGGTGGACCTTCAATCCCTGGGCCCACAGCCTACTCAAGAATGGACTGGGCTGGAGCTGGTACAGCACTCCACCCCCGTGCCTTCGATTTTCCAACACTCCACCCCCGTTCTGGAGGAGTACGTTCAAGAACTGTTGGAGAAAATGTGATCCGAAAGGTGAAGTCCATCAAATTCCATGGGAGGCTGTTTTGTGTTCCCAAGAAAGACTCGGAAAAGCTCAGAGTCATTCTGGACTTGTCGCCACTCAACAAGTTCATAGTGAATTGCAAATTCAAGATGCTAACACTGCAACACATAAGGACCTTACTGCCCAAGAGGGCATATTCCGTCTCTATAGACTTGTCAGACGCCTATTGGCACATTCCAATCAACCGTCGACTCTCCCCCTACCTAGGGTTCAGGCTACAACGAAGACTATACGCCTTCAGAGCCATGCCATTCGGGCTAAACATAGCCCCAAGGATTTTTACGAAGCTTGCGAGCGTAGCTCTCAAACAATTACGCCTAAAGGGAATTCAGGTAGTAGCCTACCTGGACGACTGGTTGGTGTGGGCAGCATCCGAGACAGAATGCTTGCAAGCTTCCAGTCAAGTGATCCAGTTCCTAGAGTACCTAGGTTTCAAGATCAACAGAAAAAAATCTCGACTTTCTCCATTTCAAAAGTTCCAGTGGCTGGGAATCCACTGGGGCCTTTTGTCACACCGTTTCTCCATCCCGGCGAAGAAAAGGAAGGAGATAGCGGGTTCTGTCAAGAGACTTCTAGATTCCGAAAGGATATCAAGACGCGAACAGGAGAGGGTACTGGGCTCTCTCCAGTTTGCTTCGGTGACAGACCCAGTGCTAAGAGCACAGCTAAAGGATGCAACCAGAGTTTGGAGAAGTTATGCATCAAACGCGCGAAGAGATCTGAGAAGACCAGTTCCGCTTCGGCTACGTACTCTTCTCAGGCCTTGGTCCCAAGCCAGACATCTAAAGAAGTCGGTTCTTCTTCAGCCACCTCCCCCGTCGGTGACGATTCACTCAGACGCCTCGTAGGAGGGATGGGGAGGTCACTCTCATCGGAAAAAAGTCCAGGGGACTTGGTCCAAGCTATTCAAGACCTTTCACATAAACTTTCTAGAAGCTATGGCAGTGCTCCTTACCTTAAAGAAAGTTTCCCCGCGTCACTCGACCCACATAAGGTTGGTGATGGACAGCGAGGTAGTTGTGAGATGCTTGAATCGACAAGGATCGAGGTCACCACCTCTCAACCTGGTGATGTTGGCCATCTTCCGATTGGCGGAAAAGAAGAAGTGGTACCTGTCGGCAGTTCACCTTCAAGGAG
The DNA here is from genome assembly GCF_036898095.1 of Palaemon carinicauda. Lineage (NCBI taxonomy): Eukaryota > Metazoa > Arthropoda > Malacostraca > Decapoda > Palaemonidae > Palaemon > Palaemon carinicauda. The sequence continues at coordinate 16,799,979 of NC_090731.1, read as the reverse complement.
TCCGCAATGTGACAGCGGACGCTCTATCCAGGTTCACACCGATAGAGTCGGAATGGTCCTTAGACGCAGGATCATTCTCCTTCATTCTGAATCAAGTCCCAGAACTGCAGATAGACCTCTTTGCGACGAAAGACAACAAGAAGTTGCCCCTGTACGTGTCCCCGTACGAGGACCCCTTAGCGGAAGCAGTGGACGCGATGTCCCTCGACTGGAACAGATGGTCCAGGATTTATCTGTTCCCTCCTCACAACCTTCTGTTGAGGGTCCTCAACAAACTGAGATCCTTCAAGGGGGTAGCGGCAATAGTGGCCCACAAGTGGCCGAACAGCGTGTGGTTCCCCCTGGCATTGGAACTACAGCTGAAGTTTGTACCGCTACCAGATCCAGTTCTGACCCAGCGAGTCCAGAAGTCGACTGTCTGCGCTTCATTACAGAAAACCCGGACCCTGCAGCTCATGATTTTCTCTCCCTAGCGGTGAGAAAGCATTTCGGGATTTCGAAAGCCAGCATAGACTTCCTAGAGGAAAATAAGTGCAAATCTATTAGAAGGCAATAAGTTCTGAAAGCCTACGCTAGGCTCAGACCTTCAGCACCTCCAAAGCCCATTTCATGGTCTTTAGACAAAGTTCTTCATTTCGCTTCTCTGTGGAGCAATGAGGAGGGTGCGTTAATGGATTTGACCCAAAAAGTTATTTTCCTATTTCCACTCGCGCCCGGGGCCAGGGTTAGTGAGATTGTAGCCCTCTCGAGAGATGAAGGTCGTGTTCAGTTCCCGGATGGGGGAGAACTGAACCTGTTTCCGGATCCTTTGTTTCTCACCAAGAATGAGTTACCCACCAACAGGTGGGGTCCCTGGAGAATCTGCCCTCTGAAAGGAGATGCATCTCTATGTCCAGTAGAATGCCTAAAGGTCTATCTTCATAGAACTTCAGACTTCTAGGGTGGTCAACTATTCAGGGGAGAAACATCAGGCCCAAATTTATCACTGAATCAATTCAGGGCGAAAATCGCATATTTTATTCGCAGAGCGGATCCTGACAGTACACCCGCAGGTCACGATCCGAGGAGAGTTGCTTCATCCTTAAATTTCCTTAATTTTATGGCTTTTGAACATCTCCGTTCATACACTGGCTGGAAGTCTTCCAGAGTGTTCTTTCGCCACTATGCGAAGCAAGTGGAGCAACTAAAGAGTTCTGTGGTAGCAGTGGGTTGCGTCGTTAACCCTGCTGTTTAACTCTGCGAGGAACAGTGGTTTTAATTGGGACAATTAATTCCAGGGTGAGTGTGTAGTTACATTCCGTGCTACAAACTAAGTGAGGGCACTGAGGTGCCCACGTTGACTGTTCCACTTCCAAAGGTGAACCTAGCATAAGTGCAGACATGTGTGCCGAGCGTTTCTAACGCTAATGTAACTGATCAGTAATACAGACTTTTCTGACCTTCATACCTCGGTATGTTAAAAGTGGCACTAATGTTTTTCTT
>NC_090731.1:16788090-16790590 GCF_036898095.1 Palaemon carinicauda | reverse complement strand
TTGATATAATCATCCTCTTTTATGAGAGGATGATTGATATAATCATCCTCTTTTACGAGAGGATGAATAATATAATCATCTTCTTTTACGAGAGGATGATTGACATAATCCTCTTCTTTTACGAGAGGATGATTGACATAATCCTCCTCTTTTACAAGAGGGTGATTGATATAATCATCCTCTTTTACGAGAGGATGATTGATATAATCATCCTCTTTTACGAAAGGAGGATTGATATAATCGTCTTCTTTTACGAGAGGATGATTGATATAATCGTCCTCTTTTACGAGAGGAGGATTGATATAATCGTCCTCTTTTACGAGAGGAGGATTGATATAATCGTCCTCTTTTACGAGAGGATGATTGATATAATCGTCCTCTTTTACGAGAGGAGGATTGATATAATCGTCCTCTTTTACGAGAGGATGATTGATATAATCGTCCTCTTTTATGAGGGGATAATTGATATAATAATTCTCTTTTTACGAGGGGATAATTGATTTAATCATCTTTTACGAGAGGATGATTGATATAATCATCCTCCTATACGAGTGGATGATTGATATAATCATCCTCTTTTACGACAGGATGATTGATATAATCATCCTCTTATACGAGAGGAGGATTATTGATATAATCTTCCTCTTACGAGAGGATGATTTATATAGTCATCCTCTTTTACGAGAGGATGATTGATATAATCATCCTCTTTTACGAGGGGAGGATTGATATAATCATCCTCTTTTACAAGAGGGTGATTGATATAATCGTCCTCTTTTTTACGACAGGATGATTGATATAATCATCCTCTTATACGAGAGGATGATTGATATAATCACCCGCCTTTAAACGAATTACACGTTTCCGTACAGTCAGGTTTTTTTAGATTTATTTATGGACATCATTAAACTATTAATCAAAAATCGTCATGGAACGAATAATTAATATTATTCGATAGGGTAAGAACAATTCATCTTGGGAACTTTCCGGTTTTTTGGTTGATGAGCCCTTACGAAATATATATATATATATATTATATATATATATATATATATATATATATATTATATATATATAATATATATATATATATATATATATATATATATATATGTGTGTGTGTGTGTGTGTGTGTGTGTGTGTGCGTGTGTGTGTGCGTATATACAGTATATATACATATAATATGTATATGCATAAATATACATATATATATATATATATATATATATATATATAATATATATATATATATATATATATATATTATATATATATATATATATCATTCTTGCTCAGGTCTCCCCCATCCCTCGGGTAGTGGGAGAGGGGATAGTCATACACTGGTAAGAGTGGGGTGCCTGTGTGTGCATATCTATCGAAAGATTTAGCTATCATATTTGACGGGTTGCGTACACGAGTATAGAATAATTATGAATGCTTTGTTGTCAGCTAAAAAGATGTCCTCATTCACTATTCGAATTCTTTTCTTGTAAGGGAAAAAAGAGAGAGAGAGAGAGAGAGAGAGAGAGAGAGAGAGAGAGAGAGAGAGAGGAGAGAGAGAGATTGCTACTGCTACTGAAGTTATGGAACCTTGAGTATGGGCGCCTTCTAGTCTCACCCCCCTTTCACCTAAAGGTTTAACCTTGGCAAGCTGATTAAGATCTCAAAGCCTAATGAAGTTCCCTTCATCAGCTTCCTTCCGCCTCGCCTTCTTCTTCTTCCTCTTCTTCCACTTCTTCTTCTTCTTCGGCGAAACTTTGCAAATGGAGTTAGCATGATAACCTCTCTCTCCCCCCCCCCCCACCCCCTTCCCCGCATCTCAATCCAATCAGATGCTTACTGCTGCTAAGTAGTAATCCAACAGTAAAGCGACTGATTAAGGTAATTGTTTTTGGGGGGACTCTCTCTCTCTCTCTCTCTCTCTCTCTCTCTCTCTCTCTCTCTCTCTCTCTCTCTCTCTCTCTCTCTCCCCTTGTTCGATTGGTAATTCACAACAGTGTATCTTTTTTTCATTTTTGCATTTGCATCTATCTTTCCTTTTTAAATTTCCACATATACCAAAGGAAACTAATATGCCCTTTCTCCTCATCTACCTCATTCGAATAATAATTCACAACAGTGTATTTTTTTTCATTTTTCATTTGCATCTATCTTTCCTTTTTAAATTTCCACATTCACCAAAGGAAACTAATATGACCTTCGCTATCAGGATGCCAGAAAACTCAGTATCAGTCAATCAGTGTTCAAGAAGCGTAGTTAAACGATGGTTACGTTCCAGTGACCCCGATGATTGGGTCGAAACTGTTTCAAGTTGATACGAAGATAAGCGAAGCTCTTAATGATTTAATTATTGATCAAAATTGGATTAAAGTTAAATTTCTTACACTTTCTTTAACGAATTTGATTCGTCATAGCAGGTTTAAAGCTCCTCATGAATGGCAGAGGTAATATATATGACAATACCCTAGCAGGACAATCCCCTTGAGACTGATCCCTCCAA
>NC_090731.1:16663090-16780590 GCF_036898095.1 Palaemon carinicauda | reverse complement strand
AGGCCAATGAGTCGAACCCTGCTCTTAAAACAGCCCAATGAGTCGAACCGTAATCTTAAACCAGCCCAACGAGTCGAACCGTAATCTTAAACCAGCCCAATGAGTCGAACCCTCCTCTTAAACCAGCCCAATGAGTCGAACCGTAATCTTAAACTAGCCCAATGAGTCGAACCCTGCTCTTAAGCTAGCCCAATGAGTCGAACCCTCCTCTTAAACCAGCCCAATGAGTCGAACTGTAATCTTAAACCAGCCCAATGAGTCGAACCGTAATCTTAAACCAGCCCAATGAGTCGAACCCTCCTCTTAAACCAGCCCAATGAGTCGAACTATTACTCTTAAACCAGCCCAGTGAGTAGAACTCCACTCTAAAACCAGCTCAGTGAGTCGAACCCTGCTCTTAAACCAGCCCAGTCTTCCACTGTCTTGGGATAGAGTTCTCTTGCTTGAGGGTACACTCGGGCACACTATTCTATCTTATTTTTCTTACTCTTGTTTTGTTAAAAAATTTTATAGTTTATATAAGAAATATTCATTTCAGTGTTGTTACTATTGTATTTTTCGTTGTTTCCTTTCCTTACTGGGCTCTTTTCTCAAGTTGGAGCCCCTAGGGTTATAGCACGCACGCACACACACACACACACACACACACACACACACACACACACACACACACACATATATATATATATATATATATATATATATATATATATATATATATATATATATATATATATATATATATATATATATATATATATATATGGATACATGATGAGCGAGTAAAACCTTCTCCCTTTTCCAGATATATGAACAAATAAGTACCAGAATATAGTCATCAGAGAGAGAGAGAGAGAGAGAGAGAGAGAGAGAGAGAGAGAGAGAGAGAGAGAGAGAGAGAGAGAGAGAGATGTTTTTGTTTAAAAGGGTAACATAATCATCTTTAATCCCAGACACTATTTGTTTCAAAGGCGTAAAAAATGTATTATGCACATATATCACATATGTCCCTTTATAATTGAAAGGTATAAAAAGACTCACTGACCCCTTCATTGTCAGTTGTGAATGCATGATATATGTCTGTGTTTTTTATACTGCGTTTATTGAAATAGTAATGGGCTTTCATTTTATGGGATATTAAAGGTGGTTTTGTATTAGAAAAAAAAAAAAAGAATAATTCCGGTTACTCTTGTGTTAATAACAAGCAGTCGAATATGTTCATAAATATGACAGTTACATTAATTTGATAGTTTTCGACATGGGGTGATTGTTTACCCACCTTTATTGTTTATTGTCGAAATGGATTTTCATTTTGTCTAGTTTTACACGCAACAAAGCGTTCCCCTCACAGCGCTGGTTAAACAATACCAGGAAGATTTCCATTTCATTGTTTGGGTTCTGTTATTGTCAGACTTTAACATGTCAGGTTTTGCTAATTGGATTTAGAATACTGAATTATTACGATATTTAAGGTTGTGTTTGAGTTTGTTTCTTTTAGATTTAGAATACTGAATTTTTACGATATTTAAGGTTGTGTTTGAGTTTGTTTCTTTTGGATGTTGAATACGGAATTATATCACTATATTAAGAGGTTTTGTCTGAGTTTGTTTCTTTTGGATATAGAATACTGAATTATTTCGATATTTAAGGTTGTGTTTGAGTTTGTTTCTTTTAGATTTAGAATACTGAATTATTTCGATATTTAAGGTTGTGTTTGAGTTTGTTTCTTTTGGATATAGAATACTGAATTATTACATTTAAGGTTGTGTCTGAGTTTGTTTCTTTTGGATGTAGAATACGGAATTATATCACTATATTAAAAGGTTGTGTCTGAGTTTGTTTCTTTTGGATATAGAATACTGAATTATCAGATATTTAAGGTTGTGTCTGAGTTTGTTTCTTTTGGATTTAGAATACTGGATTTTTACGATATTTAAGGTTGTGTTTGAGTTTGTTTCTTTTGGATTTAGAATACTGATTTTTTACGATATTTAAGGTTGTGTTTGAGTTTGTTTCTTTTAGATTTAGAATACTGAATTATATCACGATATTTAAGGTCGTGTCTGATTTTCTTTCTTTTGGATATAGAATACTGAATTATTACATTTAAGGTTGTATCCGAGTTTGTTTCTTTTGGATTTAAAATACTGAATTATCACGATATTTAAGGTTGTGTATGTGTTTGTTTCTTTTGGATTTAGAATACTGAATTATTACGATATTTAGGGTTTGCCTCAATATATATTTATATAGGTGTATGTGTATTTGTATATATATTAATGTATCATGATATTTTTCAAATTACAATACATAAGCATGTTATCTCTTGATTCATAAACATGTAAAGAAATGAAGACACCTTGCAAATTTTCTGAACTAGAAAACTTTCAGTTTTATAAAAAATGAGAAATATTGAAAACAGCTCTTTAGAAAATTAACTTGGGTTATATCTGTAACAACACTTGGTTCAAAAGAATGAAGTATTCTTCCAGCTGGTTGTTAATATGAGGTGTAGTACAGTGTATTTATATCTTGACGATTCTCTTGTTATATTATATTTATAACAATACTTGGTTCAGAAGAATGAAATCTACAACTATCGAGTTTTAATATCTCTTGTCATATTTGTATCCTGACTGATGTAATTCTCTTGTTAGATTATATCTGTAATTATACTTGGCTCAGAAGAATGAATTATACTTCTATGTGGTTTTAATATCAATTGTAGTATTCATATTCTGGCCAATGTAATTCTCTTGTTAGATTATATCTATAACAGTGCTTGGTTCAGAAGAGTGAAATCTACTTCTATCAAGTTTTAATATCAATTGTCATAGATATATTCTGACTGATGTAATTCTCTTGTTAGATTATACATATATGTAATTATACTTGGTTCAGAAGAATGAATTATACTTCTATGTGGTTTTAATATCAATTGTCATATTTGTATCCTGACTGATGTAATTCTATTGTTAGATTATATATGTAATTATACTTGGTAGAGAAGAATGAATTATACTTCTATGTGGTTTTAATATCAATTGTCATATTTGTATCCTGACTGATGTAATTCTATTGTTAGATTATATATGTAATTATACTTGGTAGAGAAGAATGAATTATACTTCTATGTGGTTTTAATATCAATTGTCATATTTATATTCTGACTGATTAATTCTCTTGTTAGATTATAGCTGTAACAATACTTGGTTCAAAAGAATGAAATTTACTTCTATCAAGTTTTAATATCACTTGTCATATTTTATACGTAACAACACTTGGTTCAAAAGAATGAAATTTACTTCTAACTAGTTTTAATATCAATTATCATATTTGTATGCTGACTGATGTAATTCTATTGTTAGATTATATATGTAATTATACTTGGTAGAGAAGAATGAATTATACTTCAATGTGGTTTTAATATCAATTACTGTATTTATATTCTGGCCAATGTAATTCTCCTGTTAGATTATATCTATAACAATACTTGGTTCAAAAGAATGAAATTTACAACTATCGAGTTTTAATATCACTTGTCATATTTTGTCATATTTATATTCTGACTGATGTCATTCTCTTTTGTCAGGGTCGACATGGTAAAGGTTCCATTTTCGTCTGGGCCTCTGGAAATGGTGGTAGGCATACGGACAACTGCAACTGTGATGGCTACACGAACTCAATTTTCACCTTATCCATCTCATCTGCATCTCAAAGGGGGCAAGTATACCGTGTGTTTCTTTGCGAGTTTTGTGGTATCATTGTCTGTACTGTTAGGTTTATTGTTGTTAAATAGAAGACAATCCTGTACATATACTGTAGTGTACAGGCGTATTTTGTTACACTCGAGCCATGTCGTCCTGATGGAAGTTCCTCTAAGGCAGCTCTCTACTTGGGATATTTCTGCGAGTGATATACCAGAGAAATTTAACCCTAGAGGTATCAGGGAGTTTTAACCTCCGGGGCGAATATCCCGAGAGATATCGTGTATGTACCAGGGACGTGTTTATACAATCCATGACTATCCTTCCCCGACTATCTATACTGTATTTATTGTACCTTGATTTATATTGAGTTTCCCTGGAAACGCTTCAGTTAGATCATTTTTACATAAAGTAGTCCATCATTTTTCATGTAATCAATATTTTCTTACGTAATGGTAATTTCGAACGTTATTCCACTTATTAGTATTTTTATATATATTTCCCCTTACGGAATTTTTATTTTTGCAACCAATCATTCTCTTCAAACGCATCGACCATGGATGAATGAATTTTCTGAAATGCTTCTGGTGAAAGCCCCACCTACTAGCTGTGGATAAAAGAAATCTAATCGTGTGTCCTTTTATCAAAGGTACAAACCTTGGTACTTGGAAGAGTGTTCTTCAACTCTTGCTACGACCTACAGCTCTGGCACTCCAGGAGTTGATGCCAGTGTTGCTACAGTTGATATGGATGGAGAGCTCAGGTCTGAGCACATATGCACCATTGAACACACAGGTATGTTTCCTTCTGACTATAATTTGTGTTTTCCTTTTCGATAGAAAGGGTTATTTCTGCCTTAAAATTTAAATTGGATGTTAATAAACAAAATTCTCTCTCTCTCTCTCTCTCTCTCTCTCTCTCTCTCTCTCTCTCTCTCTCTCTCTCTCTCTCTCTCTCTCTCATAGAAGATTTTTTGGTAATCCCCCAGTAGAGACTGATGTCGAAAACAAGTTTAGTCCTCTAAGGGGAATGTGTTGATCAGGTACGATCATTTCTCATATGTTTATACTAACTTAACCTTTAGAAAGTTAAATTTATGTCATTCTTGAAATGTACAAGAAATTCCAGAATTCTACAATCAAGAGGTGAATGATATAGTTTCCTAAAATATTCCTTTATATTTCCGTTACCTTAACAGACTATACGAGATCATTAGTGCGAGAGTTAGGTGTGTGTTTATGGCTTCCGATGAAGTGAAAAGATTGTATTTTCCTGAATAAAACTATACTTGTTAGCTTTGAGGATATATAATTCACCTTTATTGTAAAAGCTAATGTAGAAAATAGAAAAAGAGATACTTAAAGGAAAATATTAATCTAAATTTTCATTTTGTGCAATATTTGTTGTGGCAGTAACGGCCATTAGCAAAATAACTAAAAATAATGATTAAAACCGAATGGTGAACTAATGGAATTCTCCTTTTACTTATCTCTTCCTACTTTCCTGTTATTCTATATACTGTAGATGACAGATTCGAACTGATGGAATTCTCCTTTCACTTATCTCTTCCTACTTTCCTGTTATTCTGTATACTGTAGATGACATATTTACTAATTTCTCCATTTCTAAATAAAAGTAGAGATTATGTAGGAATATTCTAGTCCGTTTTTTAGTCTTGCTGTGGTTTAGTAAATGTACTATTTTACCCTGCCATCAAACTCCACATAATGATAACCATCATCTCTTTCTACGCTTATTGACGCAAAGGGCCTCGGTTATATTTTGCCAGTCGTCTCTATCTTGAGCTTTTAATTCAATACTTCTCCATTCATCATCTCCTGCTGTTTTCTCTAGTATAATGATAAAAGAAAGTTAATTTGTAAGATGTACTTGTCCTACATACAGTACTGCAACGAGTTGTACAAATCAACTTGAGTTACATTTAGTCCTTACAAAATGGTGCATGAAGTGTATGTCATATAGAAATCCTTTATACAGTATTAGCTTTCTATAGGATCATTTATTTACAGCTTACAATATAGTACCTGTACTTGCACTATAAGTAGATTTCCTATTTGTTATTACAAACCATTTTATTGTACTTTCCTTTTAAGCCTCGAATTCATCCTCAAGTTAAATGTGGGAACCTGTATCTACTTGACATTAATTTCAAGTCTGTCTATTTTTAGTGTATGGATTGGTAAGCTAGCAATATTGTTAAGAAACAATGAAATTAAGATATGAATGATCTATCTATTTTTGAGCAATTAACAATTTAAAAAATGTATTTACTATCCTGTAAAGGATCTTAATAGAACAAAATACAATGGAGATCACCAAAAATTTTGATTCTGCTGCCAAGACATTTCTCTAAATAGTTATTTTTTTTTTCTTATTCAGGAACCAGTGCATCTGCTCCACTAGCTGCCGGCATTTGTGCCTTGGCCCTTGAGGCCAATCCTGACCTTACTTGGAGGGACATGCAACACATTGTTGTCCTGACCTCACGCTATGAGCCCTTAAGACAAGAAGACGGATGGTTTACAAATGGCGTAGGACGCAGTGGTTAGTCTTTTATTTTTTTCTTTAAGTTTTCATATTCTAGTCATCATAGTCTTTAGTAGACATATCAGTCTTGGGTATCACTCTCAAGATGCAGGTTAAACATAAGTAGTCATTGCACTTTTATCTTTGAATTTTTAAATAAGAATTTTCATGCACTGTAATTTGGCTTATTAGTTTTATCAGTAATTAACATGCCACTGTATATCCATGCAAAGTGATTTACCACAAATTTCAGTTTTTGTAAACTTTATACAATTATGTGAAGAATGCATTTTTAGTTTAGTAATGGTTAGATTTGTTACATGTTGTCACTGCATGGGCTTAGATGATTATGTGCTATAGTGTAGGGGAATATTCTTGCGTACAGATTTAGTATAACATTTTTATATAGAAAGTAACATACTGTACAGTACATGTATTGATTGTGTTACCTAGTAAGTAAAATATACTGTACTATATAAAGGCTTACAGATTTTGATAAAATTATATAATCCGCTTTTTGTCTTGTGTGCATAACAAAAATTTGCTTAATAGATACAATGCATAGATATTTCATACCAATCATTTTTGTAGCTTCGCTTCAATTGCCATATTTTTTCAATTCATAGAATTTTTTTTTGTTTATCTGCATAAATTTTCACTTGGCTTCATTGTAGCTTCTTTTGTTATTTTTCTAAAACCACAAAATATATTAAACTTATTTTTTTTCAATGATAGTGGAGAAAATATTTTGACTTGTGAAAGTATTTTTACAATATTTTGATGTTACATAAGTGCTTGAGGTATTGGCAAGATTAAGATGTATGATATTATGCAAATGTATCATGCAGAACTAATCATTGCAAGCGTCATTGGATCAGGAATTGCTCAGGCTATATTTTGAAAGAACCCCTCATGTATTTTATTTTCGTTTGCAATCACCCATAGTATAGAATTGAACTACTGTGGTAATATGGGTTACTTTTATTTGCTGTATTTACGAGCCTTGTGATAATGCATGCTGCTACCATATTATTATTTTACATAGCAATACCTATAACATTTTGTTATATAGTAATGACTATAGAGATAAGATAGTCTTGTTTTGTTTTGCTTAATAGTTATTGTTTAGTGTCTGTCTGATACCATTTCTGTACTTTTATGTGTTATAAAGTTTTGAATAGCACAGAATATTTCCCTTAGAATCGAAGTATTTTGGGTTTATTCCTCGTCTGTTTTTAATCACAGAGGGATTACTACAAAGTTTCCACATGTTGAATGTAGATTTGTTAAAATAGGCTGCTTATCTCTAAGCATTTTGATGCATGCTTTTGCTTGGTGTGGAGAGAATCGTGCAGCGTTCTTTTGTGTGAGCCTGATAAATGTTGCTTTTTTGGAATAGCAAGTTGTAGCAATGTGTTCCAAGCATGATGGAACTGCCAGCCATAAACAAGACTCGAGACATAGTTGAAGTTGACAGTTTAGACACGCATGTGTGCAACATCCCGGCAACTTCAGTATGGACACTAAGAACATAAACAAATCATACTTACCGAAGGTAATGTAAGTGTTGACTCGATTTGGGGGCATTGACTTATAGTGGCTTTAGAAATTTAGAGTTCTGTGATGCAAGACATGAAAACTATATTTTCATGATGTTCATAATTTTGGTTAAGTTACTGGTAAGGGGTAATAAAACCATAAAGGAAAATGGGGGCCCCTGAGCTTATAGCATCCTGCTTTTCCAACTAGGGTTGTAGCTTAGCAAGTAATAATAATAATAATAATAATAATAATAATAATAATAATCTCATGGCAAGAGAAATGTAGCTCATAGTGATATTAATTTCTTTTTCATTGAATGCTCTTAGTTCTGATTTTAAACAAAACTAGTAAGGAAAGTTATGAGCTTAGTGTTGCATGTTTCTGTCTAAAAATTGGTATCAGTTATAAAAGGTTAAGTGATTATAGAGTACATTTCACTTTCTGAGGTTATCGTTATGAGCCAAATTATCCACTGTGATAAGAATATGTGAATTCTTCAAAATCACTAATTGAGTAGATTTAGTGTAAATATTAAGCTGTGACTGCATACTGTAAAAAGAAGAGGTAGTGGTAAGAATCATATATTTTTTATATCTTTTAACAAAGGAATGTTGTGGAATCTTGTGAGCGTGAAATACGACTATTATTATTACTTGCAGTTTTTCATATGCAAACGCTGCTGTCTTAATATAAGAATTAATTTTTGTAATGAGGAATTTTTGCCTAATTTTTTGAATTTGGTCAGTATAGTATGGAAGTAAAACTATTTTTATATATGACATTTCAGTAGTACTGTAGTCAAACTTTTCAGGAATGATAAAATGTTTTAAGAATCTTGCATTAAATGAAGAAGTATTTCTCGAGCTGTGTAGATCACTAAGATTGAGGAAAGATCGTTGCAACTTTTTAATACAGCCGTACATCAGAAAATTAGGTCTGATACACAGAAATAGCTTAGTGTATATAAAATGACACACTTTTATGATAGCGTTTTGAATTTTACACCCAACTTTTTATTTTATGTTTTTTTTTTTTTTTTAAAGGACTGTTGATGTTACGAGACAATAATTTACTTTGATATAGAATGCTACTAAGCTACTCATGAATATATATGAAGTACGTTACAATTGAGAAATGGGTTAATGTTTGTTTTCTTCTATTTTTCCAGTAAGTCACAAATTTGGCTATGGATTGATGGATGCTGGGAAGCTTGTTGAACTTGCTGAGAAATGGACAACAGTGCCCCCTCAGCACGTCTGCCAGAGTGCTAAAGACAGAACTCAAAAGTGAGTTTGTTGTAGTGTGCTAAATACATAAAATTTATAAAAACTAGAGGTAATGGTGGGAATTTAGGTCTATTTCACTAAAGGATATATATTTTTCCCATGTAAAATCTTCCCAAGGCCAGCACACTAAACAGGAATTCTGGTACTAGTATGATTTAATCCTAATTTCAATTTGATAACTCCTAAATATTATTGAGAATATTTTTTCAGGTCTAATAAGAGCACAGATGTGAATTTCACTGACCATACTCAAAACTCATTGCCATACATTATATTATCATAATCAGTTGTATGTGGTTAATTCCTCGTTCATTAAAGTGTTTCTTATCTGTATTGCCATTTTGGGTATCTTAATGGAAGCTTCATCTTTTTAATGTTTCCATTTTTTTCTGTAACAACATCAATGTGAGGTATAATTTTGATTTATTTTTTTTTTCATTTCTCTTAGTTAAGTTATTCAGTTTTGTGTTGTTACATTCATTTCTTTATTTTTTGTTTACAATAATTTGTTTCTTTTCATTACCATCAGGATATGTAACTGCACTATTCCTATATGAGTGCAAAAAAAAATTTCAAGAGTTCAATAAATAGTCTTGCTTATCCTTATGAAAGTGTAGAAATAAGGTTCAACCCTCATAAATATTAATCCTTTTCCTCATACCTTTGAGACTCCTTTTCTCAGGGATCTCTTTTTCTTACCTTTGAGATTCCTCTTTTGGAGAATTTTTTTCAAGTGTACAGGAATATTTTTGTATCATTAAGCCTGAAATTTCCTGTCTTGAATTAAAGACTTTGATGATGTGGAATTTTATCACAATATGATTAATTTCTTCTTTGAACTGCTGTAATATAAACTTGACATTAGCCAAAACTATATCATAGTGCTATAGTACTGTAGTTGATCTCCATGTGATTACAGTCAACTTTGAAACTTAATATTCCATATGGCAAACATGGACTATAGTTTCTTTATAAACTTGTAATTCAATATTTAAATTTTTTGACAATGGAGGCTCTTTCATTTTATTATACTAATACCGCAGCGACAGTAACTTTTAAAACAGTTGTATTATTATTATAGCTGTATTTTTATGTGAATTAATGCAGAATATTGTAATGATTTACAGAGGAATTCCTACTGTAATGGGAGAGAGTGTGGTCGCAGAGATTGTGACTGATGGATGTGCAGGAACTTCAGCTGAAGTGCGTTACCTGGAACATGTACAAGCCAGAGTTTCTTTACGATTCCTCCCAAGAGGGAATATCAACATTAAATTAGTGTCTCCATCAGGTTTGTGTTAACGTGGTCCAGTTTTTTATGCTCATTGATAACTACCAGACATTTTATTTAAGGAGTACTGAGTCATAGCCAGAAGATTATAAAGCTTTTCATCCTTATATTTTTTTTCTTTATAGGAACTATTTCAACGCTGCTTTTTGATAGGCCTCGGGATATGTTCTCAGAAAAATTCGATGACTGGCCATTTTTATCTGTTCACTTTTGGGGTGAAAAAGCAGCTGGTACATGGAAACTCATAGTTACCAATGCGGGCACAAGACAAGTTCCTCGTCCAGGTATCTCATTACAAAATGATGTGTTGGGTGTGAGAAAATTATTTTAGTGAGAAAATTATTTTAATGTTAGTATAAATTCCAAATTACTATAAGAGTAGTCAGTGGATGAATATAAACATACAAAGACAGTTCTGAAATTATGTACCTACATACTGTATTAGGTGATATTTTTACATTGATACGATGGTTGTAACTTAAAGGTGCTTTTGACAGGTGTCCTAATCCAATGGCAGCTCATCCTTCACGGAACAAGGGAACCTCCAGGTCGTCTTCGCTCTGAACAATCTCAAAGGTCAGATCCTTTGTCTTCTTTGGCTCTGATCCTCCCTACCCAATCTGCTTCTACATCCCACATCCCACCAAGAAGACCCTCTAGTGATCCCTTCACATTTAGGTATAGTGCTAAGATTGTTGAGAAGGTCCGCATGCTGTAAAAAGTAAGACCTCCCAGGAGAAGTAAGATACTCACCGCCAGTCTTCACAAACTCCTAAATAAATGGATGATGACTGTGTTTGCGTATGTAATCTGCACCCTTCAATAAATAACTAAATCGGCTGCTTTTATAGATTTTCTTTGGGCCACTAAAATTATTTCCATTAGATATGATCTTTAGAATTATATCTAAATGTATACTGGACACATTTTGGTTGGGGAAGTTATCTAACTTTCAACTGAAGTTTGATTGATCTTTTCAGTTTTCTAAACTAATATTTGTAATATATCTTGAACCAACATATTAATATTATCATTAGTGATATTATTATTATTGATATTATTATTAATAGCAATAATGATATTGATAATAACAGTAATACGGTCACCTTTCAAACAGCATTGAATCTGCACGTTTTTTTATAATTGTTGGCAACTAAGTCCTTTCAAAGAAATGGAAATTGATATGGTATTGATATTTAATTATACAGTATCTTGATGGGGATCAGGAAAATATTAGTTATGCACATCACTAATTATAACCATTAGTGTTTAGTCGTATTCCTTGTTTGTTACTATATTTGTACATAATTACTATGATCAAGTACTTTTAATGACTGTTTTTATGGCTTATGTGACTAATGATATAGCTATGAATTATTCAGATTGTTACGAACTTCCACTAACTTTAAATACTAATGTTTTGTACATTGGGTAACCTAGTATAATCTGGCCATTGGTAGTCTTAAGTCAAACATTATTTTGACATGGAGAACTTTCCAAAAAGGTTTTGTGCCTGACTCACCAGACAAAAACTGTATTTTGTTTTGTTAGGTTTCACAAGTGCTAGATTTCATTAAATTTAACCTTTGACTGCGAAGCTCTGTTGAAAAAAAAATTCAATATATGACAAGATTGAAATGACAGTCCACCTTTTCCTTCTACTCTTTAAATGGCTCCTTCAAATAGCTACATTTGTGTTCTTTCTGGCCTTGAAAGGGTAAGACATTTTTTTTCACCTCTTATTTCAAATAAACACCTTTTCACTCATCATTTCACCCAACCTGCTACACTTGTCATTCATATAACTTTTCAAGTATGGTATAAATATTTTATATTCTATCTGGATGAACATAACAGATCAACACATATTGCCCTTTGACAGTTCGTCTTATTTCAAATCGGACCTTTTCCCTCCTGTTGCACCTCTGTAGAACTTTGGCTTTTGACTAGAATTTTAATTTCTGAAACTTTGGCATTTTGGCAATTGATTAGTCAAATGCCAAAGTTCCAAAAATGAGAATATCTGGCTATTATGGCCTAACGCATGATCTGATCTCTGAGAAATCCTACATCTTAAAATGGGCTATGCATATGAGAGACTTGAGTAAAATACCTTTTACCATGATTAAGTGATCAAAAGTAGGTATTGTTTTCTATTTCAACTCCCTCCCTGCCTATATTAATATTTTGAAATATATCTCATGTTTCATAACTATAAGCCATCTCTTTTCAATAGGGTGCCCCTCTGTATGCACTGAGGCATCACATAGCATGTTATGAAAGGTGTAAGGTTCTACCACAGTTGTGAACGATCTTTTACCTTCTTATAAAACTGGATCTTTTTTATCTCATGTTTATAAAGTAACCAACTTTGTAAAGCTGTTGGGCAATGGATTGTTTTCACAAACTATTGTACATGTACTGTATATAGTTTTTAATATACCGGTATATTGTCTTTTTATTATTTTTCAATTACTGATAAACAGTTTGACTTTGGCAACTTAAGTTTTCTGAAATCAATGTACAGTATCTTTGAAATTTTAAGAAATAATTCACAACTTTTCATTATCAATGTAATCTTAAATTCTTTAACTACAAAGTGACAGGTTTTTTTGTAGCATTGCAAGAAAACAAAAAAAAAATAATTCTTATGAATATCAGATTTAAAAATAGCTTATACTTGAAATAAAGTTACATATTAATGAAAAAACAGTTTAGGGATAAATGTCAATGTAACCAAGCTTCCAGAGAGAAGCAAAAAGAGGATCAGGTGATGTTTATAGAAATAATAAAATTATTTGCATTGTATGCATTGGAAATAGTTTGCTAAGATAAGCAAATTATACTTTATACATTTGGTTTGAATATCTAAAGTTTTATTTTTATTTCTACAGTGTCCTTGATCAGATATTTGCGGGATCTAGCCCAGAAGCCACTTTTGCCACTCCGGACGGTACAATTATCTCTGGGCCGAACCAGATAGCTTCTACTGGCAGCAGTAACAGTACAAAGAAAATATCAGAGTCAGAAGTTTGTCACAGTCAGTGTCTCGGTGGCTGTTCAGGTCCAGGACCTAACAACTGCAGAGCTTGTCATCACTACAGTCTTGAAGGGTTTGTTAATTTTGTTATGATGACTTACCTGGCTATTTTTTATCTGTCCCTCTGTTTATTTAATCAGTAGAATTCCATAGATTAGCTTCTTAAGTTTTAACCATTTTTTATCATGATTTGTATTGTGCTTAGGATTTTTAATATTAGTGATAATAGTCACAGGGCCATTGATTTATATGAATACGTATAATGATTATTATTGTTGTTTCATTTTGTTTGATGAAAAACATATTAATCTTGATATCAATTTACAGTGAATGTGTTGGTAGCTGTCCAGAGGGAACTTATGCTTCAGAGAACCAAGAGTGTTTGGGATGTCATGAGTCGTGTGTTATGTGCAGTGGACCAGCACAAAACCAGTGCCTTGCCTGTCATTCAGGTTTATTATATGTGCTACACCTTGGACTCTGTGTTCAGACTTGTCCACAGGGTTATTATTCAGGTGAGTCAGTTTGTTTAGAATAATGCTTACTACTTCAGTTTAGTAGTTCAGTACAATTAAATATTATTTTAAGTACTTATTAAAATTTCTCTCAAAGGATATATATACTGTACTGTACTTATATATACTGTACTCTGATAAATCACTCTTTGTTCCCATACTAACAAACCATCCATTATTTCTGTGGATTATCTTTCAGCGTAGCTAGAAGATAATCCACATAAATAACTCCAGGTTTGTATTATTTAAGGAAAAAAACAAATTATCTCAGAGTTTGTCATGTTTATCAGAATTTGTTTTTATCATAGAATTATCCATGAATGAGATATGACTCGTATTTTCTTGTGATTTAAGTGCATAAGACTAATTCCTGTTGTATTTCATTCCTTTAGAAAATTCGATGAAAGGAGAATTTCAAAATTTCCATTCCATGTGTAAGGCTTGCCATTAGGGTAACTCCTAACAGTAGTGTAAAAGACTGAAATAACAAGTGGGGATTATTTCTAAATTTCTTACCTTGATTTGTATTATATATTGATTTTTGCGTAAATTATTTCAGTTGATGGTACTTGTATGCATTGTGGATTGCACTGTAATGAGTGTGACGGTCCTGAACAGTGCACTAGTTGTGACCACCATCTGCTTCTTGCAAATGGATCTTGTCTCACAAGTTGCCCACAAGGATTTTATGAAACCCAAGATAATAAGTAAGTAATGAGTTACAATTTTTTTTTTTTTTTTTTTTTTTTGCAGGGGGAAGAGTTATACTTAGAAATATTAAAAAAAATAAATTTCAATAATAAAATTTATAACCTTTATACTCGATGTTCATATTGCTTCTCTCACGAAGCTTGGTTTTATAACAAATATCCTAAAATTTTTAATTTTTTTTCTCTCTGTCAATAGGCTTAGGCCTTGCATTCTTTAATTACTTTAGATGCACAATTATACTGCTAAACACTTGAATTCCCACATTTCTATTTTCTATTTTAGACAACTAGAATGTGAGGCAGAAGACAGTGTTGACTCAGTTGGAATCAAAAGGTCCCATTCCAAATTGAGCAGGCCTTCCAACCTTTTTAGTAACCTGAGTAGTCAAACTTCTTGATATTTAATTCTTTCTATTGAATCGTTGAAAGATAGCTAGTCATCCAGGTACAAAAGGACCCAGATTCCAAGAAATCTCACTAATTTTGAGATGGGTAGGCCTACCATTATTCCTGTGAAGATTAGGGTATCTGTCCTGAGAATGAAATATAATCACTTGAATTGTTAAACCTCTGAACCCTTCTCAAACCAAAAGATTTTCCTTGAACTTGAAGAATAGGAATGTAAAATTATGAATATATCAATTCCATCAAGAACTTTCGTCTTTTTTCCTTACTGCCTCCTGGACTGCCAAGGGTGTATTTTTAAAACCTGGGTGAGAACTGTAAATTTGTTTAGAATTGAAACATCTAGAACCAGTCTGTAACATCTGGATACTTTTGGGTCTAGGAAAAACCCTGTTTTAAAAACCTGTTGATGGATCCAAGTCCTTTTCTATCACATTCTTCCGTAGGAGTCTTGCAAACTCTATTTTCAAAATATGGACCTATGCTGAATTGTTAAGATAACTTGGCAAAGAGAGGATTGGAGGACAGAGTAATTCAATTGCCTTTAGACACGCATAGCACCCACAGCACAAAATGAAGGAGTTTCCATAGGTTATAGAATAAGGTAAACCTCCCTTCTAATCATTTATAACTGCTCCGACTTAATGACTGATTCTCAGTAACATTTCATTCTAAGCTTTGACTTTTGTCCTGCCTTCTTGGCATAATAAGATTGCCATGTTCTCAATTTGCCTTCATTGCTAACATCAGCAACCTTGCACATTAATGTAAACCAAACTTTGGAAAAGGAGCAATATGAACATTAAGTAGAGAAATAACAAAATTTATTATTGAAATTCAGTTTTTGGTTAATAAATACTTACTATAGAGCTAGACGAGAGTCAGGTAATTCATAAAGTTTATTCATCTAGGTTGTTACATCTCCTATCTCGTTCTTTCACTAACCCACCTCCATCAGTGTGGGAGTCAGCACAATGAATATCAGGGTTTCATAGAAATAAACTGAATTTTGATAATGTAATTTACTGTAGTACAGTATATCTATACTCACCTGATGTTCATAACATAACCTCTCCTCCCCACTGACTATTGATATCAAGAGGTTAGGGATCTGGTTTCAACTTCAAGACTGAAAATCCAAGGGAACTATGGCATGCCCATATCTAAATACAGTATGTACTATTAAACTGCCAGATTAATCCAATACTTAACTAGAGGGGAGATCTTTTGCAAGGAAAAAATGGTAGAATATTTTTAATATTACAGTAGACATTGGCATTTAAATAGCTCCATGAGAGAAGCATTATTATTGTCAAGTGAGTGTAGGCGTAACAAATTTTATTAGTAAAATTCTGTTTAGACAGTACCAAAATATCATTGAGTGGTATCTGAAAACTATTCATGTTTGAGTGGCTTTTGTTTTGAATTAATCATGATATTTTAGCAATTATCACTTTGTGTTATACTTTTAAATCACAACTAATGTATTAAAGCAATGAACTTAGTATACTTATTTAATATGTACATCTTTTCATGATACAGATGCGGCTCCTGTTATCCACAATGCGAAACTTGTGTAGGAGGCTCTGAAAATGACTGTGCAACTTGCAGATCCAACTCCTACCTTTATAATGGTAGATGTGTCTTCCGCTGTCCTGACGGTAATTGAAATTACTAGATGCTGTTCTAGGTTCATTAATCTTAAGGGAAATTCTGTTTTATGTTCCTAAGAGACAACTCATAAAGGCAAAAATTTATAAACGTTATATTTCCACATGAAACAATGTAAAAGACTTAGAATTCTTGTTAGTAAAATACAGCATTCAAAGTATGCTTTACTACCAATCTTTTTCCTTTTAACAGGTACATTTGGTGAGGATGTGACTGGGGAGTGCCTTGTATGTCCAGCAGGTTGTGCCACCTGTGATGGAGCTGATTTATGTACTACTTGTATTGATGGATGGAGAATAAAGTCAGGTCGCTGTGTGGCTTCATCAAATCATTGTAACATAAGTAAGTTGCTGAGTCAAATGAATCCTTTTGATTTGTCACCATAATTTTCATAACTTCTTGTACAGTAACTTACTTTGGCATTTAAACCCCTATTCTCATTCATCTTATTTTTATTCCCTTCCTCCAGATTTTGCTCTTTAAGTTCATTTAATTGCCTTTTCATCAACTTATTCATGAAAGAAAAAGACTTTTGCTGATGTAGATGGCATTACTGAATTCTTGACTGAGAAATATGTTTCATGATATTTTATTAGCATAATTAATGTCATTTTTTTTCATATGTCAACAGATGAATTTGCTGGACGTGATGGTCTTTGTCAAGCCTGCCACCCCACCTGCTTAGCATGTGTTGGACCCAGAGACTCCCAGTGTCTACACTGTGCACAAAAAAGATTTTTGCTAGAGTCAAACTGTGTAGGGTCATGTCCACTCGGTTACTTTGCATTACGAGGTCGGTGTTTACCATGTCCTCATGGCTGTCGTACCTGCACTTCCTACAAGGAATGCGGGTCATGTTCTGCAAAGTTCCACCTATACACCAGTCATTGTATAGCTTCTTGTCCAATAGGGTAAAAATATGTGTTAATGCTTTTTTCTTTATATACTACTATAGTCTTAATTGAAATGTGCATGTTAGTGGTAATGTAATTTTAGTTCACAATACTATGATGTGTAATGACTGGAAAATGGTCTTATTATGTAAGAAAAATTTCATGAACAGTTTTACTAAAGCTATTTTCATAAAAAGGGAAAGAAGAAAAATTACTAATTGATTTCTTGTACATTTTTCCCACAGGTTTTATAGCGACAGAGGAATTTGTGTTGCTTGTGAATCTTCTTGCTTCTCCTGCTATGGTCCAAGAAGTGACCAGTGTGCATCTTGCCATAACAGTTCATTCCTTCTGAATTCTACCTGTCGTCCATCATGTCCAGATTCTCATTATCCTGATGGAAGAAAATGTCTTCCATGTTACAACAATTGTCGTACTTGTAAAGGTTAGTTGCTTGCTTATTTGGGTTTAAAATGATAAGTAATAAGATAGTATTGTACTGCAGGACTTCTGGTTAAAACAGATATCTGTTCGTATGTCATGTTGTAATAAGTCGAGTTTTGATGGAAGTCTGAACACACCTTAACACACTCCTATACATAAGTAATGAAGTTAAACAGTAGTAGTCATAATGCAGGACATAAATACACCCTTTATGCCTTGGAAATAGAACTATGACTAAAAAAAACCACATGGAGGACAGAAATATAGAATGACAAAAGGAAATTGGTGCCAGAAAAAAACTGATATAACTCCTTTAAGTAAAATATGTTGTAACCCAAAGATTTACTATATGCATACAGTATACTGTGTATGTATATATATATATATATATATATATATATATATATATATATATATATATATATATATATATATATATATATATATAAAACGGATTTTGAGCGAAGCGAAAAATCTATTTTTGGGTAAGATGGCCATGTCGTCCTGATGGAAGTTCCTTTAGGGTAGCTTCCTAGGGTATATTACAACTACGGCGATATTCCCAGAGAATTTACCTTAAGGTATCCAGAATTCTAACTCCTGGAGCGAGTATCCCTAAAAAAGACCTTAGGGATATCGTAAATATCAGCGGACGTATTCTTGACACGCCACATAGCAATCTATACCCCGAATAGAGTTAACACTTCGTAGGGGTCAAATGGCAAGAAAACGAAAACGATAAGAAAGAGGGGGGAGCCGTTCGTAAGGCATATCTCCTCCCCGTTTCGTAAGCGTGCCCTGCGCCGCTCGCGGCGCCATCTGTATTCCTTGTAGCGATACACGAGGTGCTACAGATACTGTATGTAGGGAGGGGTCCTACAGCCCTTTTCTTTTTTTTTCTTTTTTTTAAAAAGGGACAGGGCGGGTCCATCAGGACGACATGGCCATCTTACCCAAAAATAGATTTTTCGCTTCGCTCAAAATCCGTTTTTTGGGCTCAAGCCATGTCGTCCTGATGGAAGTATACCAGAGCATTACTGTATCTGTGGGTTCTCAATACGTGCCGTACTCCTCAGAAATGTTTCTTAGTCAGCTCGACTGAAAGACCTAAGATGTTACCGTTATACATCTTTTCACTAATCATAAACCATGAAAGCGCTTCCTGCCCCCTACAGGGAGGAGTCCTACTAGACTCTAGAAACGAACGAAGAGTACATATACCTATGTATGACTCACTCGCAAGCCGATACAATATAGTGGTCTCACTCTATATAAAGTAAAGCATAGTCCTTACGGAACTACAGCATCCAGGGAAATACCGACCAGCCCCCTGGTCGAAGTAGAATTGGACAAAAGGTTATATCTGCGTAGGATTAAACTTGCTGCCGCTACCGTCCTCTGAGAAGGATGAAGCCCTTTATGCTAAGGAAAGTATAAACCAGTGCAACAAGGCTTGCATTAAGGAACAGGCTATTATAGATATCCCCGATTAATATACATAGGCTGAATGCTCAATAATTGAAAGGAAATCAATATAGGTGAAGGAGACGCAAGGTTCCCGAGAACAAGTTTATTGATTAACAATAAATAGACATGGTTACCACAATTATATACATATGATAGGTGGATGACCAACAATTTGCACAAGTACTGTAGTACATGGATATATGGTTATCTGAAAGAAAAACAATCAGGTTACTTTTCACATACCAAGGTATCAAAGTTAAAAGTCCATGTTACTAGCCACTGACATTAGCGTCAGAAACGCTCGGCACACCTGTCTGTACTTGTGCTACAATCACCATAACGCCAGAACAGTCATTGTGGGCTCCCAGAGCCTTCACTTCTAGTTATAGCAGCGCATATAACTATACACTCACCCGAGAATCAAAGTCCCAATTAAATCCACTGTTCCTCGCAGAGTTAAACAACAGGGTTAACGACGCAACCAACTGCTACCACAGACCTCTTCAGCTGCTCCACTTGCTTAGCATAGTGGCGAAAGAATACCCTGGAAGACTTCCAGCCAGTGTATGAACGAAGGTGTTCAAAATCCATAAAGTTAAAGAAGTTTAAGGATGAAGCAATTTTCCTCGGATCATGACCTGCGGGTGAACTGTCAGGATCCGCTCTGCGAATAAAGTATGTAATTTTCGCCCTGAGTTGATTTAAAGATAAATTCGAGCCCGATGTTTCTCCTCTGAATAGTTGACCCCCATGGAAGTCTGAAGTTCTACGAAGATAGACCTTTAAGCATTCTACGGGACATAGAGATGCATCTTCTTTCAGAGGGCAGATTCTCCAGGGACCCCACCTGTTGTTGGTGGGCAACTCGTTCTTAGCGAGAAACGTAGGGTCCGGAAACAGGTTCAGTTCTCCCCCATCCAGGAACTGAACCCGGCCCTCCTCTCTCGAGAGGGCTACAATCTCACTAACTCTGGCCCCAGATGCTAGGGCAAAAAGGAAGATCACTTTTTGAGTCAGATCCTTCAGTGCACACTCCTCATTATCCAGTAATGAGGCAAAATGAAGGACTTTGTCTAAAGACCATGAAATAGGCTTTGGAGGAGCTGAAGGTCTAAGCCTGGCACAGGCCTTCGGGATCTTGTTAAAAATCTCGTTAGCGAGGTCTACCTGGAAGGCATACAGAATGGGCCTTGTCAGAGCCGACTTACATGTAGAAATCGTGTTAGCCGCTAGCCCCTGTCCGTGGAGGTGGATGAAGAAGGATAAGCAGAAATCCGTAGAGATCTCATGCGGATTCTTGTCTTTGACAAAGGCTACCCATTTTTTCCATGCTGATTCGTACTGCCTTCTAGTAGACTTGCACTTATATTCTTCCAGGAAGTCGATGCTATCTTTCGAAATTCCGAACCGCTTCTTCACCGCTAGGGAGAGAAAATCATGAGCTGCAGGGTCCGGGTTTTCTGTAATGAAGCGTAGACAGTCGACTTCTGGACTTGCTGGGACAGAACTGGGTCCGGGAGTGGTAGAAACTCTAGTCGTAGTTCCAGAGCTAGAGGGAACCATACACTGTTCGGCCACTTGTGGGCCACTATCGCTGCTACTCCCTTGAAGGATCTCAGTTTGTTGAGGACCCTCAACATCAGATTGTGAGGAGGAAACAGGTAGATCCTGGACCATCTGTTCCAATCGAGGGACATCACATCTACTGCTTCCGCCAAGGGGTCCTCGTACGGGGACACATATCTCGGCAACTTCTTGTTGTCCTTCGTCGCGAAGAGGTCTATCTGCAGTTCTGGGACTTGACTTGAGATGAAGGAGAATGATCCTGCGTCTAGGGACCATTCCGACTCTATCGGTGTAACCCTGGATAGAGCGTCCGCGGTCACATTCCGGACTCCTTGAAGGTGAACTGCTGACAGGTGCCACTTCTTCTTCTCCGCCAGTCGGAATATGGCTAACATTACCTGGTTGAGAGGTGGAGATCTCGATCCCCGCCGATTCAGACATTTCACTACCACCTCGCTGTCCAGTACCAACCTTATGTGGATCGAGTGACGTGGGGATACTTTCTTCAGGGTAAGAAGCACTGCCATAGCTTCTAGAAAGTTTATGTGAAAGGTCCCGAATAGCTTGGACCAGGTTCCTTGTACCTTTTTCCGATGGGAGTGACCTCCCCACCCTACCTTTGAGGCGTCTGTGTGAATTGTCACTGACGGGGGAGGTGGCTGAAGAGGTACTGACCTCTTTAGACGACTGGCTTGAGACCACGGTCTGAGAAGAGAACGTAGCCGAAGTGGGACCGGTCTCTTCAAGTCCCTTCGCGCTTTTGATGCAAAGGTTCTCCAAACTCCCGCTGCATCCTTTAGCTGTGCTCTTAGCACTGGGTCTGTTACTGACGCGAACTGAAGAGAGCCCAGAACCCTCTCTTGTTCGCGTCTTGATATCCTCTCGGAAACTAGAAGTCTCTTGACAGACCCCGCTATCTCCTTCCTTTTCGACATTGGAATGGAAAAACGGTGTGACACTAGGTCCCAGTGAATTCCCAACCACTGGAACCTCTGAGCTGGAGAAAGACGAGACTTCTTTCTGTTGATCATGAAACCTAGATATTCCAGGAACTGAATCACCTGTAGGGAAGCTTGTAAGCATTCCGCTCTGGATGCTGCCCACACCAACCAATCGTCCAGGTAGGCTACTACCTGGAACCCTTTTAGGCGTAACTGTTTGAGCGCTGCGCTCGCAAGCTTCGTAAAGATCCTTGGGGCTATGTTTAGCCCGAAAGGCATCGCTCTGAAAGCGTAAAGTTTTTGTTGTAGCTTGAATCCTAGGTAGGGGGAGGGACGGCGACTTATTGGAACGTGCCAATAGGCGTCTGACAAGTCGATGGAGACGGTATATGCCCTCTTGGGCAGTAAGGCCCTTATGTGTTGTAATGTTAACATCTTGAACTTGTGGTTCACTATGAACTTGTTGAGTGGTGACAAGTCCAGAATGACTCTGAGTTTCCCCGAGTCTTTCTTGGGAACACAAAACAGCCTCCCTTGGAACCTGATGGACTTTACCCTCCGGATCACCTTTTTCTCCAACAGTTCTTGAATGTACTCCTCCAAAACGGGGGTGGAGTGTTGGAAAAATTGAGGGCACAGGGGCGGAGTACTGTACCAACTCCAACCCAGTCCATTTTTGAGCAGGCTGTGGGCCCAGGGATCGAAGGTCCAACGATCCCGAAAATACTGTAGTCTCCCTCCTACCGGCGACACTTCACTTTGACTGCTGCCCTGCAGTCTTGCCTCCCTGGCCGCGACCACCTCTGAATCCTCTTCCCCTAGAGGGGCGTCTCGCCGAGCCTCTGGCTGCACCTCTGGGCTTTGCTCGAAACGTGGTCGATTGCCCTTCGAACACTGGATTGAATGCCGGGGATGCTGATGACACGGCCTGGGGTACCCATTGGAAGGTGGTCGGGGTCTGGGCTACCAACTGTGGAACCGGAGGCAAAGCTGGCTGCTGCTGCTGCTGACGTTGCGGTCTGAAGGGCTTGGCTGGGCGGGAAGAAAACCTCGATTTCTTCGCTTTTCCTTTCGGCTGGGGGCCTTCATCAGGGGAAGACTTCCTCTTAAGGGACAGGCCCCACTTAAGGAGAAGATTTCGATTCTCAGTGGCTGCCTTGTCCACCACCTCCTTAACCACCTCATTGGGAAAGAGATCTTTACCCCAGATGCTGGATGAGATGAGTTTCTTGGGTTCATGCCTCACTGTGGCCGAGGCGAACACAAACTCCCTGCAGGCCCTCCTCGCCTTGACAAAGCTATAGAGGTCCTTTGTCACCGTGGCCAGATGGATCTTGGCCATTACCATGAACATTTCAGGCATCTTAGGGTCGCTAGCCATTGTCTCCATGTTTGTCTGGAGAGACATCGAGGCTGCCAGACGCTCCTTTGTCTCAAGTTCCCTCCGTAGGAGGAATTCAGACAACTTGGGAAGGTTTTCGCCGAACTGTTGACCTGCAATATCGGCGTCCAACTTCCCAACCAAGAAGGTGAGATGTACCTCCTTCCAGTCCTTGTTGTCCAACGGCAAGGCCAAAGACAAGGGCTTGCATTCCTCTAGGGATGGGCATGGTTTGCCAGCTTCTACCGCCTTCAAAACGGCCGCGAACCCTTTCTGCAGAAAGGGGAAGGCCCTAGCCGGAGAGGATACGAAGGAAGGGTGCTTCTTACTCAAAGCAGCAACTTTTGAGTTTGAGAAGCCCATCTCCTTCAACGCAGACGTTAGTGCAGCTTGAGCCTTGGCGTGATCCAAGATGATCACCTCCTTCGGTTCCGTCTCCTCCTTCGAGGCCGGCTCCTTCTTCAGACGGACATAACAGTCCGGGTAGGCCCCTCTGCTGGGCCAGAATTCCACCTCCTCAAGGGGAACTGAACCCAGCTTCTCTGACATGACGATCTTCCCGACCGTCATCGGCATGTGCTCGGCATATCTCCACGGGTTGGCATCCGAGCACACAGGAAGGTCCTTCACGTTGAGCTTCTTTGGAGGCCCACGTGACGCTGTAATCTTCTGCATCTGGAGCTCCATTGCAGCGGCCTTCTGACTATTCTCCTTCTGCATCTGTTGTATCATAACAACGATGGAAGAGAGAGCCTGTCCCAGCTCTGTTGGAAGGGCGAACAAAGTAGAGGGGATAGGTTCAGGGGCCTGAACCGGAACGTCTGATGGTACGGAATCCTCTTCCTCCACGGCAATCGGATCTTGATCCTCCTCCTCGCCCCCTGCGAGGAGGTCCTGTTCAGCACGGTCGGACAAGTCCGACATCTTGTCATCCAGCTGGATGTCCTGCATGGCATCCGCAACATCCTCCTCCACTGGGATCTGGACGAGAGGGATCTCCGGCCGAGGCTGGGGAACAACAGCGTCAGTAGAAGCCTTGGGAAAAAGGTACGCCCTCATCTTCTCATTAGGAAGATAAGGTCCAGTGGTGTTCTTCTGGAAATCCCTTACCCATATACGGAGCTTCTCCCTCGCTGCGTCCCTTGACTCCGCCGACCTAGGGGATTCAAAAGCCTCAGATAGCATGTTAGTACATACTAAACATACCTGCGGATTCCAGTAGCGGAGATCATCCTTGGAGGCTGCGCAAGCCGCGTGCCTCCTACACGAGACATGTCCGCAAAAGTTCTTGCTGCGGACATTGCAGAAGACGCTATCGCATTTCGGATGCTCCTCCTGTAAAAGAAGAAAATTTCCATGAATATCAAGTGAATTTCAATTCACATGTATATATGAGCATGTACAAAGAATAAGGGAAAGACACATACTTGTGAATCCCACACAATCACCTGTGGAAGCCCACCAGCCATTAAAATCAAATGGTTAGTCTTTGCTAGAATAACCAAAGATCATATTTCCTGAGGGAAATTAGGTGTAGCTCACACCTAAGGTAAGATTTTAACATTCTGGCTAAAGATGAAAAGAATTCTCTTTTCATCCCTGTAAGGCAACACCAAGTGACTGCACAAGGTAACACAAGTAAGTTAGAAAAGACAGTGTTGTAACCTACTATATCATGGTCTCCCCTGGCAAAATACACTATACAGGGAAGAACTGATACAGTACATGAGGGTGGTGTGCCGGCCGGCTCTTGCCGGTCAGTACCCCCCCCCCCCTTTTTTCCAAAGGTAGGTCTCAAGTATGCAACTTAAGATCACCCAGATGGGGGAGAACTCCAGCTCCTATGCCTGAACCGGCCGCCAGTGGTTGCCGGTCCGTAGCTACCCGGGTGGCACCCAGCTGCCGGCCATCACTCTTAGTGGCCAGCAGACCGAGCGATGTAGCAGGCCGGCCGGCAGCGGTGAGCAAACCCTGCCGGCTGGCATCCACACCAGGTAGCGCCCGGCTGCCGGCCGCCACTCATAGCGGCCGGCAGGTGAGCAAGGAGACCGGCCGGCAAAGGCATATAACCACCGCCGACCGACAGCAGGAGAACTAGAGAACACCCCCCACCCGACCGCCGGCCACCAGGCCGGCAGACGGCAGGGACAACACACAAGAAGACAACAGAATGGGTGTCGGGCTAAGAGGCTATGTACCTCCGCGCCCGACACCCGAAAGAGTGCCGAAAGGAAGGGGAGACACTAAGTCAGGCTTCCTAACCACTGCTTACTGCATCTACAGACAGCAGCGGTTGAGGGACCAAGGAAGGACCGGGCAGCACTCAAGGGATAGGGCCTCTGCCGGTCGGCACACTCTGCCGGCCGACAGGGGACCACGTCAGCTCCCCATCCTAACCTGGGCTAGGTACGGATGTGAGACGGCTGACACAAAGGAAAACGGAAAAAACAGAAGGGAAGGACGGAGGGTCTTGTCCAACCTTGCCTTGGTTAAGGATCATCCCCAGCTAAGAAAGCCCATCTCAGCCAGGGGAAATCCAGGGAGGGAGGCCGGCACTACTGGCTGCCTCCCTAAAACCAAAGCAAGGAAGGAATTGCTAATCCGGAAAGGGAACATATCCCGAACCCGGAACAGCAAAGAGGACAAGTCTGAGGGGTCACCGAGCGAAGGGATCATAACTACAGAAACCCTCCAAGGCGATCCAAGGAGGATAAACCTCCTATGCCCGTGTCAGGCAGCAAGGGAGACTCTGACCCACGCTAGACCAACACGGACTCAGACTAATACACTGCTGTACTGTCCCTCTCTGAACCAACCCAGTTGGAGCAGGAAGGTACAGTACCACTCCAGCATAGTTATATTTGAAAATTAATTCAAACAAACCACTAGAGTTAAGCCTAAGGCTTAAGCAGAGGGAAAGGGTTTGCGCCCCTTCCCCGAAGAGAAGGGAGCAAACGGGGAAACAGACAAAATTTTAATAGCCTAAGACAACCTAGCCTAGGCACTAAGAGAATCGATTACCTAAATCACCGAAACTCACTCCAATACTATCTTGGAAAAAACTCGAAAAAAGCTTATATGTATAACGTTGCCTAACGCTTTAAACAGTATAAAATCACACTTGGAAGACTAATATCATGCAGGAAGTACAAGGGCCAACAACTAGGCTACGAAGACTAGTATCGGTCAGCCTAGGCAAATCCTTCGCCAGGCGCTATACTATAGCATCATAAAAGAATTCCTAAATAAGCTAAGCAGCTAATTATTAAAGCAAAAGGGGCTGGGAACGTCGCTCTTGCTAACCCAATAAATCCTATTCTAGCGAGCGACAGCGTCCAGGACGCTTCCAGCAGGCAACAGCTCTTGTATCAAAGATAACTCTTTTAATTACTTTAATTTTAACCAAGAGCCTACATTTATACATAAAAGAAATGGTACTCAACTTATCCGAAGCAGAAGAAGTTGGAGAAAGCATAATTGAAGAGTAAATCCAAGATTTTTGTAGAAAACACAGGGAAAACACCGAGTTGTATAGCTACGCAAAAAGGAATACAGATGGCGCCGCGAGCGGCGCAGGGCACGCTTACGAAACGGGGAGGAGAGATGCCTTACGAACGGCTCCCCCCTTTTTCTTATCGTTTTCGTTTTCTTGCCATTTGACCCCTACGAAGTTTTAACTCTATTCGGGGTATAGATTGCTATGTGGCGTGTCAAGAATACGTCTGCTGATATTTACGATATCCCTAAGGTCTTTTTTAGGGATACTCGCTCCAGGTGTTAGAATTCTGGGTACCTTAAGGTAAATTCTCTGGGAATATCGCCGTAGTTGTAATATACCCTAGGAAGCTACCCTAAAGGAACTTCCATCAGGACGACATGGCTTGAGCCCAAAAAACTTATTTATATTTTATATATAATAACAATGATAGCAATATTGATTCATATGTGGGTGACGTGGCATATTATATACAGTAATACCCTTTAACAAATAACTTTATTGGTTAGGGTGCACCTAATCTTTAAGGTCAAACATTTTAAATGGAAACTTATTATCCTGGCATTGGTATGGTTAGTCACTGGAATGAAGAAGTCCACCCTACTGTAAGGTCCTCTTTGAAAGCCTTGAATTTTTTGCATATCACATATCATTGATAGGTTTTTTGCTCATACCATTTTAAATTCCTTAAATGTAACTTAATAAACTGTTTTAGAAAGTGTACAAGCTCTTTGGCTTTTCATGATATGAAAATATTTTATACTTATTTCAATGTATTAAGACAAAGTAAGAATGGGTACTTTAACATACGTGAATGTTCAACTCTTATCGTCTGAATGGTGTACATTACTTTTTTTATTGGCATTAGACTCATTTGTATAATGTATTTGTTATTTTTAGAGGTAGTGTTTGACTAATCAATTTCTGTTCTTGCAGGTTCTGGTCTTAACGATTGTACATCATGCCATGACTACCTTACCCTGGATGGTGGTATGTGTATAGAGTGTAGATCAGGTCGCTATTATAATTTAAGTTCACAATCTTGTGAAGCGTGTCACTCGTCATGTCTAACCTGTTCATCAGGAGGAGAGGGTGGTTGCACATCGTGTGAAGCACCTAAATCACTTCATTTAGACTCTGGCACATGCAGGATGTGTTGTCCTGAGGGGGTCACAGAAGAGGACCATGGACCCCCTTGCTGCTCATGTGATCCTACAACTAGTAAGTAGAAAATAACCGAATGTAACAAGATTTTTAGTAAGTAGAAAATAACAGAATGTAACAAGATTTTATGGAAAGCATTTTTTTTCACCGATGACTTGCAATAATCTTTTCTGGTTGTACTTTTATTTCTCTTAAAGTCACTGGATTCCATAATATTCATAATGCTCTACTCATGAAGCTTTGTTTACTACTGAAGTTAACCCTACAACTAAAATATTTCCTGTTTTCTTTTCTTGTACTGTATAGTAATAAGCTTAGCCCTGTAGTGATGTATTGAGACAATTTGGTGGTTAATGGCAATTACCATGGTATGGTTATGCCATATATCTAAATATGAATAACCTAACAGTCATGAGTAAGGGGCACCGCTGGTCAAAGTGAGAATCACGTAGAGATTAAAAGACAAAGATTGTACAGCGTATCAAAGCCATATTTATTGCCACGAGCTGCAATATTATCTCATTACTTTGCTAGAGACTGAAGTCTATTAGAAGGAAAGTAAACAGGAAATACAGTAGAATTAATTTTATTTATAGTTGAAGCTAGCAAGAATTATGACTCCTATCCTTGAATTTAAAATCAACCATTTTCTCTCGCTTCAACAGCCTTGACCCCTCTACAACTGTGTGAAGCCTCTATGATAGCATAAAGGGAGTTGATAGACCTTAGTCATTAAATTGTAAATTCTATGGTGATCAAAGTTAAGAAAATAGGCAGAGGATTTCAAATTCAAATGATTATAAAATATATATATCCAGTGCAGGAATTGCATAATTTATTGCAATATTAATGAAAAGTTGCCAATTAACATTATATAACTGTTTTAGAAAAATCAGAATAATTAATATTCAACTAGAGAAAGAATATTGCATAGAGAAAGAGAACACCAAAGAGATAATGTTTAGTTATAACTGCAATTCCCCACATTGTCAGTTAAAGAATGATAAGAATATACTGTTAATTAATCAGTGATATGATATGAACATATCCTATTCCTCATATTATCAGTCAAAAAATAATTGAAGTATTCTATATATTATGAATGATATGTTAACGCAACTTTAAAGACTACAGTACTGCCACTTCTTGGTAGTGAAACATTACATATTTCATGAAATGTTTTTTGTTTGTGCTGTGGTAATATATTTTATCCTCTATTCCACATGCATTAATGTTTTTGAGATCTTCATGGCTAAAGAATTATTAGGAATAAATAAGTTCATTGCTACAGTTCAAGTTATTCAGTTTTGTGCTTTGATTTTATTTTATAAATCGTTGTTCACAAGTTCATTTTGAGTAAGTTACAGTCAGGCTGCTGGAATTAAAGTTATCGTTATGATTGTTGCTGTTGTCAGCTGACATTTTACATATACTGTGATATTGAATTGTCTTTTATGATCCATTTTTCAAGAGTACTGTACCTGATATTCTATTACCTAGTACAGTCATTATAACATAAGGAAATTTGTTAAAAAAAAATTAAGATGTTATAGTAAGTAGCATTTCAACATAGTTTAAAGTGTTTAAGTCTATTATGTTGACAAATATTCTTTTACTATTTTTCAACTACAGGTCAGTGCTTTGGGGCAGTTTCAGCTGATAAGAGACGGATCGCATTAAGTTTAAATTCAGATTCATCGCAGACCCCATATAGACAACCAGACTTTTTATCCGCCACCTCTCTTATTGTTATTATTTGTTTAGTTAATGTATTGATGTTTGGTGCTGTATTCACTGTCCTTCAGGTATGTATTTCATTGTCTTTTCTAGTAATAATCCATATTTTCATTGAATTTTAAATCTCTAAGTAAAACATTTTACCCATGTCATTCATTTTAATGCACTTATTATTAAACAAAGAGAAAGATAGAAATATTTTCACCTTTATTGCATGTGCAAAAGGTTAACATAACATAAAAATATGAGGCAATTATCCTTCAAGATTACATGAGAAAATTACAGATATATATCTGTCGAATACAGAAATGTGTACTGTTTAGTATATACTTGAAGTTCACAGTCAAGACAGATTTTTAATATTATAACTATCACTTCTTTATTGAATAATATTCTAGATAACAGAAAATTACTATGGGCTGCTGATACAGGAAAAGTCCTTGTCATGCACTAACCGAAGGATATCTCAAACCAGAGTGGCTTATTGATATGTGGACAGATATCCAAATGCTTTATACTGGTCAAAGATTAGTAGGGACATCAGTTTTGAGTCACACCATTAGTCTTCATTGTTACATAGTTTTGAGTCACACAATCGTCTTCCTACTATATCAGAAGACTATATTCATATATATCTAAGTTTCATTTCACATATTGTATAGGTTAGAGTGGTTGGCATTGTAAGCACTATAAAATTAGACTTTTTAATAAGCGGATTTGGATCAGTCTTTGACTTTTAAGAGTAATCAGGTGTGATAGTACTTTCCTAAAGGATAAAGGATATTAAGAGCTCATATTGAGTAGAATGCATTAAAGAAGTATTTCATGTACGGTATATTTGGAATAGTACAGCTTAGGCTATCTTTATAAATGGAACTAAATTAAAAGAGGTAATTTTTGAGTGTCAGTACACCATATACAAAAGTATTTCTTTTTCCATAGCAAACTTTTTTAAAGAACAAAATATGTAGCCTAGTAGTCTGTGACACCAATAAGATGATAACACAGACATTCTAAAACCTGGACATTATAATACATTACGTATACATCACATGTTAGTTTTTAGATCAGACCAGAGATGAGAAAATATATGTTTCAGAAAGTAATCTTCAATGAAATTATGATTGTACATGATACTTTTGTTAATACTTTAATTCTTTTCCGCTATTATCCTTTCATTAGGGGATTGGTTGCCTGTTGCAGCCTCTCCAATACCTTCGATTAAAACCATCCTCTTCCACCAAACTTCTTTCCATATCATCCTTCACCTTATCTAATTCTCTGCCTTCCTTTAGATCTTCCCTCCCCAACAGTTTCCCTCAAGTCCTTCTCACTCCTTCCCCACCATCCATCCTGAACACATGCCCACGCCATCTCAGTCATGAAACTCTTTTCACTTCTGTAATCTTTACTACGCCAGCCATTCTTCGTATTTCATCTGTTCTCTCAAGCTTCCTCTTTTCGTCTTAGAGCCCACATTTCCGATTCATGCATTAGCGCTTGTCTCATTACTGTGTTATAGATCTTGACTTTTAGCTTGATAGGCATTTTCTTATCACATACTAATCCAGCTACCTCTCTTTTGTTAATACTGTAGTATATAAAACCAGATGAATTGACCTTGCTTTTACCAAAATATATGATTCTTTGGATCACTCTCATTGTTCAAATTGTTCTTTGGATCAGTCCCTTGTTGTTGCATGAACTAGTTCTGCATCCTCAACTTTGACATTCTACAAAATGAAAAACTAAAAACGAAAATCAAAAGTTAAAATCTAAGTAGTTATTCTCTTTCCATCCAATTCTAATACAATGAATACGAAGCCTATCTGGCACATTTATTACATATGGACGCCAATGTTATTAAACATGGTTAGAGAGATAATGCCAGATATTTTAATTCAATATAATAGGTCCTTTTCTTTTTAATTTTCAGGTTAGATCGAATGGTTCCTTGTGCTGGTCAAGGGATTATTCCTACAGATTTCTTAAAACAGCGAATATGTCTGAAAAAGTTTCATTAACTTTAGTACCGTTTGTGGAAGAAGAAGATTCTGAAGATGAGCGAGAACATGAACAGTTGTATATGAAAGCATAAATGGCCTTTATATGTATGAAAATAAGCAGTTTTAGAGCGAGATATAATACAATGAAACAGGAATGTTAGATTACAAGTGACTTTCTTGAGATTTGGTGATGTATGTGTCCCGCAAATCTCATAAAAGCAAGGAATTAAAATTTTAGTTTCCCTCAGGTGATACTTGTGATTTTTTTGTCAGATATGTGTAACCTGCCTCATTTTTTGAACAAATAAAAGGGAAAATTTTGTTACCTTCGATGTACATTTGTCTTCTGATGAGACAAGGACACTATGTTTTATGGTATTTTACTTTGGCCTGTCAGTCAGCTTTGTGTCATGACAAAGTTTATTCAACACTTCAGCACTGGGATTTTTCATAAGTTATATTTTATTGCTGAATTGCCAGCAGTTTTAAATAATGTTTGATAATTCCAACCATAGTTTTGAACTTCACTGTAATCATCATCAGATTGATAGTACAGTACATCATCATCCTCATTTCTTCACAGTAAATATTATATCCCACTTTGTTTAATTCTCATTAATACTTCTTCATCTCCATTATAGTGAGACATAGAGGCATTGATGCTCAGTTGAAAGAAGGGTATTAATGATGCCAACTTAATGATTTAAGGAATTTCATCATTTAGAACACTTAATTTTTTTTTATGTTTTTAGATATGAATAAGACAAATATTGCCCTCCATCCTTGAAGATATCAGGAAGGGGAGATTGATGATATCAGAAAGGAATCTCTTCTTGTAATATAGAATGATAGTTTTTCCCTAGATCATAGAAAATTATGATGTCTTTTGTTTATTGAAATAGCAATGTTTAGAAATAAAGATTTAAATCATTTTAGTTCCTAAATAATGATTTAGTTTATATATGAATCTCATGGCTGTATGAAGAAAGTAAACATATATGATATTTGGTACATAGCTTATGCATGTGCCTAACGGATTCCCCTCTTCCCCCTTTTTATGCAAGGAGGGAGCAAACAAGGTAACAGAATAATTTCCATTTTAGCTCATTATCTTGATATTTGTCGGTCAAGATTTAATGCTCATTTGGCATGGCATTTGAAACAATTTCCCAGACATGTGATTTTTTTTATGTTGTCTGGTGTGATGAATTGTATAATGTTGCATCTTTAATGTAAGGATTTTGCCATGACTGATTATGAAGTTGTTAATAACCTATATTTTGAATGATTCACAGATCATGATATAGTTATGGTTTAGTCATGGCAGAATGGAGGATATATAGAGTTTTCCATTTTGAAGAATTTGAAACTTCTAGTGACTTATTTGGATAATAAACCGGAATTCGTGCAAAAATGATACTAGATAATACATTTAAAGGGAAATGTAATGCTGAAACATGGCTGACAGGATCTGTGCTTCTCATAAAAGTACAATACCTTGTATGTTTGTTACAAAGTACTGTAATTTGATATGTAGGTTATGAAATACCAGAACTTTTCATGTTTGCAAGACTAAGTATGGTGCTGGTGCAGTGGGTAATACTTGTGTGATACATCATTGGGCATAAAAGTTTACATAAGAACAATGTATGGTGGGGGACTACAAACCTGGTCCTCAAACTCACCTCACCAAGATTAACCTCCCTTTACTCTCTTTAAAGATGGTAATTTTGATTGGAAGGTAAACTCTAAATACAAAATTTTTTTCTCATAAGTGACATAGCTTCAAAGCTATAACAAAATCCATCACCCATTTTGAATATGAACTGTAAGGAATTGCATATATATAAAGATGAAGAATTGTTTCAACATGTAATGAAAACTTTCTTGGTGGGTTAAGTTTGACATCTGAAGCATAAAATATTGTAGATAAATTTCATAATGTCACAAACAAGGACATAATGCCTTGTGATAAGGTGGCCTTAATGTTCAAAAGAGGTAGGTAGAAGTTTTATATTGCCCGTGTTGTTATTTGAACATGAGTACCCATACACACTAAGTTATGTCGGAAATATAATGGTATTTGAATAGTAATTTCTTGCTGTAGTGAGAAAAACTTCCCCTTATTGTGTTGTGTTGAAATCTAAAAATATTCATAGTATGAAAAAGTTTCGGACCTGATGAACCTAAAACTGTACTGCACCTACATTTATTTTCATCCCCTGGGGTTATTGATTAGTAAATGGGCATGTGAATAACATTTTCCAGCATTTTTTTCATTAAGATAAAAGAGATTACTTCATCTGAAGAGTTGTGATATCAAAATACTCTTTATTTATTTACATTAAGGGTTTGTGTAATTCTTTTTCTTTGTAATTACAGTTGTTCAATCTACTTTTTAAGCTCAAACTTTGTAAATATGTATGGGCTTGATCTAATAAACAACTAGTCTTATAATAAGACTCTAAAATGAGTATTACTTTATTCTTATTTATTGTAACATCATCATAGAAGACAATTACTGTACCACTGTATGTACTGTATCTTCCAAATAGATATTTGACATGTTTTGTAAAAAAAAAAAAAATAGATATGATTGACTGTTTGACTTCAAAATGACTGAACAAGCAATATTTATGCAGTACTTCTGTATAAAGAGCTAAAACTGGTTAACTAGTGACTTCAGAATGACTGTACACCCACTATGTAAACAGTACTTCTAATTTCATGTAAACAGTACTTCTAATTTCATGGTTTTATATTCCACCTACAAATTGAGTTTCAAATGTTTTATAAACTTACTTTGGAATATTGTACTTTGCAAATCGAGGTCTTATTGAAAGTCTCACATTTATTTATATAAGAAATACTGTGGTATTTTCAAGTGTTTGAGATTATTATGTTGCAAAACTTGTGTACTTGGGAGCAACACGAATTACCATATCAACTTTTTCCAGGTCCCTCATATATTTTATCAATAGAATTCGTAAGATTTTACTTCAAGAAATCATGTTATCTGAAGATGTATGTGAATAATTTCAGTATGAATATAGGCTACTTAAGAGTGCTAGTCAGTATTGTCACTGTTGTGTATGTGATGTAAGGGCGACTGAATATTTATATGGAGTGAGTACTGAAGTGTGTCATGTTCTTGTGCATAATATTTCAGCAGAGCAAGTGGATCCATAATGTGATAGGCATCTTAATTATTTTCATGCTGACTTATTGTAAGAATCTTATTGAGAAAAATTCAAGGTAAAAATATTAATTTTCTGTCCTCAGTAAATTTAGCATTTCAGAGACAAATTACATAAGAAATGCAATGGTTGTTGCACAGAATATGGAAAAATAGATTAATTTTAATCTCACTCCTTTTCACCAGATTTACCTCCATTTGAGTTATTAAACACTCATTCTGCTGGCTTTTGATCCCCGCAGCTGCTTGCACCGTGTTGTTTCATAATTACTGTTTTGCGCCATTTCAATCTAGTAATCGTGTGATTCTTCTTCAATGTCCAATTCAGTAAGTTTACAAGATTTTCTTTCCATCATCTTTTTTTGTCTGTTGCTCATTGGTCCTCCATTCTACCACCAGCTGCAATATTTTTCCTCTGGCCCATTAAGTTTATAAAAGTAAATAATTTTGTTACTGTCTACAGTAAATTTCCCCCAAAATCAAGTCTTATTAGTCTTGATATTCTAAAACTTAGAATTTTTTCTAGGTGCTTATAAAGCTGTAATTCAAATTCAGTATTTATCTAGTGCTTTTATAGAGCCAATGTGCTGGCTCTTGACATCCTTATTATTGATTCCAAACTTTAGTAGCAACTTTGATGCCAACATGCTTCCTAATCATTCAAATCAAGTTCATTTAGTTCGTTCATATTTTCCTAGATATTTTATGTCATTTCTCTAGCAACGTTTCTCTGTTTTTTCTGCGACCTTATTATATTGAATTATGTTTGGCTTACCACCAATTTAATACTACCCTCTTCCTTAAATGGTTGATGGAGAATTTTGATATTGTGAATGATCTTGACTATGGTTTGGCAGAAAAAAAGGAAAGTTTCCCATTCTAATGTTGCATACACGTAACATGATCAAAACGGTTAGTTCTTTTTCAACATAACAGACTTATGTAGCAAGGTTTTTTGATAGTCGCTAATATTCAGTGCTACTAGTAAACTAAATGGTTACTAGAGCAAATCATCATGCTTATTTAACAGGTACACAAATTCGTAAATTTTTATCTAAATTGTGCAACTGTAAATCTTTTTATCTTCAATTGAAGATATATTTATTCAGCCTTGCATTTCTTTAATGTAGCTAGTTAGTTAGGTGGTTAAGGTGGCTAAATCTTTATCTAATCTGAGTGAGAATGTTCAGCTAGTACAGGAACCTAGATTTTCAATTATGGAATTATCATAATCTGCCTGTCTCTCCAGTTCATTCATTTGCTAAGGAAATTTTGTGTAGCTGATAAGATATAAAATTCTAATTTCAAGTTAACCAGTGATTTCCGCAGCTATTCACTTATACTGTACAGTATTATGTTTGAACAACATACAAAGAAAACAAAAATTGAATGTGATTAGTTATAATAATGACCCTAAAACATATATCCTGGTTTTTATGTGGGACATTCACATGGAATGGAAATGACAGGTTTAGTTGTGAAATTTATTGCAGAAAAACTGCTTAAGGAAACAAAAACAGTTAACAATACTAATTCCTCAAAGTTACCAAATAAACCTTATATGCTCCATGTGTTAAGGAGTGTGGCAGAATAGAATTTTTTTATATTAAAGCTACTAAAAATCTTGGCTCTGTTAATTTCTGATAAAACAAGATTTTTTTTTTTTACTTTTAGTAGTAGTTATTATTAAGATATGAAGAAATGAGTGTTTATTCTATAAGATTGTTGAGAGAATTGTGCACTTGAACATGTTTCTCTGAAATGATTGTAGTATCAAAAGAGACTGGAGTAGTATTTTGTATAATATAGGTAAAATCTAATTGATCTTTCACAGTGAGAGTAATTTAGTTACTTTTGTATCTTAATGTAAATAGTGTGGCAATGTCATAGGACATTAAAAATATGATGTTTGCAATGTATGTTAATAAAGCATAAAGCATTTCTTTCTTGCTGAAAATGTTTTGAATTTTTCTTAGGCTGTTGTACTCCATCTATAAATTATGAAAGGGAACTTCTTACTCAGAAAAACGTTTTTGAGAATCATGACATAATATACTATGGTAATCATTTTCATTTCCTGCAAACTATTTCCAATGATTTTCAAATGCTGCATTGTATCTAATTACGTACCCACCACAATTAGAATCTATCCATGAATAACACCAAAATATCAAAGGCAATGTAAATGTTTTAAACGATAATACAAATTGTTCTTGTGGTAATCTTGAACTTATTG
The DNA here is from genome assembly GCF_036898095.1 of Palaemon carinicauda. Taxonomy (NCBI): domain Eukaryota; kingdom Metazoa; phylum Arthropoda; class Malacostraca; order Decapoda; family Palaemonidae; genus Palaemon; species Palaemon carinicauda. The sequence goes on along the minus strand of NC_090731.1, from coordinate 16,743,349 downwards.
AATAAAATATCTTTTGTATGGTAGCCAAAATTATACTGGGATGTCATTTAAAGGGATAAAATCACTGCCATAATATTCATACTCATAGAGTTGGAATGACAAGAAAGTGAATCATTATCTATACTACTTTTCTTCATATGGTAAAAAATAGTATGTGAACATCCCTGTCCAATGCAACTCAAAATTAGTATCAATTTCAAAGATTCAAAATTGCTTTTACAGTTTCTTACAGGTTCCAGAAACATTGGTCAGGCTTTAAGATGAGATAGCACAGTGCAGTACACTATGGTTTTGTAAAATACAACTCTAAAAATGTTCTCTGATCCAGTCTTGAAAGACTGCAAAAGCTATGTAATAACATTTCACATTGTACATATCCTAGGAATATATATATTTAATAAAAGTGTTATAATTAATGTTTCTTTCCTTACAAGGATTCTTCATTGTAATTCATATTCAAATTTTATACAACATTTCTGAATTCCATTTGGTTTACTCAGGAACAAACATTAAGCAGCACTCTTAAACCTTTTGTATTTTATAATTGTTTTTTTTTTCAGTTTAGTCAGTTTTCAAAGTGTTTACAGTACATAATCACATTATTATTATTTCTATGAACCTCCCTGATGTTCATACTGCTTCGCTGTTGAAGTTTGGTTTATATCAGTATTTACCCCAAAACTAAATATTTCCTGTTTTCTTCCCTTTCAATAAGCTTAGGTCTATAGCTCAATATTGAGACAATTAGCAGCTATTGAAAGTTATAAAAGTGTCAATTATGTTATAAGTGATTGTAAGGGATGTCCTTGTGGTTAAACAATATTATACTATAGGTATATTACAATATCCTTAATGAAAATAAGAGGTGTGCCTGGTGTATTTATAAGCAATTGGACTGATTAATAAAAACCTTCTTCTCCTAGATTTCTTAGTAATTCCTGTGTAGATTGTTCAAGGGATTAATTTCTGTGCATTGATGATCTTCATTTTCTTTGCTTGTGACGGGTGACCAATATTGTGATTTAGATTGTCTTTTGTGAGTAATGCTTAGGGTTTACTATTCCTCTTGTTGAAAAGTATGTTTAAATGGTTGCAGACCAAATTACAAGTTTAAAACGTAGAAGGGAAATTAACCGGAAGAAAATTAGCTTTCCTTTCAGGTAAGAATCCAGAGAAGACTAGGCTAGTTAGTTACAGTGGGGATAATGATGCCTTTCCAGCCATTAACAAGCTTTCTGGCTTTGATAGTATTGAGCTTCATGAAATCTTGCCATTGTTGGCTTCATTTGTTCAAACCAAGAAGGGCAGTAAGTCTTCAGACAAAGCAGAGATTCTAGCCTAACCTGGCCAGTTTTAATCCCTAGCCTAAATCCTCAATTTTTGCCTATTTGTTTTAGTGCACCAGTCAGTAAGGGATCTGATGGTGCAGAGCGCATGATGGAGTCAATCGTCTCTCAAGAGCCTCGTACTATCAAATTACTTCAGGTCCTTCCACTGCAAAACCTTGCAAGTCCGCAATCTAGTCAGCTCTTTTAGACGACTGGATTTCAAAGTAGAAGACTAAGCTGGTGGTCTAGATCCTAATATCCCTACGCTTTCTGAAGTAAGCGCTCGGGAGCAACCTCTTATTTCCTTTGTTAATGACATGGCATATATGTTTCTTATGGAACAGTTTGTATTTATTTCAACTAAATTATTTAAAGCCTCAGCACAAGCTGATCATTTGTATAATATTGTTACGGTGGAACTAAGTAATTAAATTTATGTTCTGTATATCGTAGAGTTTCAGTTGGTAGCTTAACAGTGGCATAATGTTTTGGGTGAATGCTATTAGATTTGGTGGAGTGGATATTTATATCCCTTCACTCTCTTGAGTAGGTGCTTATGATCAACCACTTTGTAACTTTATGTGGCATGAAATATTGTATAGTTCTGCAGAGCAGTAAAGATCCTTTTAGATATTTCCTTGAAAGCTTCAGTAGAATCATGTTTCAAATGGCAGTGAGCCACTCATTAAGGTTTGGCCACCAGTACATCTTTAGCTTTCCCTAGTGGCATTAGCATAGGAGTAAGTACCTCAATTGCCAAAACAAGTCCCTTGAGCAAATGTTCCTGCTAGAAGTAAATTAAAGTAAAATTGTTATTAGCATTTTAGAGGTTTTCTACAGACAAACTTTAGGATAATATGGATAAAGAACTCAACTCTAATGAGATATCTAATAGTTAAGGAAACTTATTTCTAAAGGGTATCCAAATAAGCTACTTGAGACAAAGTGTGATATTAATTTTCTATGTTGTCTCTTGAAGGTCCTCTTAAGACAACTTACTCTCCCCATTTTCCATGATATTATAGACGGGGTTTAATAAATTATTGGGTCAATAGTAAACTTAAGTTTTTCCTTTACTTCCCGTGCAGAACTAACCATTTTCTCTCGCAAAATAATCTGTAAATTATAAAAGAATCGCATACTAGCTTCGGTACTACATACTGTATACTAAAATTGAAATGATATAAACATCAATTTCCCTAGCCTTGTTATAGAATAGTTGATCATATTCCATCCATAGTTGGCATAAACAAAAGAAATGCAGTAGTACAGTATCTCGATTTGCAAGTGACTTAAGTACAGTACAGTATGAACAAGTCGGTATTCGAGGATAAATGCGTATTTTTTGTGGACAAGTACTAACGAGACTATCACATTTCTTTGGAAGCAGTCTTTGTAGAGTTGTGACCACGTTCTGTACTCGGTATTGAATTGGGATAGATATGGTTCCCCGTCAAGTTAACAGTAACAGTAAAGTATAGTGCAGCATCTAGATAATAATCTCCAAGATGATTAAGAGAGATAATTTAGAGACGATTACCGAACAGGTGAAGAACGAAGTTTTTGAGAAGCATGATCAAGGTACGTGTGTGGCATGCCTGGAAAAATTGTACAATCGTACAACATCCACAATTTGTAAGATTCTGAAAAAAAAAAAATCAAAGCAACTGATACTACATAAAGGGGTGCTGATGTTAATGAAACAATGGCCATGTGTTCTTGATAACAAGGAAAAATTCCATCTTATCTAGATCAGTGAGAAGCAGTTAGCAGGTGATATGATTACTTAGAACATTATTTGTGAAAAAGCAAAATACTGTATTCACATTAATAAAAAGAAGCCAGCAGACAAAGCAAAAGAACTATTCAAAGCAAACCATAGCTGATTTTAAATTTTCACCGGAAGAACTGGCATCTATAGTGTTGTGTGACATGGTGAGGATGCAAGCTACGGTGTGAAGGCATTCATTGTAGACTTTAAAAGGTTCATGTAAATATAATATTTCATGCTGCAGCAAGTGTTCAATTGTGATGAGATTGGTCAGTTCTGGAAGATGATGCCCAAGAGGACCTTGGTTACTGTGGAAGAAAAGGCAATTTCCAGTTACAAACCCATGAAAATATCTCTAATACTGCTGTTCTATGCTAATGCCAGCAGGGATTGCAAATTCAAACCTCTCCTAGTGTATCAGTCAGAAAATCCACAAAAATTTAAAAAGTACAAGATGCCGAAGCAACAACATGATGTAGAGGTCATAAAACAAAGCTTGAGTGACATTTTTTGTGTTGTTGTTGACCAGAAATACCTCATGGAGAAGAATCTACCACTCCATGCCTTGTTGCTTATAGATAATGCTTCTTCCTATCCTCCAGGTATTGTAGACAACCTAATGGAGGAGTTTGAATTCATCAGAATAAAGTTCCTTCTGCCTAATTGCACACCAGTACAGTATAGCAACTCATGGATCAGCGAGTGATCTTAAACTTCAAGAAGCCTTACACAAAGGCAATGTTCCAGCAATGCTTTGAGGTCACAAAAGGGACCAACTTCACCCTCCCTGAGTTTTGGGAAGAACATTTCCATATCGTCAGCTGCCTCTAAATGATTAATAAAGCATGGTAATGGGTCACTAAGAGAAGTGTTAATTCTGCACGGAAGAAACTGTGGCCTGAATGCATTTCTGAACATGATTTCAATGGATTTGAACTGATCCAAGAGGCAGCTGACTATGAAATTGTGTCCATGGGCAAGACAATGGGTTTGGAGTTGGACAAGGAAAATATCATCAACTTTCTAGACATGCATAGTGGCCAGCTGATGAACGAGGAGCTATTAGAGTTGCATAAGGTGCAACAAGAGGTTCTGGAGAATATTTCATCTGAGAAGGTGGAGGGCGAGAGTGACAAACCACTTGCTTCAAGTGAAACTAGGGAAATGTTAACAATGTAGGAAACCCTACAAAATATAGTAGAAACACATTACCCAAATAAGGCTTTGGCTGGGTGAGGAGCAATTCTATTAACCTACAGTACGATGTTGCATTTCTATACAATTTTAAAGTAAAGACAAAAGCAGGCATATCTAGATAAGTTAACTGTGAAAGAAGAATGTGAGAATGTAAAGAAAGACAACAACGTGTCCAAAAAGCATAATTAAAACACAGTAATTCTGTTAGGAACAGTGAATGCCATCAAAAGATAAAACTCATATCTTACCAGAAGTTCTCAAGGATTCTCCCTCCAAGCAGTACCCCACTCCAAATCCTCTTCTCTTTTCTCTTGTTCCCCTCACGCCAGCTATGACTCTCCTCAAGAGTCAAGTGTGATCTAATTTGTCAACATATTTCTCATTTTTTGTGAATTATTAATTTGTATGCATATCTGATGTTAGGGATTGTAATTATGTATTAATGGACTTTTCTTATTTCTCATGGGAAATTTTTTTAGGGTTACTAGCAGTTTGTGTTGCGAGCAAGCTCCCTGACCAGATTAAACTTGTAAATCAAAGTACTTTACTTTTTAAAATAGTTTGTATTTTTCCTAACCATACAAGCTTGAGTCCTTAAATTGAAATATGACATCAGTGAAGCTGGAAACTCAGCTGTTAAAAATTTATAACAAACTGACGGTAGTTACAGGCTGGTAGTGGCAAAGCCCTGCCCACTGTCGGCTCACTGAGTATCCCCTTTGACCTTTGCCTAAGAGTTGCAGAGTGAATGAGGCAGGAACCTAAGTTAGAGGACTCAGGTTTTTTGTATGGTTAGTAAAAATGTAAATTATTTCTCATATTTGTGATTTATTCCTACACAGATACAAACCTTCATTCTTTAATAGAGAACTTATCCATAGGAGGGAGGAAGTTTCTATGACCAAACTGCCTGGGATATCGTTACACTTGGACCTAAAGAAGTGCTAACTTTCATTCACATCTATTGTTATAAAAGTGTTTAGGTGATAGATTAGGCTTCTGCTGATAGATAGACAATCAATGGGGGAACTTATATCCTCACTGGAATATCTCACTAGAATGTTAAGTTAATATAGATGGATGGATTTACAGTTATGTCCATCCTCCCCCTTGTCAAGAGGATAGGCAAAATCACTTCTACTTTAAGCAAAATGGAATAGTATCCGATATGTTAGCTTACCTGCATCAGTGTCCATTCCAGCAACATACCGTGTTGAATGCTGCAGCCCAAAGGAAGGGAAAAAAGAGGATAAAGGCCAGACATTCTTGCTGTTATCCTAGACTGATGTCATGACGTATAAACGTGATGTTTCTTGTCCTTTGGGGAGCTTAGAGCACTGCACTGCTTGCTGAGCTGTTACCATAGGTCTCAGGAAGATTGTGGATACATGTGGGTACAATCCCATAGTTATGGGCTGTGAACATAGTCTTGCAATTCCAGACTCCTGCTTGCAAAGCTTTCCCAACTGACTGGTTCCTTTTGAAGGCTAGATTAGCTTCTACTGCCCTGACTTCATGAGCATAAGCTTGGGATGGTTCTACTGGATCACTAGCCGATTGATGTTCTTGAGCTCTGATTATTGTGTTTCAAATCTAGAACGGGACTTTCCTCTTACACCTCCCTGTACTAATAAACAGGTTTGGAGTTATGGTGTGAAGTGTATGTGTTCAGATAGTGTCTTAGTACCCTCATAAAGAAAGAAACTACTCCTCCGAATCTCCAGTTGCCTCCAGCGATGAAATAGAAAAGGGTCATGAATGATGGGTTTCTCAGTCTTCACTATGAATTAAGGCATGAAGGAAAATGAGGCTTTCCTCCAACTCTCGGCACTGTATGAGACACAGTATGACAATCCATAGATTTTGCTAACACATTTAGCTGAGACTAAGGCAAGCAAGAAAATTGTCTAGGGTAAGATCCTTGTCAGAGGCCCTCTTCAGGGGTTTACCTCACCTCTTCTTATAAAGAGCTGAGGACTTTGGTGATGTCTAAAGCTAGTGGTGTGAGCTCTCTCGGAGGGCAGGACTGCTCAAGAATCCTCATGGTTAATGATAGATGCCATAACAAAGAGAGGTCTAGGCTTTTTAGCCTAAAGATGGGCTCAAGGCTGAGTGGTAGCCTTTCACTACTGAGAATGAAAGGTGTATCTCTCTGTGCAAGAAGATGAGAACGTGCTACAGTCTGTAGAGAGGCTCTGACCATAGAATGTCCCTTGCTACAGCACAGTATCAACAGCAGAAAATGGCCTACTTGGTTTGGTAAACTACTTCTGATGACTTGCCTAGGTCTTTGGACATCTTATAAAAAGCCTCTTGTTCGGAGGAGATGCTGGGTAACCTCCATCCATGAAGTGACAGAGATGTCACCAAGATGTGATGTCTCTGCAAGTGTGGTTGGCACAGAAGGTTTGGGCCAACTGGGGAGTTAACTGGGTATGTTGGAAAACAACATCAGGGGGTTTGCTTGTGGCTATTTGAAGGCCACTAAGGTCATACTTAGATTTGGCATGTTCAAAATCCAGTTGACAACTCTTCAGATCAGATAGAACAGTGAAAAGACATAAATGTCGAGGTTGTCCAATGGATCTTGCAAAGTGACCATGAGTGCTACTACCTGATCCATTACTAATAAACAGTAGATAGGGAATTTCCTGTTGAGACTCATTGCAAATAGGTCTTTCACTAGGGAAGCTCACAAAGTCAGGAGACCTTTTTCCACTTGAGGATGAAGACCCCCTCTGTGCCTACCACCTGTCCTTGGTGACTGAGCTTGTTGGCAAGTACGTTCTTCCGGTTCAAAATGAACCTTGCCAAAAGGTTTACTGCTTTCTCTGCCTTCAACAAGGGGGCTTGTCTTGGTAACTCACAGAGGCGTTGAGAGGTCACGCTTCCTTGTTTGTTGATGTAGGTCACCATGGTTATGTTTTCACTCATTAACAATACAGAGTAGTATAAAAGAAGTTATTGAAATAAATGCAGAGCTAGAGGAGCTGTTTTCAGTTCTAGCAGATTGACATGCATGGCATTTTCCTCTGACCAAAGTCCTACTGCAATCTGTCTTCCCAGTTGTGCACCCTAGCCTTCCTTTAATGCATCTGAGAATAGAAGCATCTCCAGTAGTGAGCATTATAGGAATGTTCCCTTTAAGAGTTTTTTTTTCTCTCTCTTTATCACCAGTAAAAAATGCTCCCTCACTTCCTGTGTTACTGGGACTAACTGGTGTTGGAAGTTGTTGGCTGCTGACCAAAGCCTATTTAGACGCTACTGAAGAGATTGCTCGTGTAGCCAACCTTGTGGTACGAGCTCTTCCAGAAAGACAGGTGGCCTAGAAGCTGTTGCCATTGCCACAATGGGAGTTGTGGCCTGTGCAGGGATGGTCGCACTACTATCCCGAGTCCTTTGACGCTATCTTTGGAAGGGAACAGTTTCCCCAATACCATGTCTGTTTTCATTCTGAGACAAACCCTTCTCTGCTGGGGCTCTAAGCTGGGTTGTGAAAAAAAAGAGATAAGTTCATCTCGTTGTTAAAGGAGCTGTTTCTGTGAGGAAGATAGGATCAGCCAATCGTCCAGGTATCAAAGACAAATACCTCTGGCATGAGCCCAACTTGAGACTACATTAAACACTTTGGTGAACATTTGAAAGGTGGTCAACAGATCAGAGCAGAGAAAGTGAACTGGTAGACCTCCCCTCCGAGGATGAGGCAAATAAACTTCCTTGAGGACCAATCTACTGGCATTTGGAAGTACTTTATGCATCTCTTAGGTCTACTGAAAGTATATAGTTCTCCTCCTTAGCAGCTCGTACAGTGCTTGCCATCTCCATTTTGAATGGAGTTTGAAGTACTAACTCATTCAAAGCTGGGAGGTTGATGACTGGTCTACAACCGCCGCCAACTTCTCCACTATGAGCAGGTGACTGTAGAAGCAAGGAGACCCATCCTGGACGAGTTGTAGCATGCCCTTCTCTCGCATTCTTTCCACCTCCCCTAGGAACAAGCAAAGTAAGGCCCTATCCTTGACCAGTAGTCCAACTAGGAGGTTGCTTGAAGACAAACCATTGCTATGGCTTCCTTGTTCATTGTCTTGGAGGCAGAAAAGATTGTTGGTTGTCCTCCCAGTCTTTCGAATGATGAACCGGAAATTAACTTTATAACTGCTAGGACAACAAGGAGAGGAGAAAGGATAGCTTTCACTGGAATGTTAAACCTTCTGTGTCTAGACAGTGCAGGTAGTAAGATCTTGTTTGACATACGGAGATGGAGGGAATTACTTTGTTCAGAGACCTGATCATTGGTGCTATCTATGACCTCTTTTGCCAGTTCTAATCAATGGCATTCCACGGAAGGTCTGGAATCTTGCAGTGCTCCAAAGAGCCAGTAAATAGACATCTTTGCTCCTTTTACCGGTGCTCTGCTACTTGAAGGGAATTGCATCATTCTGTGGGTTTGCTTGATGTTCTTTCTGGTTCAAGGACAGAGGCTGGAGAGTAGTATGTTGAGGCAGAAGGGTTCAGACTGTGCCTTTAGGTTTGAGGTGAACCCACCACTTCCCCACTTGCCTTGAGTGACAGACAGTCTACAGGACCACTGTATATATCTGAAGGACTTTCGCAGAGACATTTGAACTGAATCGTCCTTGGCATGAGTTGTCTCGGTTAGAGGAGAATTCCTATGACGAGAACTTGGGTAATCTAATACTTTTCTCTCTGCTCTGGCTCAACATCTTGAGATCTCTCTCTAGACAGGGTTCTTGCCTTAGGTAGGAGATCGCTCGGGGAAAGCAGGATAAAATGTGATTATTTACGGCTGATATGAAAGGTAAGATTAATTGAAAACACACCATTAACTAAAGGAAATAGTTTAATATTTTTGTAACTATTATAAAACCCTATTTTGGGGTATGATTTAAGATTTCTAGATTTTACTATAGTTCCGATTAGGACAATATTTTCTAATAAAAATTACTTTTTTCCATGGGAAAACTCCCGTTTTCTTCGAAAATTAATAGAGAATAAAAGAAAGCTGGTAATCTACTCCTCAAATATTCATAGAAAATGGTAGTGTTACTATATATAGGATATTAAAATAAATATGTTTCACTGGAATATTTTAATAGGTACCGTGGTCAGAAAAGAGTTGCTTACTGAACTGAATGTGCTTGCGTAAATATAATGCACAAAGGATTTTTTAGCAATGGAACGTATTGTTTTCCGTAAAAGTACTATTTTAATGTTCATTTTTCATATAAGTTAATTTATGAATCATTCAAGGTAGCCTATGTTGGAACGTGAATGAATATGATGCTAACGTGGAGTGGATAATAATAAAAGTTCAAGCTTACTTCGCAAAAATCCAAACTTTTCGTATTCACTTTACAATATGAGGAATAAACTCTCTCTCTCTCTCTCTCTCTCTCTCTCTCTCTCTCTCTCTCTCTAAGCTATTCAAGCATCCTGTGTACATAGTTTTAAAGCGAAAACATTCAAAGCTACTGATATAAGGCCATATTATTCTGAAAAATAACCATCCAAAAAGCTCTCTCTCTCTCTCTCTCTCTCTCTCTCTCTCTCTCTCTCTCTCTCTAAGCTATTTCAACATTCTACAGAACTTTGAGCTGAGACATAAGCTAATGATATAAGGCCATATTATTCCGAAAAAATAAAAATATTTTTTGTACATAAAAACCGCAGTAACGAGCTATATTATCTCATATTCAGTCAAGCTATAGAATAGGGACTGAAATGTATATTAGTAGTAAATATGCAAATGAAGTCAGAATAAGATTATATTTAAAAGTATTATTTTCATTTATTTCGTAAAAGTTTAGTGTGGTCTACTTTTAAAAAAATAGATTATTGTGCTTTCTATTTTGTACACAAGAATCTCATATCTCTTCTTTCGAAGTCTTTCTATATATCTTTCAATAATAATAATTTATTCTGTTAATATCAACCTCATTACTGCTAGTTCCAGCTCCAATTTATACCAACAATTCAGTTTATTTTAATTAAATGAGATGGTCAAGATGACTGAGAGTGGGGGATAAATTTGTGAAAAAACTAATTTTGGTGAACATTGCTGGAACCATTTTGGCTCTCTCCCTATCATAGATGTCATTGAGTGATTGCAAGCAATTGGTTATAATTAAAATTATCTTACAATAATGTCCTCTGTCCTTCAGTTGTTATTCGTCCCAGGCAACGAAGAGTTTATATATATATTGAACTGTTATGTGCATTCTTCCGTTCCCGATACTGTGAAGAAGGTAATAACTTTATTGATATCAAGTGATTTTACATTTAAGGTGGCTTCCTCTTTTGGTGTGATACTAGCCTGATAAAAGTTTATTTTATGGCCGATGCCTATGTTTATTATTGAGGTATAGACACTTGATGTTAGACTAGGCTGAGGAGCCTTTGTATATCAGCGGCCAGTTCCTCCAGCGAGCATAAAATATGGACACCAATTAACCTAAACTTCCCCCCCCCCTAACCTAACTTACACTGCCGTATTCTCAGTAAGCTATCATCATCCAGAACACACAGGTGGCCGCTATCATACATACACCCCTAGGCTTATTCTCTGAGTTCTGCCAAGCTCACCATTTCTATCATTAGCATACCTACCCTTACCTTACCTACCCACCCTTGTTTACCCTACTTTAGCTAATCTGGTATTATTACAATTCCAACTAAATTCAGATACCTATTTCATTTCACTGTATTTTTTTTAAGATGATTCATATGAAAATGTTACTTGAATCTTCCGCAAATTAAGGGTTACGGAAATATTCGCTGATGAAGTTTGTATAATTGATATTTAATGCTAAGGCACGTAGTTAAACATAGTTCGCTTGCCTGAACATAGGAGCAGTGAGATAATATTTAATCACAAGTGAATCGAGCATATGGAAAGGCTTAAACCAACAAATAATTAGCTCAACCAATTAGCTAGGTATTTTGAATAACATTATGATGAAGACTGCTACGAACGACTCTACTCCATAGAAAATAGGATTGCAAATCATGTATTCTATGCATCTGGAAGTCTGGTAAACAAAATCTCCAGAGTTTTGACCGTATTTCATATCATTATTTGATTTTGATTATGGTAACATTTTTATTATGATGATTGGTGCATTTAGGTTAGACAGCTTCTCTTATTTCACCTGTTTTCTGTATTCCACCCTAAAACCTCTTTGTTCCGTAACCGAAATACAAACCACGCTATTTACAAAGGGTATTACTTTTAGCGTAGCTGAAATGGCGAGCCATTAGAATTTAACGAGGGTGTATTACCCCCGCGCTAGTTAGCGGGGGGGGGGGGGGGGGGGGTAGGGGAGTGGTAGCTAGCTACCCCTCCTCTCCCTCACACACAGGTGAATACTCACTTTCACTTTTGGCTCGGACTGTGACAGACGTCTCTGTCTTGGTCCTCTCTTGGCAGCCATTGTTTGTTTTGTCTTTACTTAATCGCTTACTTTTCTTTTACTCTATATATATGTAAACATGTTTTCATGTTTGTATATATATTTGAGTATAGAAATAAGTAAGTTTCCTTTTCAGCTTTGTGTGTGTAGTGTACGATATCTACGTGGAGGCCTCGGCAGTTAGACCACCACGGCGTAATTTTATGGGTGGCAATCGAGTTTGACTTATGTCTTTCTCTCTCTCTCTCTTGAGGTCGTTCACCCTTTTACTACATGTTACTACGGCCTTGTAGCTTCCTTTCCGTGTGGGGGGGTTGCTACGCCGTACGTTTGTCTCAATTAGTTATGAATCTAATTGTAGTTGTTTTTTGTTTTTCAGCTTGTAGAACGATTCCTTTCGGGGTTTTCGTTCGTTCTTTAGTGTTCATTCATTTTTAAATTACATAATTACATAGTTACATAATTATAATTGTTATAATTCTGTTTTGGTTACAGCTCTCCTTCCGCGAGTGTAAGTGGTTGTGAGGGCATGTGCCTGTTGTGTAATTCTTGTTCCTTTCCCTCGGGATTCCTCTTCGGAGCCTTCCCGGGGGAATGAATGTGTACTAATATTATTTGTTTTTATTTTTTTACAGTTACCGTTCTAGTTCGTTTCTGTAATATGGCAACGGTGTGAGCTGTCTGGTTGAGTCCTGGGGATTCGGCTGTTGCTGCCTCCCCCCTTGTATTTTCGTCAGGGGCGTGTCTCCTTCTACTGGAAGTACTCCCGTGACGACGGACAGCTCTCCAGTTCATTTTAGAACTCTCAGGAGGCTTGCCTCCTTGGGCGGGTAACTTTCCTTCCGAGGGAAGTTTTTTCCTGTCCAGGCTTGAGTTTTTCCCCTTTTGGGGGGTTCTTCTCTTGCCTTTTTTTCGTGCGACTATGCTCTTGGTGCTGAGCGGTCGCACCTGCAGTTTCGCTCAAGGGGCTGGGCAACTGCAGGAGCTCCTCTTCGGAGGATTGCTCCTTTTAGGTCACTGGCTGACCGGTCTCTTCCACGAAGTGTTTCTCTTTCGTTCGCGAGAGAGTACACTAATAGAGACTCCTCTTCGGAGGTTTCTTCTGTTGCTGTTGCTGTTGGCCTCCCTCGCCGTAAGGCCCACCGTCCGTCTCGTCGTAAGGGCCTCTCATCTCCCTATAAGGGTGCTTGAGGCGCCTTTTTGGATCTCCGTTTGCAGCCTACAACTCCTTTTTCTCGATCTTCCGCCTTGGTGCAGATGGACAGCAGTCTGATCTCGTCTTCCGACGGACAGCGGTCTTCCGACGGACATCAGTCTTCCGGCGGACAACGATCCCTTCGGGGCAAAGGGTTGCCCCCACAGTGGTTCTTCCCTTGCGTGTCAGGGTTTCCCTGCGCGCCCTTCTGCTGTGTTCTCTCCTGCTCCTGCTCAGTGTTAGCACACAGGCGCTTTTCTGCTCATCAGCGCTCTCCTGTTCGTCAGTGCTTTCAAGATGAGTTGGTTCCTGTGCGCCCACGTTCGCCCTCGCGATCTTGAACTTCGGTTCATGTCGGGGTCAAGGACTCTTCTTCTTTGCGCAGGCTTCCACGCGTATCCTTCTGCTCGTCAGCGATCATCAGCTCGCCAGCAATCATCAGCTCGCCAGCGATCATCAGCTCGTCAGCGATCATCAGCTCGCCAGCGATCATCAGCTCGCCAGCAATCACCTGTCTCTCGGCGATCTCTGGATCGCCCACGTGTGTTACAGCCGGCACGCCAACGTTCTCCAACACTTCTGAAGGAACATGGTTCGCCAGCTACTAGCTCACCTGCGCATGCTGATCGCCATCGCGCGACCCTCAAACTGCGGATGCTGATCGCCATCGGGCGACCCTCAAACTGCGGATGCTGATCGCCATCGCGCGACCCTCAAACTGCGGATGCTGATCGCCATCGCGCGACCCTCAAACTGCGGATGCTGATCGCCATCGCGCGACCCTCAAACTGCGGATGCTGATCGCCATCGCGCGACCCTCAAACTGCGGATGCTGATCGCCATCGCGCGACCCTCAACTGCGGATGCTCATCGCCATCGCGCGACCCTCAACTGTGGATGCTGATCGCCATCGCGCGACCCTCAACTGCGGATGCTGATCGCCATCGTGCGATCGCACACCTGCGGATGCTGATCACCATCGCTCGACCCTGCGCATGCTGATCACCATCGCTCGACCCTGCGCATGCTGATCACCATCGCGCGACCCTCAACTGCGTATGCTGTTCGCCATCGTGCGATCGCCCACCAGTAGATGCTGCTCGCCATCGCGCGACCGCCGACCTGCGTATACTGATCACCATCGCGCGACCCGGCGCATGCTGATCACCATCGCGCGATCGCCCTCCTGCACAGGCTGCTCGCGATCGCTCACCTTCGCAAACTGCTCGACCATCGCGTCGGCATAACACAACGCACCATCGCCAACCTGCGCATTAGCGCTCACCAGCTCACCACCGATCGCTTGTTGATCCATATCGCCAGTGGTCTTCCTCGCCCACGCGGCAGCGCGTTTCCTCGCCATCGCGCTAACGCTTACGTTCGCCGCCTCGGACTCGCTCTCATCCACCTGCCCACCCTCACGGCGACCGCTTGCCCGCGCGACCGCTTGCCCGCGCGACCGCTTGCCCGCGCGACCGCTTGCCCGCGCGACCGCTCGCCCGCGCGACCGCTCGCCCGCGCGACCGCTCGCCGGTGCGCCCGCGCGACCACTCGCCTGCACGCCTACACTCCCACGTGCCTGCACGTCTACGCTCATGCTCTCCAATGTTCGCCCACGCGCGAACCAATGGTTTTTCCATCGGGCGGACGGATGGTGTTCCGTCGCGCGAACCTACAGTGTTTCTTCGCACAAATGTCGGCTTATTTCTTGCAGTATCCATTGCTCGTCTATGGGTTATCGCTCGCCGACCACCAGCTCTCGCCCTTCCTACCACGCTCGCCCTCCTTCTGCGCTCCTTCGCTCACCTTTGTTTGCGTTACCGCGCATGAGCGCTTCCACGTTCACCCACGCGAAAATCTTTGAATTTCCGTGGCGCGAGCTCCAGGGCGATTGCGACCATGATTCCCAATGGGGTTTTCGCAGCAGGACCAGCCTGGCGAGTTCTTCTGGAGCGTATTTCCAGAACACGGCCTCACCCCGTAAACGCCAGAGCATGGCACTTGCAAGAATAGGAGAAACTTAAGGGAGATCTGAGCAACACTCCTCTTTCCTGAACCTGGGTTAGCCCTTCCCCGTCATTACCTGGAAGGATTTTTGGCGTGGGGGCTTTCCGTTCGATTTTCTCCATCGGACGAGGGGTGACTGCTTACCTCTTCCTCTAGGAGCTTACCAGGTTCTTTCCCTCCTCGGTTACGGCCCGAGGTTTGGTTCAAGGAAGCTACAGGAAGATCAAGGGTACTTTCCTCCTCTCAAGCTCAGGCACCTTGGCCTTTCGTCGTTAAGTATCTAACTTGCGGACAAGCTCGATGTTGTACCATCTGGACGCGCTGACTGAGGGCTTCCTTCGGGTGTCTCATCTGTGGAGGTCGGCGACCTCAGACACCCTTCCATCCTTGAGAAGAGTTTGTTTGTGCCCAAGGACAGAGACTTAGACAGCTGCTGTGTGGAGGAAATCGACTTCCAGTTTCACTCCTCCAAGGCGCTTTCTTCCAGACTCTGCAGGGCTCCAGCGCCCTTTTCTTTCAACCACGTCGGCCTAAGTTATCGGCTACGACAACTGGGACAAGGTGTCCAATTGCAGTTTCCTCCGGTCAGGAACAGATGGCACGGGAGACTCCCCCGGGGGGGCATAATCCTGAAAGGAGTTCACGAACTCTAGGATTGCAGGTTTTTCGCTGGGAGGATGCTTAAGGTTACTCATCTGAATGACAGCTTCCCGATGCCCATTCCCGCACAATCTCTGTGATTAGCCAAGGATTTCGCGCCTGCCGTCTCTGTCAGCGAATTCAGTGTCTCTGAACCTCTTGCCATAGCGTCAGCAGAGTTGCCCGGTTGGGCAGAATGATCCATACCTTAGGCGAAGGTCTTCCCTAGGATCATCGACGGCTTAACCCCCGGCCCCCTCAGTCGATCCTTTCTTGTAAGGAAGGATCTGAGAGGGGATGTCTGTAGTCGACCTCTCAGCCCTGATCAAGTTTGTCGAACAAACTTCGGCCAGCGTAGACCAGCAGAATCGATCAGACTGGTAACGAGGCGACAGGACTCCTTAAACCCTGGATCGGAAGGACGGGTACTTTCAGTTTCCATTCCATCCATCTTCCAGGGTGCTCGTCGAATTCAGCCTAGACTGCAAGTATTCCTGCTTATGATGCAGTGTGGCTATCCCGCCGTGGCATAGCAGGTTTGTTTCCCCAGAGAACTCTCCCTGCCTTCCTCTTGGCCGCTCAGGTGCAGGCTTCCGCCTCCTCTGCTGTTTGGAGGGCTGGTCAACTCCGGTAGGCTCGGCTTCGACCTTCTTCAGCGCCGGGACAAGCTTACGGATGCTTACCATGAGTGTGGGCTCATGGTATTTTGCTTGGAGCCTTCTCTTTCTCTGCCTCAACATCTGGAGTATCTGGCCATGATATTGAGTCAACGGCCTTACCACGTTGGAAACCCCGCTTCTCGTCCGTCCAGCGAGGTTAAGCAACGTCGGTACTTGGATGGGTGACCACCTGGGGACGCCAGATTCTGTTACCACATCCTCCGAGCCTTCCTTTCGGTTGACTGTGGCAAGACTGAAGAGAGTCGCAGTACCTGTTCTCAGTCAAGCAGAGCTTTCAGCCCTACCTTGGAACGTTTCCTAGTTCTTCTTTCCTCATTGACCCGTCTATAGTCCGAACGGTCGCCTCAGGATAAGTTCCATGTGGGGCGATCCAAGTTCCGGTGGCTTCAGGCAATGTTTAACCGGACTCCCTGGCCCTAGGGGACCAGCGGAACTATTAGACCTGCAATGGGTGTTGACCTATGGAGCCTCTTGATGGTAGTGGATATTCTCGTCCTTTCCCCACATTCTTGATGCGGTTCTCGGACTCGTCAAAGGAAAGGGGGGGGAGCATGTTCCGGTCCAGGCCTATGGTCAAGACCTGAAGGATACCTCTCCATCATTCAGGCAGGCTTAGGGGCCTTAGTCTGGCCCCTCTTCAGATCCTACAGCTCCTGCCGAGTCGCCCCGTTGCGCGTCGACTTCATTCTAACCAGCAGGGAACGCATTTTCACACCTTCACATTTTGCAGTAGAGATACCAGGATGATTGAGATTCTCTCAATACCACCATCGGCTCTCTCATTCCAGGCAGGGGAATGTTTCTCTCAGACTATCCGAGCAGAGCCTCGTAGAGAGAGTGTACCTGGGGGTCTTTGACCTTGGGTAACCAGCAAGTGCTGGTCTGGGGGACCTGATCGCGACAGCTTGGAACCTCAAGCTTCCGCTATTCTTCCCCCCAGTCTCAGACCCCGAGACTCTGGCAAGATGCATTCCGGTGATGGTGGGACAACTTCGACGCCTGCGTCTTCCCTCCTTTTTGTCTGTGGACAATGGGTCTCAACAAGACCAGGTTGTCTGTCAACCTTTCAATGGGAGAGCTCCACTGGGACTATGCGCAGAACGGTTTCTGGACCCTCTGCTTCCCCTGACGGAACTCCCGGGAGAGCTTCTCCCACGGCGCAGACTACTCAAGCAACCACACTGCGACATCTCTCCCGAACCGGGGCGTCGCTTCGGCTTCATGCCTGGAGACACTACGCTTCCTCCTCAAGAAGAGACAACCCGCTACAGTCGCGGTACGGAGGTCGCGTCTTCGGCGATAGTCATCCACAGGGGTCTCCCAGGCAAAGTGAAGAGGCTAAGGTGGTTGGTGCCGTGGGAGATGTACCTCTTCCCTTGAGGCCTCTTCTCCAGCAATAACGGTCTTATTGCCTTTCGGCGGGAGGAAACTCCTTTCCGCTCTCGGCAATGAAGCCTGTCGCTCAGCCTTTCCCTGACCTTCAGGCTTAAAGGAATAACTTTTTCCTGCCCGCTGGATCTGTTCTCGCTCATGCGAAGCTACGATCGTCCCTGCCCTAGTCGGAGGAAGACCTCCAACTTGGAGCATGGCTCGGACTTTTAGTCCCTTAAGAGATCTTCTCAAGACCCTTTACGACAGGCCTCGGATTGTATTCCGCCTTGGGTCTTCTGCTCACTCTGGCCACGGCCAGTGTGTAAGCAATCTTCTTGGTCTCTTACTACTCCCCCCTTTCTAAGGAAGAGGGGAAGGCAACATTCAGGCTCGCTCCTGAGTTGTTGGCTAGACTCAGAATCTGAGGGTCCCGGGCCTTCGGTCCGATTCATTCAAGATTTCGAGTCTCCATTCTGTATCTGATGTCCCAAGACCTTCTTTTTCTTGCCAGTAAAGGAATCGAGAGGTTAGCGCTGGGAACAGCTGCAGTTTGTCCTCAGTTGCAGCCGATTTGGGAGCACAAGGAGGACATGGGGGGAGAGTCACCAGTATACCTCTTCAGCCCGGACTCAAGGACATTCATCTCGATCTGTCTCCAGACCCTCCCCCGTCACGTCGCCCTACAGCACGATGTTGGATACATCGCAACGTCCCTCGCCTTCGAGTAATACTACTCTGTGACGCAGGTGCTACAAGCTGGAGTCTGGAAGCGTCTAATGACCTTCGCAGGCCGCTTCCTGCAGGGCGTGACCCACAGGAGTCTCGATACGTTTTCTATCGCTCTGTGGTGGCTACACAACAGCTGGTCTAACCTCAGGCTCCTTTTTGGACAGGTAGCAGAAGGTTGAGGGCATTGTTATCAGGTTTTAGTCTGCATGAACGAAAGAAGTATGTCTGGCCCTTACTTCTTTCTTCATCATCCCCTCTACGGGGAAGCAGCATCCTGGTCTCTGCATAGCTGACCTCGAACCTCTGCAGGTAAACCATGCTTCCTTGTGTTCCGAGTTTTGAGTCAATACTGTCGCGTCCCCCATACCCTGACGAGGTGGTATTGGGAACGTCCTAACCCAGAGTTCCTTCTGGAACTCCAGGTCAACTGCCTAGGACGGGTCACACTTCTTCCTTCACACACAAGCTTACGTAGGCCACATGGTTCCTTTCGGAGCAAGGAACTTGTGAGGTGCAGGGACTCCTTTTCTCGAGTGCGACTCACTCGGATTCTGAGTCCCCGGGTAAAGCCAAAGCCAGTATGGCTGGGGACTTTCCACTCTTCCTAAGGGATAAGTCACCCTCTGTAAATAGCGTGGTTTGTATTTCGGTTACGGAACAAATGACAAATTCGAAGATAATTTGTATTTTTCCTAACCATACAAACCTTAGCTATTTACACATATTTGCCCGCCAGCCCTGTCCCCCAAGACAAGTCCTACCTCTAAGTGAAAGTGATTATTCACCTGTGTGTGAGGGGGAGGATTGGTAGCTAGCTACCACTCCCCTACCCCCCCCCCCCCCCGCTAACTAGCGGGGGGTAATACACCCTCGTTAAATTCTAATGGCTCGCCATTTCAGCTACGCTAAAAGTAATACCCTTTGTAAATAGCTAAGGTTTGTATGGTTAGGAAAAATACAAATTACTGTATCTTCGAATTTGTCATATTTCCTGCTGTGGAACCCCAGTATGGTATTCAATAATGGGGTCCTGTATTATTTGCAGCAGAATTCAATGTCAAATTGGTTGAAAACACACTTTTTAAGCTAGAGAAAATATATTTTCAAATTGGATATCCATATATGGTTGAAACTGCAATTTTACTTGTGTAACGTATTGAGTTTTGCCAAAAATTCTGATTCATAAAAGTTTTTTTTTAAGTTCATCATTGGGCTTATAGCCATACAGTGAAGATAAATGTCAAAAGGGTTCGTATACAACTGCTTAAATCATTTCCTTCAGATTTCCTTCAGCCATGACTGTGTCAACCGTAACCTTGTCTAGATAAAACAGACATTGATTATTAAAAGTAGGTCTCATTGCTTGGAAGTTACAGAAAATTGTTGCCAAGAATAATTGTACCTAGTTAAATCTAGTCTTTTTTTTTTTTTTTTTTTTTTTTTTTTTTTTTTTTTTTTTTTTGAAGAAGAAGAAGAAGAAGAAGAAGAAGAATTGTATTTTGTGGGGATCAGCATTGGCTTTCAAGTAAATAAATCAAAGTTTTGGAGGAAAAAATGTAATAGTGGGACACCTTTTTTTTGGTATGTATATGTATGGTGGCATAGAGCAAGAGACCAAAACTTATTAATGACTCTACTTGGTGAGTAATTAAAGAATATTAATACTTTTTTGGCCAAGAAATAACATTTTATCCAGCTGAAGTGGGTAAGGATTTTGTTAGTGATGGGTAGCTTATATGTATCTTTGTTAATTAATATGAACTCTCTGTAGATCCTGAAACTGATGCATATACCCAGAACATTGAGATGCTACGATCAGATAGGGAGATAATTTATGTTCTCTGTTGGGGAGTCAAAATGTCTTTATATATGTTCATTCACCAGGTAAAAATATCTTTCGCATGAATTTTTTACCAAATATATTTTTCATGTTTGACTGTTATAGTTAAACAAATATATTAATTCAACAGAACAGGGGGCTCGAACAGCTTCTCAACATCATGCCGGAAACAACTACATTATACCTTCACCGAACGGTTGAAAGTGGATTCCAATCAATAGTCGCCATTCCTGCAGAAAGACCTCACTTTTCAGTCTTCTAGACTTGGGTAAGAAACAACTTAAATGTGTTACATGGGCCAATGTTTTAATTATAGGTTTGTACGTGAAACAGTTTTGGGATCGGATGGGTTACTTATATTTTCACCTGATGTTCCTCCACAAGAACAAAGACTGTTCCAAAGTTTATTATCTACATAATTAAACAAGAACTATTTGGAGACAGACAGACAGACAGCTCTATTTGTGAGATTTTAATCTTATTAACTTCTTAATACTTCAAATGCCGTATTACCAATGCAATGACGATACCGGTAACCTTATCAAGAATAGTACTCATAAAACCATTTTGTTCCCTAACCGAAATACAAACCACGCTATTTACATTGGGTTTACCTTTTAGCGTAGCTGAAATGAGGAGCCAATAGTTTTTAACGAGGGTTAATTACCCCCGCGCTAGTTAGCGGGGGGTAGGGGAAGGGTAGCTTGCTACCCCTCCCTCCCCCCACACACACACCGGTGACTTGCTTCACTTCACTTTTGGCTCAGCGATGAACAGACGTGTCTGTCCAACGTCCTCGTTGACAGCCTTTAATCTTTTTTCTGCTTTTTCTCTACAGCTTTTGTGTGTTTGAAGTTGACTACCTTTGTCTTTGCTATGCATGCGTGCCCTGGTATTGCCAGCCGCCCTTGTGGGACCTTTATGTCGGCCACGGATACGGATCCTCACACCCTTTGCCCACAGTGTCGAGGCCGACGGTGTGACCAGAAAACATGTGTAGTGAGTGTAGGGAGTGGTCTGCCTCCCAGTGGGAGAGGTTTGGCCGCCGGCGTAAGAAGAAGTCCAAGAGAGACCGTTCTCCTTCTGGGGTTGCCTTGAAGGAGGAAGGATCTCGGGACTCTTCTTTCGTCGCCCAAACCTCCTCCGAAGCTCCCCCTCGTCCGGCTCCTAAGGAGAGTCGGCCGAGTGGTAGAGCAGGCCCTAGTTCTGTTTCCCGACCTTGGGATAGGGGAGAGGGCGTCGCCTCCCATAGCGGGGCGGTTCCCCCTCCTCCTCCGGGGGAAGTTATTGATAATCCACTGTCTAATGATGATCTTTTACAGATTTGGGCTTCCCTGGGGCTTAAGGGCTTGCCCTCCAGGGTTGCCCTGATTGACCTTGTCTCATTGGGACCGCCGTTAAGCAGTCGCCGGCGGTAGCAGAGGTAGACCCTCTGTCTATCGTCAACGTCGTGGTGGCAGAGGCCTCCGACGGGGCGGGGCAATCCTCTGCAGGTGCAGTTGAGGATGTTGGTGCTGACGGCTCTCCTCCCCTTTCCGTACATCCTTCGAAGGGGGAAGGGAGTTCTACGGGCTCGTCTGCTGTCCAGCTTCCCTCTAAGGGGAGTTCCTTGACTCAGACTTCCCTTCGGAGGACTGATGGTCCTGATGATCTTCCTCGTGGCCGCCTTCGCCGTAAGGCTCACCGTCCGCTGCGTCGCAAGGGCCTCCCATCCCCTTATAAGGGTGTTAAGAGGAGCCTTTTTGGATCTTCTTCTTCCGAAGGGGACTCTCCTCGTCGTATTCAGCCTACAGCTCCAGCTCCTTTGGACCTCTCTGGGGACCTGTCTCCTACTCCTGCTAGGACTTCACCTTCTGGGGACCTCGTCACCCGACGGGCAACGGTGCCTTCGGGGCAAAAGGATTCTTCCCTTTCACGTGCAGCGTTAGCGCACAGGCGCTCTCCTGCTCGTCAGCGCTCTCCTGCTCGTCAATGCTCTCCTGCTCGTCAGCGCTCACCTGTACGCCGGTGCTCTTCTGATGTTCGCCCTCCTTCTCGCCAGCGCTCTCCTGAGGTCATCCTCCATCCTGTGGTTCCTGAAGAGCGCTCAGCGCGCCAGCGTTCCCCTGCTCGCCCTTCTGCAGTGTTAGCGCACAGGCGCTCTCCTGCTCGTCAGCGCTCTTCTGATCGTCAGTGCTCTTCCGTTCGTCAGCGCTCTTCTGAGGATCATCGCCCTTCTGAGGATCATCGCCCTCTTGCTCGCCAGCGCTCCCCTGTGGTCTCTAAACATCCTGCAGTCGCTGTTGGGCACCCTGCGCGCCATCAGTCTCCTGAGCTCTCTCGCGATCCTCTTGTTTCTACTCAACATCGTCTGCGTTCTCCAGCGCGTGTTTCTAAAGCACATGTTCGCCCACGCGCCTACGCTCTTCCTGTTCCTGTTCGTGAACGCGCCGCACCAACTGTTCCTTCACAGGATTTCACGCGTCGCCCTCTTGCTCGCCAGCGATCACCTGCTCACCAGCGTTCACAGACGATCCTACAATCGCCTGCTCGTCAGCGTTCTCCTACGCGTCAACGATCACCTGATCATTGGCGATCTCTGGACCGCCCGCGTGACTTACAGCCTGCGCACACGCGGTCTCCAACGCGTCGTTGGCCAGAGATTTTGGAAGGACATGGTTCGCCCTCTGCTAGCTCGCCCTCGCGCGATCATTCACCTGCGCGTTATACGCGCGCCAGCGTTCGCCAGCTTACCACCGATCGCCTGCTCGCAATCGCTCTCCCTCGCGCTACAGGTCTCCTGACCTACGTCACCAGCGATCTTCGAAGCGTTCTCACTCGCCCTCACGGCAACGCGTTCCCTCGCCATCGCGCCAACGCATTCGTTCGCCGGCTCGCCCACGCGCTCGTTCGCCTGTACGCCCTCGCGCTCGTTCGCCTGTACGCCCTCGCGCTCGTTCGCCTGTACGCCCTCGCGCCCACTCGCCTGCGCACCCGCACGACCTCTCGCCTGCGCGCCCGCGCGACTGTTCGCCTTCGGGTGACTATTGTTCGCGGCGAATTTCGCAGCCAGTGATAGCAGCAGGAACGCGTGTTCCCAGACAGCGCTCTGGATCGCCTCCATCTAAACGCAGGACTGTTGTGCAGGACAAGGAAGACACTGCAGAGCGGTTAGTGCGTCTTTCTTCCCCCCTTTCTTTTCAGGCAGGTCCAGTGGTGTCCTCTCCGAAGGATCGCCTGATCCCCTTCCCTCCAGCGAGGATTTCGGACTCTGTGTCCGTGAAGCAACAGACTTGGTTTGGTCCTCTGATGCGGGCGTTAGTGAGGGTAATGAAACCAGCACTCACCGATCAGGGCGACAAACCAACGGCTGCCTCTCCTACGCTGAAGAGAAAGAGAGGAGTGGACTTCGTGGTGACTTCCCCCAGGGCGAAGTTGGTTCCCAAGAGGTCTGTTGCGAAGGCCCCTTCTCCTGCTCGAGCATTTTCTCCTTCTCCCATGGATGAGTCTTTTCCGTTCTCGGGTGAGTCCAGTGAAGCGGTAGTCTTCCCCTCGGCACCAAGGGGGGAGCCTTCTCTTCATGGAGGAGAGTCGTCTCGTGCGGAAGGGGCTCTTCGAACCTCTTTGTTGAGATCCTGTATCCCTCCCAGGAGGGAATCCAAGGACTCCAAGACCATCCTGAAATTTTCTTCGAGGATTCGCCAGGAACCCGCGGCTCCCCGGGGGAACGTCCACGCTTCACCCCAGGAAGAGATTCCGGGGACAGGAGACTTAGCTGCCAGCCCGCAAGGAGGAGATCATCAGGAATCTGAACATGCCTTCTGGCAGGTCCTGAGCCTGATGAGGCAACTCAACGGGCTTATGGACCCCGTGATCGCCCCCCGTGAAGGCAAGGACACTATCTTGGACGAAGTGTTCGACGTTCTGAAGGCGCCTAAGTCCAGTGCGGCTCTGCCCTGGTCGCGGGGTCTGAAGAGTGCCAGAGCCAGGGCCAACGCCCAGCTTGCGATTCTTGCCTCCTCCAGTCGTTCCTCTGCCGGGAACAAACTCATCCCTCCTCGTCTTCCGCAGAGGAGGTATTTTGAGATCTTGTGTGAGTCCAGTCTCGCTCTTCCTCTCCATCACTCCGTGGAGGAGCTGGCGAAGGGAGTTCCCCTTGAGAAGCTCTCTGCCCAGCAGGTGTCGTTCTCGGTGGCAGAGATCCTGAGCCATGAAAAGGTCGCGAAGTGTGCCATGCAGGCCACTTCGTGGCTGGATTTTTGTCTAGGAACTCTGGGCATCCTATTGCGCTCCGAGGACTTGTCTAAGGAAACCAATAGGAAGGCCCTGGAGACCTTCTTACTCTCGCGCACCCGCTCCATCGAGTTTTTGGCGCATCAGGTCACCACCCTGTGGGCCAACTCGGTGTTGAAGCGGCGCGATGCGGTGGCCGAGAGATTCCATCCGAAGGTCCCCGCCGTGGATGTGTGTAGGCTCAGACATGCATCCCTTCTTGGGGAGAATCTGTTCGAGCCACAGGACATGGAGCGAACGGCTGAGAGGTGGAGGAAATCCAGCACGGACTCCCTCCTCCATAGGGCCCTTACAGCTCGGCCCTATAAGCCTCAAGCTCCGCCACAACAGCAGCAGCAGCCTCGTAAGACTCCGAAGCAGGCACCGGCAGTTAAGAAAGTGGTGTCTAAGCTCCAGCCCTTTCCAGCCAAGGTCAAGAGGGGCGGCAAGTCCTCCAGGGGAGGCAAGGCTCTTAGGGGTGGCGGCCGCGGCCGCAAGCCCTAGGGGTGGCAGTCCCCCTGCGTGTCCACCTGTGGGGGGATGCCTTCAGCGTTGCGTCCGCAGGTGGCAGCAACATGGGGCCGATGCTTGGACGATCTCAGTGATTGGCCAAGGCTATCGCGTCCTGTTCACAACATCTCAACCTCCCCTGACAGCGAATCCAGTGTCGTTGAGCTCCTATGCCACAGGGTTGGCAAATGGGCTGGCCCTTCGGGCCGAAGTCGAGACCATGCTAAAGAAGGGTGCTCTCCAGGAGGTCGTCGACGGCTTCCCAGGCTTCTTCAGTCGACTCTTTCTTGTAAAGAAGGCGTCTGGAGGCTGGAGACCTGTCATCGACCTCTCGGCTCTGAACGGGTTTGTCAAGCAACCCGGTTCAGCATGGAGACAGCAGACACGGTCAGACTTGCGGTGAGACCACAAGACTTCATGTGCACACTGGATCTGAAGGACGCGTACTTCCAGATCCCAATCCATCCGTCTTCCAGGAAGTACCTGAGATTCTGCCTAGACGACAAGATCTACCAGTTCAAGGTGCTGTGTTTCGGTCTCTCCACAGCTCCTCAGGTGTTCACCAGAGTGTTCACCCTGATATCATCTTGGGCGCACAGGAACGGCATTCGTCTCCTTTGTTATCTGGACGATTGGCTGATCCTAGCAGACTCGGAGTCGACCCTTCTTCGGCACCGAGACAGGCTTCTGGATCTTTGCCAGGATCTGGGGATCGTGGTAAGCCTCGAGAAGTCCTCTCTGCAGCCGTCCCAACGACTGGTTTATCTAGGCTTGCTGATAGACACCAATCTCCACAAAGCCTTTCCATCAGACGACCGGATAGCAAGGCTGAGGAGGGTGGCGGAACCCTTCCTCAGGCGAGAAGAGCTCCCTGCCCAATCGTGGTTGCATCTCTTAGGTCACCTATCCTCCCTGGCTCGTCTAGTTCCAAACAGCCGCCTCAGGATGAGATCCCTACAGTGACGGCTCAAGTCCCGGTGGAATCAAGGATCCGATTCTCCGGACATTCTGATCCCGATGGGGTCTTTGGAACAGACGGACTTGCGGTGGTGGCTGGTCGACGAGAACCTGCGGAAGGGAGTGAGTCTTCTCGTCCTCCCCCCGGAATTGACTCTGTTTTTGGACGCGTCAAAAGAAGGGTGGGGGGCGCACGTTCTGAACCAGAGGGCCTCAGGCCTTTGGTCAGAATCAGAAAAGTGCCTACACATCAACCTGCTAGAATTGAAGGCCGTCTTTCTGGCTCTTCAGCAGTTCCAACGGTCCCTGGCGGGTCACTCCGTGGTGGTGATGAGCAAAAACACCACGGTAGTGGCTTATATTAACAAGCAGGGAGGCACTTTTTCGCAGCAGCTATCCCATCTTGCAGTAAAGATTCTGAGGTGGACCGAAATCCACTCGATAACACTATCAGCTCGCTTCATTCCTGGCAAGAGGAATGTGCTCGCCGACAGTCTGAGCAGGGCCTCGCAGATAGTGAGTACCGAGTGGTCTTTGGATCCTCAGATGCCCAACAAAGTCCTGACTTTGTGGGGTTCCCCGACTGTGGACTTGTTCGCGACAGCGTTGAACTTCAAGCTGCCTCTGTACTGCTCCCCAGTCCCGGACCCCAAGACACTCTGGCAAGATGCTTTCCAGCAACGGTGGGACAACATCGACGTGTACGCCTTCCCACCGTTCTGTCTGATGAGAAGGGTGCTCAACAGGACCAGACTATCGGTCAACTGTTCGATGACTCTGGTAGCTCCGCTATGGCATCGCGCGGAATGGTTCCCGGACCTTCTGCAGCTCCTGACGGAGCTCCCGAGGGAACTTCCTCCACGACACGAGCTTCTCAGACAACTCCACTCTGGTGTCCCTCACAAGGCTGTGGCCTCGCTTCGGCTTCAAGCCTGGAGACTATCCAGCGTCTCCTCACGGAGAGAGGCTTTTCGCAACAGGTTGCGGAGAGAATGTCTCGGCACCTGCGAAGGTCCTCTGAGGGAGTCTACCAAGCGAAGTGGAGAGTCTTTTGTGGTTGGTGTCGTGGGAGGGGTATCTCTCCACTCGATGCCACTATTCCAGCAATAGCGGACTTCCTCGTTTATCTGCGGGAAGAAATGCGCCTTTCTGTCTCAGCGGTGAAAGGCTATCGCTCAGCCTTAAGCTTGGCCTTCAGGCTGAAGGGCGTGGATATTTCTTCCTCGCTAGAACACACTCTACTCATACGTAGCTATGAACTTACCTGCCCCCAGTCGTAAGTGAGACCACCTCCTTGGAACGTGGTTTGAGTCCTCAGGGCTCTTAAGAGACCTCCCTTCGAACCTTTACGCCAGGCCTCCGATCGCCACCTGTCTTGGAAGACGGCTTTCCTACTCGCTTTGGCTTCGGCCAAGCGGGTTAGTGAACTTCATGGTCTCTTGTACGACATCGCCCATTCAAGGGGATGGGGGGAGGTAACGTTCAGGTTCGTCCATGAGTTTGTAGCCAAGACTCAGAATCCTGGAGTGCCGGATCCTCGGTTCGACTCTTCCAGGATAGCAAGTCTCCGTTCTGTAACAAGCAACCCAGACCAGCTGCTACTATGTCCAGTGAGGTGTCTGAGGCACTACTTGAAGAGAATGGCTGCAGTCCGTCCTCAAGTGCGAGCTTTGTTTGTGAGCACAGGCAGGACTAAGAGGAGGGTCACCAGGAACACCATCTCAGTTTGGATTTGAAGGGTTATCCACCATGCCTTGAATCCAGACCCTCCTCCGTCACGTCGCCCTAGGGCACACGCTGTCAGGGGTGTTGCTACATCCCTGGCCTTCAAGAGAAACTTCTCTGTGACGCAGGTACTTCAAGCTGGGGTCTGGAAGCGTCAGACGACCTTCACAGCCCACTACCTGCAAGACGTGACCCACAGGAGCCTCGATACGTTTTCTATCGGCCCTGTGGACACTGCACAGCAGCTGGTCTAACCTCAGGCTCCTTTTTGGACAAGTAGCAGTAGGTTGAGGGCGTTGTTACCCGGTCTTAGTCTGCGTGTATGAAAGAGTATGTCTGACCTTTACTTCTTTCTTCATTCTCCCCTCTCTTGGGGAAGTAGCATCCTGGTCCTCGCATAGCTGACCTTGACCTATGCAGGTAACCCATGCTTCTTTGTGCTCCTAGTATTAAGCTTACTCCTAGTATTAAGCTTAATACTGTTGCGTCCCCCCAAACCCTGACGAGGTGGTATTGGGAACGTCCTATCCTAGATTCCTATCTAAAGGTCTCAAGGTCAACTTCATAGGACGAGTCACACTCTCCTCCACACACTGCTTATGTAGGGCACTCGTTCCTAGAGATGCTAGGAACTTGTGAGGTGCAGGGGCTCCTTTTCTCAAGTGCTGCTCACTGAGGGATTGAGCCCCCGGGCAAAGCCGAAGTCAGTAAGGCTGGGGACTTTCCACCCTTCCTAAGGGGTAAGTCACCCAATGTAAATAGCGTGGTTTGTATTTCGGTTACGGAACAAATGACAAATTCGAAGATAATTTGTATTTTTCCTAACCATACAACCCTTAGCTATTTACACGTATGTGCCCGCCATCCCTGGCCCCTGAGTCAAGTCCTACCTCTAAGTGAAGTGAAGCAAATCACCGGTGTGTGTGTGTGTGTGGGGGGGGAGGTAGCAAGCTACCCTTCCCCTACCCCCCGCTAACTAGCGCGGGGGTAATTAACCCTCGTTAAAAACTATTGGCTCGTCATTTCAGCAACGCTAAAAGGTATACCCAATGTAAATAGCTAAGGTTTGTATGGTTAGGAAAAATACAAATTATCTTCGAATTTGTCATGTTTAAAGAATAAGGTTGATGATATAAAAGCACCAATCTCATAATATTGTATACAGGGCGGCTACAATAGTTTCAGATAATTATCCAAGCTGAACTTTGTTGTCACCGTGTTTCTTTTTTCACAAACTCTGGTTATTAGTCCTGTTCATCCTTCAAATGTTTTAGTTATGAACATCACACCATGGTCAAGTTTATTATTCAAAAGTGTCTGTTATATTAATCTATAATGATGAAGTTGAATGTTTCATTTGTTCTAATGGGTAATCCTATAAAGTGACATTCATCAAATTAATGATCCAAAGTCAGGTTATGACTTGAAAGTGAACATTTGGAGTAAAGATATTTTACTTTTCTTTCAGATGTGTTTATTTTCCTGCACATTTGAAAGCCAAAGGCAGTGAACAAAAAAAAAAAACTTTTTTGTCGGCAACCTGATCCAGATGATATGAGAAATAGATGAAAGCTAAAGAAACACCGATGAAACAAGATTAAATTACTCATATCAAAGCTAATATCAGGGATGGAGCCTGTAATATTTAACGGACATCAGTTCAAAGATGAGTTAAAATTTTCATTAAGTTTATTCAAAAGTTTACACATCAGTTAGGTTACCAAGTTAGGTGATAAGTATCTATGGAAGGTAGCTTATGAATAGTGTACAATATATTTTTTAGCAAATACTATAAAAACAAAAGTCCAATATAAAAAAACATCTCTTGAAAGTGAGATTGTTCTCAAATTATTTTTTTTGAGATGGTCATAGATTTTGTTATTACTATACATTATTAGGCTGTATACTATCAGGTCATTCCAGATATACAAATGTTTTTCAATAGGTAAATTCTCAAAAAGTCTTATCAGTGATGCAGTAGCTTATATAAGATTAGATAGGATCCTTTCATGGGTCACAGGTTTTAACCACTCGCCTTTAGGGCCATAGAATGTCATATTTCTTGCACCTGTTGAATGATACTTGGCGAATAATTAATAATTGTAATATTGCCTTAAAATTCATAATGTATTAGTAAAATAAGAATAATATTGATTATTTGTAAGTTTAGTAATTCATTCCCCATATGCCCAAAAATTATTC
Source organism: Palaemon carinicauda (assembly GCF_036898095.1). Lineage (NCBI taxonomy): Eukaryota > Metazoa > Arthropoda > Malacostraca > Decapoda > Palaemonidae > Palaemon > Palaemon carinicauda. The sequence goes on along the minus strand of NC_090731.1, from coordinate 16,713,517 downwards.
ATAAACTGATTAGACCTGTGACCCCTTGTTTGATGTTTGTAGCGAGTCTAGCTATTTGATTACTATAACGGTTATATTTGATAAACGACTTTTTCTTCCAGTAGGGAATTATAACTTTCTGTCAGTAGACTTAGACTTCCAGGTGCAGTGGGAAATAGCATAAACTAATCATTTAAAAGTTTAAAGGCTGCTCATGAATGGCAGAGGCAAGGGACAGTGACGTTGCCCTTTCAAGCATGGCTATGTCCTAGAGACTGACCATATAGGTATGATGAGTGCCCAAGCCCCTCTCCACCCAAGCTAGGACCAAGGAAGCCAGGCAATGGCTGCCAATGACTCGGCATGCTATAGGCTCCTCTAAACCCCCCATCCTTAGCTCACAAGGATGGTGAGGTTGCAGTGACCCTAGGAACAAACAAGTTTGAGCTGGACTCAAATCTGAGTGTGGCGATCACCAGGCAAGAACGCTAGCAGTAGGCCACCACAACCCCACATAAACGTTATCATTATACCCAGAATTGAATGTCAGAAAGCTGTAGTACAGTATATAGAACAGATTTAAACAGATATGATTTAGTCCAGTTAAGGTTTTGAATGCGCAAATGTATTTAATCTTTAATGTATAAATTATATGGGAAATTACCGTGTTCCATTATACATAAATTTTACTCTTGCAGAAAGTAAGTTATTTGAATATTCAGGATATAATGGTGCTCTACTTCGTGTTGTATTCATATAAATTATATTCTATTAAGAGTGACATAGGAAGTACCATGCGCAATGTTACAAACATGGTTGTAGGACAACTTTTGACCGAGATATTTGCACTGTTTCTTTATCTGATAAGAAGGTATAACTAATTCTGAATCATCACAAGAAGTTTCTTTTAGCAAAGTCATGTTCTTACAGTCAGGTGCAAGTATTTTAGTCTAGAGTCAGTCATCTTTATACATATTTATTGTGTTCATAAGAGTATTAATGGCAGTTTTTTTTAACTACTTCATAATGCTGGTCCCCATAGCTTATTTTGAGGGAATATTTTTAGATTAAGTCTGGTCACTAGAACATTGTTAGTATTTGGTTTGAGTAGCTACTTGTCATGTATGAGTACTGTATGTTCATGAAATTGTGTAATGTAAACATTATAATGCATAGTAAAATGAATTTTACAGGAGCTCTTCTTGTTCAATAACTTGATGACATTAGATTTTTTTTTTATATAAAAAAGTACAAGAGGAAGGCCAAGGTTTGGGTGGATGGATGGTGTGAAGAAAGTTCTGGGTGATAGGAGGATAGATGTGAGAGAGGCAAGAGAGCGTGCTAGAAATAGGAATGAATGGCGAGCGATTGTGACGCAGTTCCGGTAGGCCCTGCTGCTTCCTCCGGTGCCTTAGATGACCGCGGAGGTAGCAGCAGTAGGGGACTCAGCAGTATGAAGCTTCATCTGTGGTGGAAATGTGGGAGGTTGGGCTGTGGCACCCTAGCAGTACCAGCTGAACTCGGCTGAGTCCCTGGTTAGGCTGGAGGAACATAGAGAGTAGAGGTCCCCTTTTTTGTTTTGTTTCTTGTTGATGTCGGCTACCCCCCAAAATTGGGGGAAGTGCCTTTGGTATATGGATGGATAAAAAAGTAAAGGTCAGAAAGTTATATTCCCAGGTTTGTCTAAAAACAGTAATCATGGTATCTGTTTGTAAGTACTGTGTGATTTCTAGTTCAGCTTTACTGATAAGACAATACTAAGCTTGTAATTCCGAGGCAAGTAAATCAAAACATAATTAAGAAATAGAATTAAATAGGGGTTCTGTTGAATAGAATCATCCTTAATGGTAAAAATTCTATATTGTTATTAAATCTGTTTTATAGGTATATTTGGGGTTTTCTTGTTGAATGTTATGCTTGACCAGAATATCCCTTATAAAATTACCTGGTAATTTCTGAAAATATGTCATCAAATGATGAATGACAAACTATGTTTAGGAATAGTTGGAAATTGGTAATATTAGTTGAAAGAGGAATTTTTTAGAGTAAGCAAAAATATCTATGAAAAAAAATCTTACAAAGGTTATATGATAAAAGTACCATATTTCAGGTTTCAGTAAATCAGCTATTAGTTGTGTATACAAAATAAAGCTAATTATACGAGTTGTAGACAAGTTTCTTTCAAATTTTTTATAGTAGAAATGAGCAACCATTCTAGATAAGGAGTATAACTACTCGCGATCTTTTTTTTCTTACAATTTTAAATTGACATAAATGCGATCTACTTTGAAGTAGATCTTGCAAGTGATTAGGAGGTTTGATGGTTGAAAGTTGTTGTTATGTATATAAAACGGATTTTGAGCGAAGCGAAAAATCTCGTTTTGGGTGAGATAGCCATGACGTCCTGATGGAAGGTTCCTTCGGTAGCTTCCTTGGGTATACCAAGGAAGCTACCGAAGGAACCTTCCATCAGGACGTCATGGCTTGAGCCCAAAAAGGTACATAAACCAATCAGTTAAATAATGAAATTTAACTTTTCAATATTAAACTTACCCGATAATCATGTAGCTGTCAACTCCGTTGCCCGACAGAATTCTATGGAGGGATACGCCAGCTATCACAATACTAGAAGGGGGTGTACTTACCAGCGCCACCTGTGGCCAGGTACTCAAGTACTTCTTGTTGACACCTCCTCAATTATTCCTCTGTCGTGCTTCCGGCAAGACGTTCTGGGATACGCTTATGTTCTTGGAGTATTTTCACGACTTTGGTGAAGTATTTCTCTTTCATTTCGGCTGTCGCTTTACTGGAAACTTCTATATTAGCTTAGTTAGCTTTTGGAATTAATTTGATTAATTATGGTGACGAAGAGAGTATGAACTCTTTCACCTTTAAATGGCCGACCCTTCCCTTAGACGGAAGTGTTGGTGTCTAAGAGAGTATAGACTCTCTTTCTTAATTTTGCTTAACAAAAGTTATAGATTTATTTTATATCTCTCCGCCTCTTATAGGCCTCTTCGATTAACTTCCTTTTTTTATAAACTTATTAAAATTAATTTTTATATTTGTTTATATTCGACCTTCCTAATAGTAGGCGGTCTTTTCTTGGTACCGAAGTTAATTAACATTGAGCCCGTCATTTCGGTTTTACCTGTTAACATATTATGCTATTTTAATGTCTTTGAAAGAATTTCTTTGATAGTCTAGTACTGTTTTCAAAGTTGAACTAACGTTTTGTTTTGTCTCTGCAGTTGTTGACGTTCAGAACGTTCAACTTGCACTCTATCGTTACGATAGAGAAAGAATTTTCACGGTTTCACGTTGCATTAAGAGTAACCGTGTCTAGCGTTTTGTTCATTCTTTCTTAACTTAATGGTTTTAATCCTAATAAAGGAACTTTTCATTTTGGGAAATATTTCAGTTTTTTCCTTTAACAATAATATGTTTTAACGATATATATAATTGGGCTCTTCTCTCAGGTTCTAAGTCAAGAGAGAGAGAGAGAGAGAGAGAGAGAGAGAGAGAGAGAGATAGAGACGGAGGGAGAAAGAGGAGGATAAACGTTTCATTCAAGCCTGCCAGGCGTACGAGTAACGTTGTTATCGTTTTTGCTCTTCTCCCTAGTCTCTTTAGGGGAAGAAAGTAAACGTTTCTAGAGTGATCTAGTGTTTAGTCTCTTTCCAGCCACTGAATTATTTATCTTTCATTAGATTTTTCTGTTACATTGTAATTCTGTTTTCGCAATTACTAACTTTTGAGAAAGGATAGAATTGCGTGTTTCAGGTACAAACCACTTAAAGTTTCGAGTTCAGTGAAATAAGTGCAAACAGAAAATCAAAGTGATAAGTGATTAGCGCAAAGTGTGTCAGTGTTGTGCGTGAGGGTACTTCTGTGCGCGCCAGTCGTTCTCCCAGTCCGGGACCTCTTGCAAGCTCCCAAGCTCAGGGGAGAAGCAATGTCGAAGGACAAAAGGGTTCAGCAGGCCTTGATCGGCGCACAGAAGTATCCTCGGTGGTTGTGGGCGTGTCTTACCGAGACCGTCACTCCCACCCGCAGACGATTGAGCCCTTATTTTGCTCGTCTGCAGAAGAATTTAGGGGAGAAAACGCTGGTCTCAGGTCTCAAGACCTCTTAAACATAAAGTCCAGACCTATGCCAGACGTACGAAGTTAGAGTTCAACAACCCGGATGCAGTCATTGGGTTAGCTCTGACTCTCCTCAGTCATCAGTTGAATGCACTCCGCCTAAGAGGAGTAAGGTTCTGCCGCAACAGATCTCTGCTGTTAAGGCTTTACCTCAGCAGACCTTAGTGTCTGCCGACCCCAAGTTGACTCTACTGCAGTCCATGCAGTCACAACTTTCGGTCTTGATGCGTGAGTGTCGGGCTGAGAGTGTTGCGCCTCCGCCTCCGCCTACACTCCCTCCGCCTGCGCTCGCTCCGCCTGATCGCAGTAACCTGCCAGGCGTACGATGTTGAGCCACGTTCTGAGTTGGCTGTTCCCAGTGGTGCTCAGCCTCCGCCTTCTTTAAGGCAACCTTTTCAATGGGATCAGGAGGATTATACCTCTCTTCCTCCGCCTCCACTTGCTGCTCCACCAGTGATGCAACACTCGGTTGAGGTACAACAACCTCTCCCGTCCTTGAGTCAGTCTCCTCAGCTCTCGCTGCAGCGAGCTCAACCCTCCACAAGGCAAGCACCACTACACCTTAGCCTTGCGCCTCAGGAGCCTCAGCTTGCGAGACATTTACCTTGTTCTGCGCAGCCTCTACCTCATCGCGCTCCGCTCACACCACAGGAACAGGAACTTGCTACTCCGCTTCCGCCAACCGCTCAGCAAGCGCAACCCTTGGGTTCAGCCACTCATGCCAGGAGTCAGCCTCCTCCACCCATGCGCCTACCTTCTGCTACTTCCTTTGATCAGCCTTTGCAGACTGAGCCTCAGGTGTTCCCTCAACAGAGTCTTGAAGAGGAAACCACAACTATTGTTGTTCCAGCTCGTTCTGACTCTGCTGTTCAGCATACCTTACCTCCATTTTCAAACCTTATGATAATGGAGGTTATTTGTATTACTTATAAAAATATATTTGTATTCCTTGCAATATATTTTTAACAATATCGCAGAATATGGCAAAAAATATGAATCATGAGTTATGAATGTAAGGTAAATATTATGTTGATATTTAAACCCCATGCAAGCATGCATAAAGCACTCTAGCACTGGTCATGGAATTTCTGAGAAATGTTAAACGCCATGCACACGCTCTGCTTACCTTACAGCATGCTCTACATACAGCATGCTCTGCTTACAGCATGCTCTGCATACTACATGCTCTGCATACAGCATGCTCTGCATTCAGCATGCTCTGCATACAACATGCTCTACATACAGCATGCTCTGCATACAGCATGCTCTGCATACAACATGCTCTGCATACAGCATGCTCTGCATTCAGCATGCTCTGCATACAACATGCTCTGCATACAGCATGCTCTGCATTCAGCATGCTCTGCATACAACATGCTCTACATTCAGCATGCTCTGCATACAGCATACTCTGCATACAACATGCTCTGCATACCTTACCGCATGCTTCTCAGTCACACATCTTTGGTTGTTGCCAACTCACTAGACTGTCAAGCAGTTTCATAACGTTGCCTTCTAGTCTGCTGCTTTTGCACCAGTGAACCCTCACTGAGAGAACTTAGCTTTTCTAGGATATGGTCCCTGTAGATGAGAAAGTTCTTTTCTCCCTCCTTCTGATATTCCCTTGAGGACTCTGTCATTTGGAGGGAGCCTTTAGCTGCATAGCCTCCTATGGACTTTTATTTAAGCGTAACATGCTTCCAGGGAAGGTAATGGTTCCACTTCAGTCGCTAATCCCGTCTGTTACCACACCTGCTCCCATAGACCTTGAGCTGTGTTGCAAGACATGCAGTCCAAGCTTAGTCCTTGTTAGAGGATTTTTTGTTTACGGAGTCAATGTGTCACGGGGAAGACGTTCAACAACCAACAGAAGTGACTTGTTGTGACGCAGTGCGGCAACCTCAGCAACCCGATAAGGAGTTGTCTGTACGACCCAGACAGTCTAGACAGATTCGGGTTGTCACTGTACTTCCTCGCTTGCCCATGATTGACAGTTCACAGACTGTGCAGCAGTACCATGATCTTGTGTCCGGCTCCGTCAGACGACTGGCTTTTAAGAGCTCCCACAAGTCGTCGCTGTCTGGAGATTTTCAAATGGACTATGGATCTGACCAAGGAACTGGGCCTCCTGGTCAATTTTGAGGAGTCTCAGCTCGTTCCATCCCAGACCATTGTCTCCTTGGGTATGGATCTTCAGAGTCGAGCTTTTCGGACTTTTCCGTCGGCCCCAAGGATCTTCCAAGCCCTAGAATGCATCCAGAGCATGCTGAGAAGGAACCGATGCTCAGTCAGGTAGTGGATGAGTCTAACAGGGACACTTTCATCGCTGGCCCTGTTCATCGTGTTAGGGAGACTCCACCTCCCCCCCCTTCAGTATCATCTAGCTGCTCACTGGATAAAGGACATGACGCTAGAGACGATCTCAGTTCCTGTTTCCGAAGAGAGGAGGTCTTCTCTCGCGTGGTGTAAGAACAGCTTTCTTCTCAAGGAAGTCTACCTTTGGCTGTTCAGAAACACGACCGCCGTCTCCTCTCGGACGCATCAGACACGGGCTGGGGTGCGACTTTGGACGGACAAGAATGCTCGGGAACATGGAATCAGGAGCAAAGGACACTTCACATCAATTGCAAGGAGTTGTTGGCGGTTATTCTGGCCTTGATAAACTTCAAGTCCCTCCAGCTTAACAAAGTGGTGGAGGTGGACTCTGACAACACCACAGCCCTGGCTTACATCTTCAAGCAGGGAGGGACTCTTTCGTGGAAGTTGTTCTAGATCGCAAGGGACCTACTCATCTGGTCTAAAGATCGAAAGCTAACTGGTAACGAGGTTCATTCAGGGCGGTATGAATGTCATGGCAGATCACCTCAGACGGAAGGGTCAGGTCATCCCCACAGAGTGGACCCTTCTCAAGAATGTTTGCAACAGACTTTGGGCCCTGTGGGGTCAGCCAACCATAGATCTGTTCACTACCTCGATAACCTAGAGACTCCTGTTGTATTGTTCTCCGATTCCAGACCCAGCAGCAGTTCACGTGGATGCTTTTCTGCTGGATTGGTTCCATCTCGACCTGTATGCATTCCCGCCGTTCAAGATTGTCAACAGGGTACTTCAGAAGTTCTCCTCTCACAAAGGGACACGGCTGACGTTGGTTGGCTCCGCTCTGGTCCGCGAGAGAATGGTTCTTAGAGGTACTGCAATGGCTGGTCGACATTCCCAGGACTCTTCCTCTAAGAGTGAACCTTCTAAGTCTACCTCACGTAAGAAGGTACACCCAATCCTCCACGCTCTTCGTCTGACTGCCTTCAGACTTTCGAAAGACTCTCAAGAGCTAGGGGCTTTTCGAAGGAGGCAGCCAGAGCGATTGCCAAAGCAAGGAGAACATCCACTCTCAGAATCTATCAGTCTCAAGGGGAAGTCTTCCGTAGCTGGTACAAGACCAATGCAGTTTCCTCAACCAGTACCACTGTAACCCAGATTGCTGACTTCCTGTTATATCTAAGGAAAGTAAGATCCCTTTCAGCTCCTACGATCAAGGGTTACAGAAGTATGTTGGCAGCGGTTTTCCGCCACAGAGGCTTGGATCTTTCCACCAACAAAGATCTACAGGACCTCCCTAGGTCTTTTGAGACCTCAAAGGAACGTCGGTTGTCCACTCCAGGCTGGAATCTAGACGTGGTCCTAAGGTTCCTTATGTCATCAAGATTTGAACCTCTCCAATCAGCCTCTTTTTAGGACCTCACATTAAAAACTCTTTTCCTCGTGTGCTTGACAACAGCTAAAAGAGTAAGTGAGATCCACGCCTTCAGCAGGATCATTGTTTTCACATCTGAAACGGCTACATGTTCCTTGCAGCTCGGTTTTTGCTAAACGAGCTTCCTTCACGTCCTTGGCCTAAGTCGTTCGAGATCCCAAGCCTGTCCAACTTGGTGGGGAATGATCTGAAGAGAGTACTTTGCCCAGTTAGAGCTCTTAGGTACTATCTAAAAAGGTCTTAACCTTTACAAGGACAATCAGAAGCCTTATAGTGTGCTATCAAGAAACCTTCTTTTCCAAGTTCTAAGAACTCAGTTTCTTACTATTCAGGCTTCTGATTAGAGAAACACATTCTCATCTGAAGGAAGAAGACCTTGCTTTGCTGAAGGTAAGGACACATGAAGTGGGAGCTGTGGCTACTTCAGTGGCCTTCAAACAGAACCATTCTCTGCAGAGTGTTATGGATGCAACCTATTGGAGAAGCAAGTCAGTGTTCGCATCATTCTATCTCAAAGATGTCCAGTCTCTTTACGAGTACTGCTACACCCTGGGACCATTCGTGGCAACGAATGCAGTAGTAGGCGAGGGCTCAGCCACTACATTCCCATAATCCCATAACCTTTTAACCTTTCTCTTGAATACTTTTTATGGGTTGTACGGTCGGCTAAGAAGCCTTCCACATCCTTGTTGATTTGGCGGGTGGTCAATTCTTTCTTGAGAAGCGCCGAGGTTAAAGGTTGTGATGAGGTCCTTTAGTATGGGTTGCAGCCCTGTATACTTTAGCACCTTTGAGTTGATTCAGCCTCCCAAGAGGAACGCTGCGCTCAGTAAGGAAGACGATCTTATTAAAGGCAGAGTAACGGTTCAAGTCGACTTCCTTACCAGGTACTTATTATTTCATTGTTATTGTGGATAACTGATTATATGAAATACGGGATACTTAGCTATCCTTTAGTCTTGTACACTGGTTTTTCACCCACCCCCCTGGGTGTGAATCAGCTACATGATTATCGGGTAAGTTTAATATTGAAAAATGTTATTTTTATTAGTAAAATAAATTTTTGAATATACTTACCCGATAATCATGATTTAATCGACCCTCCCTTCCTCCCCATAGAGAACCAGTGGACCGAGGAATAATTGAGGAGGTGTCAACAAGAAGTACTTGAGTACCTGGCCACAGGTGGCGCTGGTAAGTACACCCCCTTCTAGTATTGTGATAGCTGGCGTATCCCTCCATAGAATTCTGTCGGGCAACGGAGTTGACAGCTACATGATTATCGGGTAAGTATATTCAAAAATTTATTTTACTAATAAAAATAACATATTTCTATACGTAAACCACTCGAATGAATAATGAAATTTCTATAACTCTGATCTTTTGTAAATTAAATATTTTTACTGATTTGGTAGCCAATTCCAAAAAAAGAATAATAGGAGGATATAATGATTAATTACTTGATATTGATAAATCAGTTACTGTACTTCCATATTGAGGTCTTGAGTTTTCTAATATTCTAATTGTTCCGTAACCGAAATACAAACCACGCTATTTACATTGGGTTTACCTATTAGCGTAGCTGAAATGGCGAGCCATTAGAATTTACCAAGGGTGTATTACCCCCGCGCTAGTTAGCAGGGGGGTAGGGGAGTGGTAGCTAGCTACCCCTCCCCCCTCACATGCCGGTGAATGCTTCACTTTTACTTTTGGCGCGGGCATGGACAGACGTTTCTGTCTTTGTCCTCGCTTGGCAGCCATTGTTTGTTTTGTCTTTACTTAATCACTTACTTTTCTTTTACTCAATATATATGTAAAAAAATTTTCATGTTTATGTATATATTTTGAGTACAGAAATCAGTAAGTTTCCTTTTCAGAGTTTGTGCTTGTGTGTGTAGGGTACGATATCTCCGTGGAGCCCTCGGCAGTTAGGCCACCATGGTGTAATTTCAGGGTCGCGATTGAGTTTGATTTCGGTCATTCTCTCTCTCTCTCTCTTGAGGTCATTCACCCTTTTACTACGTTACTTTTACTACACCTTTGTAGCTTCCTTCCCGTGTGGGGAGGTTGCTACGCCGTACGTTTTGTATCAATTAGTTTATGAATCTAATTGTATTTGTTGATTTTTCAGCTTTGTAGAACGTTTCCTTTCGGGGTTTTCGTTCTTTCTTTAGTGTTCATTCATTTTTAAATTACATTTGTTCCGTAACCGAAATACAAACCACGCTATTTACATTGGGTTTACCTTTTAGCGCAGCTGAAATGGCGAGCCATTAGAATTTAACGAGGGTGTATTACAACCGCGCTAGTTATTGGGGGGGTAGGGGAGTGGTAGCTAGCTACCCCTTCCCCCCTCACACACAGGTGAATGCTCACTTTCACTTTTGGCTCGGACTCGGACAGACGTCTCTGTCTTGGTCCTCTTTTGGCAGCCATTGTTTGTTTTGTCTTTACTTAATCGCTTACTTTTCTTTTAATCAATATATATGTAAACATGTTTTCATGTTTGTGTATATATTTGAGTACTGTATAGATATCAGTAAGTTTCCTTTTCAGAGTTGTGTGTAGTGTACGATATTTCCGTGGAGTCCTCGGCAGTTAGGCCACCACGGCGTAATTTTATGGGTTGTGATCGAGTTTGACTTCGGTCTTAATCTCTCTCTCTCTCTCTCTCTCTCTCTCTCTCTCTCTCTCTCTCTCTCTCTCTCTCTCTCTTGAGGTCATTCACCCTTTTTACTACGTTTTACTACCCCTCTCGTAGCTTCCTTTCCGTGTGGGGGGGTTGCTACGCCGTACGTTTTGTCTCAATTAGTTTATGAATCTAATTGTAGTTGTTTATTTTTAAGCTTGTAGAACGATTCCTTTCGGGTTTTCGTTCCTTCTTTAGTGTTCATTCATTTTTTAATTACATAATTACATTGTTTCATAATTATAATTGTTATAATTCTGTTTTGGTTACAGCTCTCCCTCCGTGAGTGTAAGTGGTTGTGAGGGCACGTGCCTGTTGTGTAATTCTTGTTTCCTTTCCCTCGGGATTCCTCTTCGGAGCCTTCCCGGGGGAATGAATGTGTACTAATGATTTTTGTTTTATTTTTTTACAGTTACCGATCTAGTTTATTTCTGTAATATGGCAACGGTGTGAGCTGTCTTGTGGAGGCCTGGGGATTCGGCTGTTGCTGCCTCCCCTTTGTATTTTCGTCAGGGGCGTGTCTCCTTCTACTGGAAGTACTCCTGTGACGATTGACAGCTCTCCAGTTCATTTTAGAACTCTCAGGAGGCTCGCCTCCTTGGGTGGGAAACTTTCCTTCCGATGGAAGTTTTTCCTGTCCAGGCTTGAGTTTTTCCCCTTTGGGGGGTTCTTCTCTTGCCTTTTTCTCGTGCTACTATGCTCTTGTTGCTGAGCGGTCGCACCTGCAGTTACACTCAAGGGGCTGGGCAACTGCAGGAGCCCCTCTTCGGAGGATTGCTCCTTTTAGGTCACTGGTTGACCAGTCTCTTCTACGAAGTGTTTCTCTTTCATTCGCGAGAGAGTACACTCATAGAGACTCCTCTTCGGAGGACTCTTCTGCTGTTGTTGATGTTGGCCGCCTTCGCCGTAAGGCTCACCGTCCGCTACGTCGTAAGGGCCTTCCATCTCTCTATAAGGGTGCTAAGAGGCGCCTTTTTGAATCTCTGTATGCAGCCTACAACTCCTTCTTCTTGATCTTCCGCCCCTGGTGCAGATGGACAGCAGTCTGACCTCGTCTTCCGACGGGCAACGGTCTTTCTGACGGACAACGGTCTTCCGATGGACAACGGTCTTCCGACGGACATCAGTCTCCCGACGGACAGACAACGGTCTTCCGACGGACATCAATCTCCCGACGGACAACGATCCCTTCGGGGCAAAGGGTTGCCTCCCACGGGGCTTCTTCCCTTGCGTGTCAGGGTTCCCCTGCGTGCCCTTCTGCAGTGTTCTCTCTTGCTCAGTGTTAGCGCATAGGCGCTCTCCTGCTCATCAGCGCTTTCCTGATCGCTAGTGCTCTCCTGTTCGCCAGCGCTCTCCTGTTCGTCAGCGCTCTCCTGTTCGTCAGCGCTCTCCTGATGATCGTCTCTGCTGTTCCTGTTGGTTCCTGTTACGCACCCTGTGTGCCCACGTTCGCCCTCGCGATCTAGAACTTCGGTTCAGGTCTTGGACAAGGACTCTTCTTCTACGCACAGGATTCCACGTGTTGCCTTCTGCTCGCCAGCGATCACCAGCTCGCCAGCGACCATAGACGCGTCAACATTCGCCTGCTTGTCAGCGATCTCCTACGCATCAAAGATCGCCATCGATCTGCCACGCGTGTCAGTTCGCCTGGACACCATCAGTAGCGATCTAGCGCTCGCCCTCTGTGGACCACGATCTCCGGTAGCTGAGTCTTGCTGTAGATCTTCCTCCTGCTCGCCAGCGCTCACCTTTACTTCTGTCCTTCTGTGCACCAGCGGCCATTTGCCTGCGCGCCTACGCTCATGTGCGCCCGCGCGCTTATGCTCATGTGTGCCCCAGCGACCGTGCACATGAGCTCCAATGTTCGCCCGCGCGCGAACCAACGGTATTCCATCGCGCGGACCGACGGCGTTCCGTCGCGCGGACAGATGGTGTGGTGTTCCATCGCACGAACGTCGGCTTGATTCCTGCAGTATCCATTGCTCGCCTACGGGTCATCGCTCGCCGACCACCAGCTCTCGCCCTTCCTACCACGCTTGCCCTCCTTCTGCGCTCCTTCGCGCACTTTCGTTTGCGCTCCTGCGTGCCCGCGCATGGGCGCTTCCACGTTCGGCCACGCGCAAACCATTGATTTACCATCGCGCGAGCGCCAGGGCGATTGCGACCGCGATTTCCGTCGGGGTTTCGCAACATGGCCAGCCTGGCGAGTCTTCTGGAGCGTATTTCCAGAACACGGTCCTCACCCCGTAAACGCAGAACATGTCACATGCAAGAGCAGGAAGAATCTTCAGGGAGGTCTGAGCAACATTCTTCTTTCCAGAACCTGGGTTAGCCCTTCCCCGTCATTCCCTGGAAGGGTTTTGCCAGGGAGCTTTTCTCCATCTCGTGAAAGGGGCTTACCAGGTCCTTTCCCTCCTCGGTTGCGACCCGAGGTTTTGTACAAGGAAGCTCCAGGAAGATCATGGGTACTTTCCTCCTCTCGGGCTCAAGCACCTTGGCGTTTCGTCTCCAAGTTTCGAACTTGCGGGCAAGCTCGATGTTGGACCATCTGGACGCAATGACCGAGGGCTTCCTCTCGGGTGTCTCAACCGTGGATGTCGACAAACTCAGACACCCTTCCATCCTTGGGAAGAGCTTGTTTGTGCCCAAGGACAGAGACATAGACAGTGGTTGTGCGGAGGAAGTCGACTTCCGTTTTCACTCCTCCAAGGCGCTTTCTTCCAGACCCTGCAGGGCTCCAGCACCTCTTTCTTTCAGCCTCGTCGGCCTAAGTTATCGGACCGGCTACAGCAGCTAAGACAAGGTGTCCAATAGCAGTCCCCTCCTGTCAGGAACAGGGAGCACGGGAGGCTCTCCCGGGGGGCCATAATCCTAGAGGGAGCGGCAGAGTTCACGAACTCTAGGATTGGCAATCCCCCCTTTCAGGTCTCAGGCTGGGAGGATGCCTAAGGTTACTCATCCGGATAACAGCTTCCCTATGCCGATTCCTGCACGATCTCCGTGATCAGCCAAGGATATCGCGCCTGCCGTCTCTGTCAGCGAATTCAGTGTCACTGAACCTTTGTGCCATGGGGTTGGCAAGAGTTTTGCCCGTTTGAGCAGAATGATCCATGCCTTAGGAGAAGGTCCTCCATAGGATCGTTGACGGCTTCACCCCTCGGCTTCCTCAGTCAATCCTTTCTCGTAGGAAAGCATCTGAGACGGGAATTCCGTACTCAACCTCTCAGCTCTGATCAAGTTTGTCGAACAAACTTCGTCTAGCGTGGAACAGCAGAATCGATCAAACTGGTAACGAGGCGGCAGGACTCCTTAGGCCCTGGATCGGAAGGATGGGTACTTTCAGTTTCCATTCCATCCATCTTCCAGGAAGCTCGTGGAATTCAGCCTAGACTACAGGTGTTCCTGCTTAAGATGCAGTGTGGCGATCCCACCGTGGCATCGCAAGTTTTTCCCCAGAGAACTCTCCCGGCTTTCCTCATGGTCGCTCAGGAGCAGGCTTCCGCCTCCTTCGCCTTTTGGAAGTCTGGTCAACTCCGTTAGTCTCGGATTCGACCTTCTTCAACGCCGGGACAAGCTTCCGGATCCTTACCATGAGTGAGGGATCATGGTAATTTGCTAGGAGCCTTCTCTACTTCTGCCTCAACATCTGGAGTATCTAGCCACATTGGAAGTCCCGCTTCTCGTCCGTCCAGCGAGGTTAAGCAACGTCGGGTCTGGTCGGTACTTGGATGGGTGACCGCCTGGGGACGCCAGATGCTGTTGCCTCCTCCTCCGAGCCTTCCCTTCAGTTGGCTGTGGCAAGGCTGAGGAGAGTCGCAGTACCTGTTCTCAGTCAAACAGAGCTTTCAGCCCTACCTTGGAACGTGTCCTAGGTCTCTTTTCCTCATTGATCCGTCTAAAGTCCCGAACGGTCGCCTCAGGATAAGTTCCCTGTGGGGCGGCCCAAGTTCCGGTGGTTTCAAAGCAACGATTAACCGGACTTTCTGGCCCCTATGGGACCAGCAGAACGATTAGACCTGCAATGGGTGTTGACCTATGTAACCTCTTGATGGGAGTGGATATTCTTGTCCTTTCCCCACATTTTTTATGCTGATCTCGGATTCGTCAAAGAAAAGGGGGCGGGGGGGGGAGGGGCATGTTCCGGTTCAGGCCTATGGTCAGGACCTGAAGGATACCTCTCCATCATTCAGACAGGCTTAGGGGCCGTAGTCTGGCCCCTCTACAGATCCTACAGCTCCTGCCGAGTCGCTCCGTGCACGACGACTTCATGGTACTGGCGTATTCCAACCAGCAAGGGACGCATTTTCATACCTTTGCATCTTGCAGTAGAGATACTGAGATGATTTGAGATCCTCTCAATACCACTATTGGCTCGCTCATTCCGGGCAGAGGAATGTTCTCTCCGACTATCTTAGCAGAGCCTCGCAGATAGAGTGTACCTGGGGGTCTTTGGCCTTTAGTAACCAGCAAGTCCTGGCCTGGGGGACCTAATAGCGATAGCCTGGAACTTCAAGCTTGCGCTGTTCTTCCCCCCAGTCTCAGACCCCAAGACTCTTTGGCAAGATGCATTCCGGTGATGGTGGGACAACATCGACGCCTGCGTCATCCCTCCTTTGTTGTCTGTTGAGAATGGGTCTCAACAAGACCAGGTTGTCTGTCAACCTTTCAATGGCCCTGAGAGCTCCACTGAGACTATACGCAGAACGGTTTCCGAATCCTCTGCTTCCCCTGACGGAACTCCCGGGAGAGCTTCTCCCATGGCACAGGCTACTCAAACAACCACACTGCAACATCTTTCTCGAGCCGGGGCATCGCTTTGGCTTCACACCTGGAGACACTACACCTCCTCCTCAAGAAGAGACAACCCGCTACAGTCGCGGGGCGGAGGTCGCGTCATCTGCGATAGTCATCCGCAGGGGTCTACCAGGCGAAGTGGAGAGTCTTCTGTGGTTGGTGTCGTGGGAGATATACCTCTTCCCTTGAGGCCTCTTCTCCAGCAATAACGAACTTATTGCTTTTCGGCGGGAGGAAATCCTTTCCGCTCTCGGCAGTGAAGCCTGTCGCTCAGCCTTTCCCTGGCCTTCAGGCTGAAAGGAATAAACTTTTTCCTTCCCGCTGGACCTTTCCTCGCTCATGCGAAGCTGCGAACGTCCCTGCCCCGAGTCGGAGTGAGACCTCCAACATGGAGCATGGTTCGGACTTTTTAGTCCCTTAAAAGATCTTCTCAAGACCCATTACGTCAGGCCTCTGATCGTATTCCGTCTTGGGGCTCCTGCTCACTCTGGCCGCAGCCAGTGTGTAAGCAATCATCTTGGTCTCGTACGACTCCGCCCTTTCTAAGGAATGGGGGAAGGCAACATTCAGGTTCGCTCCTGGGTTGTTGGGTAGACTCAGAATCTTGGGGTCCCGGCCCTTCGGTCCAATTCCTTCAAGATTTCGAGTCACCATTCTGTATCAGATGACCCAAAACCTTCTCCTCCTTGCCAGTAAAGGAATCAAGGGGTTATCTTTGGGAACAGCTGCAGCTTGTCCTCACGTGCAGCCGGGTTGGGAGCACAAGAAGGACACGGGGGAGAGTCACCAGTATACCTCTTCAGCTCGGACTCAAGGACATTCATCTCGACCTAAATCCAGACCCTCCCCCGTCACGTCGCCCTATAGCACGATGTCGGATACATCACAACGTCCCTCGCCTTCGAGTAATACTACTCTGTGACGCAGGTGCTACAAGCTGGAGTCTGGAAGCGTCTAGTGACCTTCGCAGCCCGCTTCCTGCAGGAAGTGACCCACAGGAGTATCGATAAGTTTCTATTGCTCTGATGTGGCTACACAACAGCTGGTCTAACCTCAGGCTCCTTTTTGGACAGGTAGCAGAAGGTTGAGGGCATTGTTATCAGGTTTTAGTCCACATGAACGAAAGAAGTATGTCTGGCCCTTACTTCTTTCTTCATCATCCCCTCTACTGGGAAGCAGCATCCTGGTCTCTGCATAGCTGACCTCAAACCTCTGCTGGTAAACCATGCTTCCTTGTGTTCCGAGTATTGAGTCAATACTGTCGCGTCCCCCATACCCTGACGAGGTGGTATTGGGAGCGTCCTAACCCAGAGTTCCTTCTGGAACTCCAGGTCAACTGCCTAGGACGGGTCACACTTCTTCCTTCACACACAAGCTTATGTAGGCCACACGGTTCCTTGCGGAGCAAGGAACTCATGAGGTGCAGGGACTCCTTTTCTCAAGTGCGACTCACTCGGATTCTGAGTTCTCTGGTAAAGCCAAAGCCAGTATGGCTGGGGACTTTCCACCCTTCCTAAGGGGTAAGTCACCCAATGTAAATAGCGCGGTTTGTATTTCGGTTACGGAACAAACGACAAATTCGGAGATAATTTGTATTTTTCCTAACCATACAAACCTTAGCTATTTACATATATTTGCCCGCCAGCCCTGTCCCCCAAGACAAGTCCTACCTCTAAGTGAAAGTGAAGCAGTTCACCGGTGTGTGAGTGGGGGAGGGGTAGCTAGCTACCAGTCCCCTACCCCCCTGCTAACTAGCGCGGGGGTAATACACCCTTGTTAAATTCTAATGGCTCGCCATTTCAGCTACGCTAAAAGGTAAACCCAATGTAAATAGCTAAGGTTTGTATGGTTAGGAAAAATACAAATTATCTCCGAATTTGTCATATTTTATTCATCCAATTACTCGAAAGGTTTCTTATAATTTCTTGACAATTTTGTACATAACAATTGATGAACTATTTTCTACTTTTTAATGCTACAGAAGTTTCCATCTAAGAATACTATTTTTACCAAACTCAGGAATTAAATTGTTTTGTTTATATAAAATATAAATTATTCATTAAGATCACATTAAAAATATTTTTATAGATTGAATTTACTGCACGCATGGGTGCTTTTTTTTTATTGTTTTTACTGAAAGAATAGCTATGAAGAGGAAAATGATGTTTTTGCTATAATCTCATCTAAGAGCAGTTTTTATGATTTTTTGATATACGTATGTTTCAGTTCACCTATCAAAGCATCTTATTTGTCCTAAATTGTAAGAGGAATAATTCTGGAAATATATTTTCAGGGTACAGTTGGTCGCCTGCTTGAGATTAACAAAAGACTGACGACAGATGTAATTGTGATGTCCATGATCACAAGAAAACTTCTGTCCTTCTGCAAAAGTGGAATTTTAAGATCAGTTACTTCAATGAAGAAAAATACATGCCATGGTTTTAAGTGTGTGTGGAATTAATCGTTTTTAATATTCTTGGGTAGATCTGTTTACAGTGAGGCTCTAAGTACCCTAATGTTGTCTAATTAATCTGCCAAAGTTAGCTGTTAGAGTTCAACTACAAAACTAATATTTTCATATAAATCCTAAAATCTGTTGACATCTGTGCAATATAGAGTTCAATTGACATTATATTGATTAAGTCTTAACTATCATAAATGCTATTGTCAGTTTTTTATTTGAAAATTTCAACAAAGAACAATGCATAAAATTAAGTTATACTTTATTTACAATTTGAAATATTGCAAAGTTCCGCTTCAGCAACTTTGATCACCATCACTCTTTTGTTATCTTTTGTCATACTTTATTTACTAGAAGCCTCACTATTAAATCTTCCTTTCACTAATGTATTGTCATCAAATGAAGAATTTACTTTTCGTATTTATGCAAGATATTAGAACGTTGGTAATGTCTTGTTTTATCAGGTCTATAGGAGAAGTTTATGTGATTTTCAATTGTGTGCCATTTAATTCTTATTTGATTTGACCACAATGCCTGTAAGTTTGCTACTCTTCTGAGCACATTTGGGATAACATTTTTATGCTGCTTGAATTTGTACTTCTAGATAATTGATAGCATTTGAAGTGATGCAAACACTTGGTCATAGTACTATTATGAATAAGGAAACATATTTAGCTTAAACTTTGGTAATGATATTAAATAGCTAGTTTTTTTATAAACAAGCATTGTGGTATTTTTAGGTAATTTTTTTTTCTTTTTACTGAAATTGTGTAGAAACACTTCAATCGAATTATATGGTATAATGTTTGTTATAATGTATGGTATAATGTATGTTTGAAATGGTATATTACCATAAGTTTAGATATTTGGTTTTGACTTTACTAGCCTCTTGGCTAGTACAGTGATAACATGTTTGCCTAGCATTCGCGTGGTAACAGATCGATCCCAGCCAGGAACCATGAGTTTAAGCTGTTTACTGGGGAGGCCACTGCTTTGGTTGGGCACCACATTGGGTTGTTGGGCTTTCCTGGCTAACATTTTGGTCAGCATCTATTCTGATAAACCTGGAACTAAAACAAGACAACTTTACCTTAATATATTTTTGTGGCCTAAAGTTTGACTGATGACCACTTTCCCAGTCAGGTGAGGTCCTACTGGGTGAAGATCTTAGTTTTACAGTGATTTCTAGTGTTCATTTTATCTCTATGGTATCATTCTCTTGGTGGCACCTGTGGATATTGGGCTAAGACTGATAGAGTGAAAAGCTGATTAATAATTTCAGTTTTTTTTACCATGTGTTTCATCTTATGATGATACATATAAGGTTTTGTTTTTATTATTGCTTTTCATAAGGCCTTTATATTTTGTGAAAATTTGAAGGTCATTAAGCTTCGCCTTTAACAAAAACACATCATATTGCAGGTAGTAGGTTGGCCAAGGCACCAACCACCTGTTAAAATACTACCGCTGGAGAGTTATTGTATCCCTTGACTGACCAGATGGTACTGTATTGGATCCCTCTCTGGTTATGGTTTATTTTTATTTTGCCTATACATATACCAAATAGTCTGTCAGTCTGGCCCATTCTTTACAGATTCCAATCTTTTCTCATACATGTGACTAAACTTGTTCTTCTTCACTAGAGGGGTTTACTACTTCACTAATTGTTCTGTGGCTACTTTCCACTTGGTAAAGGAAGAAGAGATTCTTTAGCTATAGTCAGCAGCTCTTCTAGGAAAATGACATTCCAGAAACAAACATTTTTTTCTGGTCTTGGGTAGTGCTATAGCCTTTATACCATGGTATTCTAGTGTCCCGGGTTCTAGTTCTCTTGCTTGAAGGTACACTCAGGCACACTATTCTACCTACTTCCTCGTTTCCTTTCTTCTCTGGGTTTATTTTTTTCGTGTTGAAGCCCTTGGGCTTATAGCATACCTGTATTGCTTTTCTAACTAGCGTTATAGCTTAGCTAGTAATAATATTAATATTGATTAGATCTCAACAATCTTGAATCCCTTTTTCAAAATTAGAGTTTTATTGAATCTTTTAAGACTGAAATTTTAGTAGGTTTTAAGAAGTCAAGTTTATTCCTTCTTGTTGGGTTCTTTGTTTTGGATTTTGCGTTTGAGAACAGAATTCAGAATTTTCTCCTTACGGTCTAAGAGATCAAGAAAACAAAAGATCTGTTCACATGTTTTATTTCTTTGGGACTCTTATAATTAGTTGTAAATTTTTTTTAAGAAATTTAAATAGTTATGATCTTTTTACATCAATTCTAAGTATTTTTCTTCATGCTTAGGTTTGCAAAATTTTACAAGGCTTTTCTAATTTTCAGAATTATGCCTGCCTTTAGTGAATTTTTAGGCCACTCTAGCTGGTTTTTGTGAGAAGGTGATACAGCCTGGTTTAAAGTATCGCCTTAGAGTGAATTCTAATGTTTGTTCTTGGGTCTATTGAGTTACTTTGGGGATTCCTTGCTCTATAGAGTTGTTTTGGAGCAGTCCTTGTTTACTATTTTTCCCAGATTATTCTGGTTTAAAGATATATTTTTCGGTCACTTCTGGGTACGGACTTTCGTTAGTAGTTAGGCTTTTTGGGGGCCACTTTCTTTTGGAAAAAATCTTGTACAGTTCCCCTTGTTTTATGAATTTTCTCTGGACAAAGATTTGCTATTAAGCTAATGCCTTGATTTACCAAGCTTTTGTAATTTTATGCCTTAGCTCTGATTTGCTTAAATTTCTTTTGTAGTACTCCTTGGTCTATAGAGTTATTTGAGGATTGTGGAAAATTCAGGCTCTATGATTTGTTTTGAGTTTTGTAGGGGGATACTCATGAGACTATGTAGTAATATTGGAGTCTTTTATATATTGAGTTACTCTAGGAATTTCTTGGTTTAATAAACTCTCTGAAGCATCAATTTTATCTTCCAGTTTTGAGTATTCTGTGGCTTGCAGAATTTCTTTCGTAGCACATGCTGCTTTATTCAGGACACCACTAAGGAGTTATTTTTTCCTAATTTCATTGTCTATTCAGTTATTCTTGACCCTTCTTGATCTTGGAAATTATTATGAACACTTGTCTTTTGTGTTATTTAGAACACTTCTCTGGGGTTGCCTTGGGCACTCATGGGATAATGAAGTGATCTATAAGTTATTTGGAGCACTATATTGCTTATGCAATTATTTAGAGTAATCCTCTGTATTCGGAGTTATCTCCTACACGCCTTAGTCTAAGGAGCTATTTTGTATACTCCTTGGATTGATTATTTCATTACTCGTTGCTTTCTATTTTTTCAATCCTTTTTGTTTTCAAGATTTCAAGTTTTTTTGTCAATCTTTAGGCTTCGGAGTTATATGGCAATTCTCTGTTAATTTGATCGAATTAACAAAATCTTTGCAATTGTTGGATTTAAAATTTATATACATTTCTAATAATTTTGCCTTTATCTTTTGGGGGACATTTAAAAGAGAACTTCATTATCAATGTAATTCAAGGTATGTTGCTCACATGTAACACCTTAAGTGTTTCTTTCTATGCCATCTGCCTAACGATCATAAAACTGACAAGAAATTTGCTTCATCCCTTTTTGTCTCTTAAATAGAAAAAAAAAATATTAGAAGCATATCCTGTAAATTTCTTGTATATTGGTAAGGGGAAACCATGCTCTATTACTTTTTGCTTTCATTTTATTGAAAGTAAACTATTTCCCTGTTTCAATTCTGTTTTTAAAGGATGAAACAAAACTAGAGTACTTCTTTTGATTTATATCTTAAGGATAAAGAATAGTATTGTATCTTATCATCCCTTTGACTTTATATTACTTTGCGGCAGTTGGCATCTCTCTCTCTCTCTCTCTCTCTCTCTCTCTCTCTCTCTCCCTTTAGCCAGAAATTTAAGGAACTAAAAGTAGGTGTGCTGTAACCGGAAGGCTAAGGAAATGTAATACATTAAATGGTAACGCAAGTAATGAAATATACGGCAATGAACATCCATTTAACAAGATTATGAAACATCAGTTAGTGAGACTAAAGGTCATACAATTCAAGTTATTTAAAGGCTCCTTATGAAATCAAATATATTATTGCCGTAGGAGCTTATTGCCATCAGTTTACCCCCTGTAGTTCATTATAGGAAATGCTTAATGGTCTTTTTAGATGTATTAAAGTCAATTCCTAGAACTTTAATTAGTTATTTAAGAATCCCCAACTGTAGTCCTTTTGCAGGAATAATAGAATCTAAATGGTGTGACCGTTCACTGATATTAGAAACATTACTTAGGAGTTTTAGAAGGCAAACTCAGCCAGCATTTGATTACTGAAAAACTTCCACTGTGAATTGCATAGTTAGATGGAAATTTTTTATTTCTTCGATCAATGAAACCTTAGTGTAAAAATTAAGGGAGGGAGAAAAGTTTGGTTGTGTGGATTTGTGAATATGTATAAAATAGGTGTGATTTAAACTAGATTCATTTTAATGGCCACTCCATCTTAAAAGCTCCTTTAATTTCTGATATTATCTCTCTCTCTCTCTCTCTCTCTCTCTCTCTCTCTCTCTCTCTCTCTCTCTCTCTCTCTCTCTCTCTCTCATGAATATATCTTGAATAACATACCAATTGTTAAAAGTAAAGAGAGATAGTTTACTTTTTCCAATAATGTTAAATTATGAAGTTCTCTTTTATATCAACCTGATCCTTACCTCCAATTTCAGATCTCCCACTCCCCATCCTTGATCCTTCCTTATCCCAAAATTGGAAATGTTATAAAAAAAAAAAATGATACTCGCCTCATATGGCCAGTGAGTATCCCACTGCCCCCCTCCTCTTTGAGTATCAGCATTTGCCATTCTATTCCTCAACACAAAAAGGGCTGAAAAGTTCATGAGGTAGATCCTGATCTTAACTAGAGTAATCACTTGTTCTTTTAGACTGTTATTGCATTCCAAATGTACAGAGTTTGTTCATTCTTTTACTGGTGTCTTGAGAGCTGTAGCTCAATGTGTTTGATTGAATATATTATATTTGTCAAAGGCCAACAGCCTGTACTGTTAAACATGTTGGACTTTAGTCTGCTTATTGATCCAGCTGTCTTGTTAGAGCAGTTTTTATCTTGACAGCTAAAGTCATGAAAATTATGGCTGTGTTTTGCCATTATTAATTTGCTCAAAAACCTCAAATTCTTTTAAGTTTGCAATAGTTTATCAGATCTTAGAGTGTTATAAATTATTTAATTTGAATCAAATGTTTCAGAATGTTTAAGAAGTTTGTATTGTAGAAGGTTATAATGTCAAATGTACAGGTTTTGGTTCTATCATTTCATTTCTAGTAAAGTTGTATGCACTTGTACCAATGGCAAAAATATCAAATTTGCTATGAACTGTGTAATGTAAGTAGTGCAAATTCTATCTAATGTAAAAGGATTGTGATTCAATGTGCTATAGACATGTTTATGCTCTTTTTGAAATTAATGTGTAATTGATGATATGTGGTATTTCCAAAATTTTCATTAAAACTTCAAGTTCAAGTATAATTAAAATGTTTAAGATTAATGATAAGTGTAATTAACGTAAGTGTTTCAAATTGTCATTTTGAAGTCTTGCATTTCAGAGCTTTTTATTATGGCGAGATACCTGGGCTCTCTGAAAAGGTGCACAGCTCGGTTCAGAAATTCCATTTTGTTTCTTGGCTCATGTCATTTGTGCCTATGACATAAAGAAGGGATAAATAACACTTTAATCACTTTTAGATGAATTGTGTAATAAGTTCTTGAATATCTTTTCGTTTGATGAGAAAGCTGTCTAGATGTGTGCGTGTGTGTGTTTGTACAGTTTAAGGGGTGTGAAAACTGATTTGGTAGGAAGAATAGGTTTATAAATCGTTGACAAAGAATCTTGTCAGGTTTGTGCATTTCAAATGCAAACTTTCCTGAATTTATGGCAAAGATTTTTTATTTCCTTATGTTGATTAAGGTAAGAAAGTTGTAATTCCATAGAATTGATTTCTGTATCCCCAAAACCAGTGTTTTAATGATGCATTGAATTATGGGTAGGTTTTTTTGGTCATTGTGATACTAATATGTGGAAATAGTCCTGTCTTCAAACTGTTCTTCCTTGGGGAAAATTTATATCATTATAAGAGATGGATTAGGTATTTTACACTTGCGCAATTCACAATAATTGGAATATTGTACTCAAAAGCATGTTAATTCCCTAGATATAGATAATCCATAATCTGCTTTACTTCATTTTAATCCCTTAACTATGTTTATGGTGAGATATCTTGACAATGTACATAAATTGTGGGCAGGTTCATATCTAACATGTTTTGTGCAGCCATTTTAGCTTTTGTTTGTTTGTTAGATTGCTTAGTCTGTTGGCCAGCTTTTCTTTTGATTCATTAAATAACGTATTAATTGAAACTAGTATGAACTTTGATTAGAACTGGGATTATTAAAATACTTCACACTCAAAACATGGATAGTTATCAAAGTAATAAGACCTCATACTCATTAATTCTAAAGAGAAATTTATAAATTGTTATATTGAAAGAGGGTACAATTTAAAATGTTTGAAAGAGGGTACAATTTAAAATGTCACAGTAGAATATTAAAGGTTATGTCTGTCTTTTGATGTCTCATAAGATTTTAATCTTGCCAAAACAAAGTACCCACTACTGACCTTGTAAGTAAGCATTTCTGTGCCCACACGCTTTGAGGATACCGTTGATTTCTTCGAGTTCACTCGGTTTTGAGTAATTTGAGTAATAAATTGAGAATTTTAATATTAGAGTAAATTTCATTAAGGGAGCTGCAAAAGTAATGTAAGTAAAATATGAGAAATTGAATATCACCTAACATTGCTACTTAAGTGTTTTTTTTTCCACAATGCAGTAAAATAGGGTAACACCCACCTCACCCTCTCTTCTTTATATCCCAAAAAACCAACCAGAAGCAGGAAGTGCCATCAGTACACATCACAGGATTCTCTGTTGGCACTAATTAACGGTCTTGTCAGCATTCCTTCAGGCCCTACTGTAGCTACACTAACTTTACAGCCTTGAACTTTACCTTCTTCTTTCCTGCTTCATTCTTCTACCTTGCCATCAAAACTCTCATAGCTTTTACCTCATAGTGTACTTCTGTAGTTTTCCCCTAGTTACACAAGGGCGCTGAGTTGGCCTCACAGGCCTAGATGCTGGGCAATGTTTCTAAATTCATTCCAATTTCCATCTTAGAAAACGATAATTATAGGGTTCCCCGTCAAATATTTTTTTTACTTTTTGGTAGCAAAATCAATTGTTTCCCAAGCCACTTTTACTCTCCAAGATAGTTATTCATCATGTATTGGTACAAGAAAATGATAAAATCCATTAAATCTTTATCCTTGATATCAGTGTCTGATTTAGTTGTAGTGAGAATTTACAAATATTGAATGTTGGGACTTTGAGTTATGAAAGTGTAATGAATGCCTCTGAAAGGAATGAGGGATTGTTGTGCTAGTATTGAGTAATTGGTGTGAGATTCTAATGTAGAAGTTAGGTCGTTGTTTTGCCTATTCCCCTTCATGTCCCAAGGTGGACAAAGGAAGTAAATTTTTTTTTTGTCAGTCAGTTACAGATTTTTATGTAGATGAGTACGAATTAGGATTGCAGGTTTTTCATGTAGAATTTGGGTGGGTTTTGCATTGTAAATTACATATCGTAGCTTATGAATGAATTTGATTAAACTACATTATGTGAAAACATAAAAAATATTCTCTTCAACAAAAACATTTTCCAAGAGTGTAGAATCCTCAGCTTCAGTAAGAAGAGCATTTAAAAGAAATTACTATTTTAAGTGTGAAATATTTTGTCTTATAATCTTGTAAATTTATTAAAGTAAAAATCACTTTTAGTATACGTATAAGTATAAATTTCCGGAGATAACTATATATTTAACTTAATAGTTTTGTTCTTTATATGAATTTTTTTAAAAATTTCTTCAAAGAGCACATTTTTTTCTCGATTTTAGAGTTTTGAGGTATTGATTAATTGAGAAATAGATAATAGGTTATAAATGTGTTAATGTTCAGAGAGATTTGAGTTAAATGTTTCACTCTTAATTGGAATATATTTCCTAACAATAATTAACTTGCATAGAAGTTGTAATTCCTGGTCCTGTGTTTTTGTTACTAAAGCTATTCTAGTCTTTATTTTATTCAAAATTGAAACGTGTAATGAATTCAGCATCATTAAATGTCATTGTCACCTAGAGATATATTTGTCTTCATTGGTACTTTTTTCAACTATATCCCATTGAGAGGTATTTAGGAACAAGACGTTCATGTTTCTAACAATAGTAAAGTCATGTTTTATTTGATATCTGTTCATCTTGCTCCGGTTTTCAGTAGAGAATATTGTACTCAACGAGCATAATCACAGTCTGTCTGTCTCTCTTGTGTCGAGCTCATTATGGTAACTTTAAAAAGACACTTTAAACTTCATTTTAGGCTGGGTTAATCTAAAATCTGTTGAGCACGAAAATACAAAAGTATCAATTTATTTTGATGACTGAAAATAGCTTGATCATCACTAATTTTACCGTAACGTGTAGTGATATATTTACACAGGACCTGCATAAAATAATTTATAAATAGAAAATCATCTTTAACCGACTATGAATGCCTTTGTAAGGGAATATATGCTCATGGTAGAATAGGAGATTAGGAATGTATTATAAAGTATTATATTATGATAGAATATTAAGGGCTTATGTGCTGAGAATAGTATTCTGTAGGAAGGAATTAAGCTTGAAATAATAGATTAAAGGTGAGAATAGTATCTAATGGGGGTGACTTTATTTAATTCTATGGGTGTATATTACATGTACTCATATTTAAAGGAATATTGCATAATTATTTTGGTATTGGTTTTAGGCACAAGTTTGCTATTAGGAGTTTTATAAACTGAATTAAAACTTTATCTGCCTCTAACTCAAGGTTAGAATTCAATTAGAATCATACGTTTCATAACTGTCTATACGCTTGTAAAAATAGAGCCATTTTCCTAAGGTAATTTTTGTTTGTTTAGAATAGTGTCGTTAGTTAAGTGTTGCCGGTTAAACTGGCTTTCCAGAGTTGCTTTTCCTAGGGTTTGCATTTGAGAACTTTATTACACAGCTAAGGTGATTCAGGTGTCCATGTGTAAGGTGAATGCGTACTTCGGTCCGATCTGACTGTCTGCTGGGCGAAGTAGCAAGGATGGTCAGGGCAGTAGCCTTGCACGTCTCTTCTCGTTTACCCGACTCAATCATGTGTATAAAATGGGGTGAGACCAGGAGGCACCTTGGCATTTGTGAATCTTGTCTGCTTTTGAGCGAGCTTCAGGTGTCTGTAGTAATGAATCGTTCTGAAATTGCACCAAGGCCTGAAAATGAATTTTACTTTTTTGATTTTTACTTTGTTTTCCATTCTAAAAATATTTTTTTTTGTCTATGTATATAATTTCATATTTCATTAAAGAATTAACATGAGTATAATCACTGGAATCTGCCATATAGTAATGTCAATTATGACAAAAGATTTTTACTACTTAACTTCAGGAGAGCTCCAAACTATTCATGAAGTCTTTAAATTACAATCCTGATATCATTGTATGTAAAATTATCAATAAAACAATTGAAAAAAGAAGGAAAAGGAAAGCATTCAAGGGCCTAGTAACATTGCTTCATCAGAAAAAAAACTTTGCATCAAGTTTCTGGTTACTAGGTGGGAAAGGGGATGGCCTTGGTGGGCTTTCCTTTTCCCCTTTTTTTTATTAATAATTTTATCTTTATAGAAAGCACTGCTTAGTTGCACAATCATGAAATATTTAATCCCAAATGCTGAGCTTTAAACATAACAGTTCAGAAAAGAAAACGGGAACTGACCAGAAAAACAAAGAAAATGGGACGTTTTGTCATTCTGTTCACCATATTGGATGAAGGATGACTCAACTAAGAGCCTTTCTTGGTCATATATTGTGCTTAATGCATGACAAACGTCTATGGTTTCTTTGATTCTAAGGTGTTTAAAGCTTTCAGAAAATGGGATTTCATGAATTTGATATTTATGCCATTGATGTCATAGTGTTTGTATTTCCATGATATAACTAAACTTATAACACTGAAACCTGTCTCATGTCTGGCATTCAATCTTCTACAATAAAAGTCTTCAATGAATTTCTAAGTTGTTCTTAACCCATATTGTGTTAACTTAAACCCTTAATAGAAATTTTTGGTATACTTTTGTATCAAAGTTTAAATCTAATAGCTTCAGGATTAAATAGAATTCAGAGGTTTTTGAGGAATACTAACTAATGGAAATCGCAAGGCCATTATTATCATGACTTCAGTCAAGAAAAAACCTACTTGACAGACTGCTGGATCAAGAAGTGGACTTTGGTATAAAATGAAATACATTACAGTTTGGCCATCTTGACTTATATGTCATAAAACACTGGTTCTGCTGCTCTCATTACATAGTAAGGGCGTTGCGATGAACAAACTGTATAGGGATAGTCAATAACAGTCTAAATGGACAAGTGACTAGTTAGGAGAAAAGGACTATTTCATGAGGCTTTTTGGCCCATTTTTCATAGGGAATAAGGCATTAGCTGGTACAAAAAGAGGCAGGGGGGCATTTAGGGAGAATACTCGGTCATATGAGGTTTGACAGAGAGAGAATACTCAAGATAGTAGTTACATTCTTTTTTTTCATTTCATACATTGTCCATTTTCTTTTCTTCATAATAGGTTTTCTTTGTATTACCACCAGGGAAACTAAATTAAAAACTAAAGCTTCTTTTATGCATTTTATTTCAAAATTCTCAAGTTATTACATTGGTCGAGTATGGTAAATATATTAGATTTTAATATCTAATTTACAGGTTAACAATTTTTACAAGGTATACTAAAAATATAACATTCCATAGAAAATGTAGCAGAACTATTTTCTTTTTTATGGAAAGCTACATGGGCACACTGCTAACAGGCTCCAGAATATAGAAGGATATATCACAATCAAATGATGACATGCCTTTATGCCATATTAAAACCACATAAATACCAACAAAACATTATTTCAATGTAAGAATTAAAATTATTTAAAATATTCTATTTTAAATATGTCACTACTTGATAAGGCCTACTGCATAAGAATAACTGGTATAGACAAGTACTTCCAAGATACAAGACCTACTGTAGGGTCCTGGATGATAATTTATGGCAAAAAATGACATATGCTGAATAAGCTAAGGTACATTGCCCAACACTTGGCCTTCTGAGGTTTGTAATAGGGGCATTATGGACTACTTTAATCAAACGGGTTCATTATGGTCAAGAGCTGGAAAGGGATTATTTATATTATTGAGTACAAGTTATCTGGATAACTAATTAGAATAAACTTCATCACTCATAACGGAAATGAGACATCTCGAGTTGAGGAACACTGCTTTGGCAAGGATGATCTTTCTTGATTCACCTATAATTAATGGTAAAACCTAAGATTTTGATCATCTTCAAAATTAGAATAGATAAGACTGAAAAACTTTAGTAAACTATTCCTAGAAATGCCTCATTTGGCTATAGATTAGAATGGAAAAATTCTGCTTAGTAAACTATTCCTAGAAATGCCTCATTTGGCCATAGATTAGAATGGAAAAATTCTGCTTAGTAAACTATTCCTAGAAATGCCTCATTTGACCAGAAAATCACTTGAAAAATTCTTAGAATACTCCTCCTAGAAATGCCTCATTTGACCAAAGATAAGTGAAAAAACTTCAACTTCGTTAACTATTCCTAGACATGCCTCATTTGACTATATAAAACTGAAAACTTCTGCTTTGTAAACTATTCCTAGAAATGCCTCATTTGACCATAGATAAGATTGGAAAACTTCTGCTTAGTAAACTATCCCTAGAAATGCCTCATTTGACCAAAGATAAGTGAAAAAACTTCAACTTAGTTAACTATTCCTAGACATGCCTCATTTGACTATATAAAACTGAAAACTTCTGCTTTGTAAACTATTCCTAGAAATGCCTCATTTGACCATAGATAAGATTGAAAAACTTCTGCTTAGTAAACTATTCCTAGAAATGCCTCATTTGACCAAAGATAAGTGAAAAAACTTCAACTTAGTTAACTATTCCTAGACATGCCTCATTTGACTATATAAAACTGAAAACTTCTGCTTAGTAAACTATCCCTAGAAATGCCTCATTTGACCATAGATAAGATTGAAAAACTTCTGCTTAGTAAACTATTCCTAGAAATGCCTCATTTGACCGTATATAAAACTGAAAAACTTCTCTTGGTAAACTATTCTTAGAAATTTCTTATTTGACCAATAAAGGCACATAAGTGAGTATTGTTGACTTGAGTATCAATATTGCTAATAAAATGAGCCCGCACAACTCAAATTTAGGCTCTCTTGGAGATATTCTTACATTTCTATACGAGTTTTGAAAAATGAAACTCTGACTTTTAACATATTTTATGGGCGATATTAAGAAATAACCTCTCCTTGCTAACCCACGGGATTAATCAACTTAAAATGTATATCTGTTATGGATGAGAATGTTGATTGTAATCAACTATTCAATCGTCTTTTACTCAATATTATGAATAAAACATTTCCAGCTCTCTGACTATAATGAACCTAGAACACGACTACAGAAGTCTGTAATGCCTATATTATAATACTAAGCACTGACGTCCAAATGTTGGCTCATCTACCTTTACCTATTCAATATAAATAGTTTACCATTTGCACTGGTATGTCACTTTTGCCATAAATTATCATTCAGGCTCCTTGTGCTTGTATCTACAAGGATTTTTGTCCATACAAATTTTTCTTATGCAACTGACAATTGAGTAGCACATATTTACAATAACATATTTTAAATAATTTTAACTCTTACCTTAAAATAATGATTTGTTGGTATAATGCTTTTTAATATGACAAAGGCACATCATTTAATTGTAAATAAATCTTTCTACATTCTGGAGCCTGTTAGCAGTGTTCCCATAGGTCTTTTCATAAAAAAAGAAAACAGTTCTGCAGCTACATTTTCTATATCATATGTAAAAGTTATAATTTTAGTACATCTTGTAAAAATGTTTAAACTTCATAATCAAATGTACATTTATGCATTATACAAGGATCTCGTTTCTCAGTCAAGTTTTAATGATTAACATTTTTATCCAATAAAATCATAAATGACAAAACTGTATTTTTATTGCATATAAAAAGTAACTGGTTTTAAACAATTGATATTTACATCAGCATCATTTTCAATTCACATCCTATTTATGACATTAAATTTTAGTTTTACAAAGCAATTCTACCTATAAAACTACCTTTGATAGTTTAAAAGATACAATTTACATGTCTATTACAATTGAAAATTTTAACCACACTGCCTTCTAAATCTGTAAATATTTTATAAGTACTAACCTTAAAAATACTCTTTCAAAATGTTATGTTGAAAAGAAACTCACTGTTATTTAAATTGTTTTAAGATACCCTTTCCTTTTAAAAGATTCCCTGTGTAATTATTCCTCCCATTGTCCTGAATAATTAAATAACGACCAGATTTCTCTCTTCAAATTAGTGCCTCAGGCGCAATTCCTACTTCCCCTATGAGTTTAAAGTATACACCAAGAACCAGCCGTTTCTGGATATTCTTTACAAAATATTACTCATCCTTTAAATCTTTCACAAGTAATCTTGAAGCTTTACGTTAAAACCCCTTAGAACATCATATTACTCCTCCAAGTCTTTCACGAATAATCTTGAAGAAACTTACAAAATATTGCTCCTCCTTCAAGTCTTTCACGAATCTTGAAGCTTTACGTTAAAACCCCTTAGAACATCATGTTACTCCTTCAAGTCTTTAACGAATAATCTTGAAGAAACCCCTTAGAACATCTAAAGTACTTAGAAATCTTTCATGAATGTTGATTTAAAACTACTTCATTAAGGGTTTCCTTTTCTTAAGACTGCCACAACTGAAGTTCTATTCATAAAACCTTTTAATATAAATTTAATTTTGAAAAATGCCTCAAACTACAACTTATTAACTATATAGGCTTCATTCTACACTAGAGTACGAGGCAGATAATTGCATCTTTTGTAAAACGAAAATAGCTTAAAACCAGTAGAAAAGAGATTTTAGTATTTTAATAACAGTTTTGTCATTCTAATGTTTTGAAACACACAACCATTAACCAGATAAAAAAAAGGATCTACTGCAAACAAGCATTTGAAATGATGTGTGTGACTAGAATAATGGCAAATTTGGAAGCAATGATGTGTGTGACTAGAATAACGGCAAATTTGGAAGCAATCTGCATATATATATATATATGAGAGAGAGAGAGAGAGAGAGAGAGAGAGAGAGAGAGAGAGAGAGAGAGAGAGAGAGAGAGAGAGAGAGAGAGAGAGAGAATATTACATCAGCCTTCTAATGCAATACTTTTCAAGACAAAGATAAAATGATATTCAGTTACAATGATTAGCTGGAGGTTATATTCACATACAATTAATGTACCGTTTTCTACAGATTGTAGAATGAATTTGAATATGCTGCCAAAAGGATAAATATTATCAATTTCCCTTTAGTCACACACAACTTGTTTACAGTAGTTTACGCAATTATAAAAAAATATACGACATAGAAGTATGTCAAGAGGTCAAGAGGAAATTGACATTGATTTAAAAGCTAGTCAATGAAAACTGAAAACATGAGTAACAAAATCAAAGGAAGAAATTCCTTCTTCAATTACATTAGCTGGTCTTGAATGATTGTTAATATCAAATTCCCTCTTTTTTCAGACATTTACAATAACACATACTGTATTATATAAACTGGTTCATTTAACATTACCTATACTGACTCCAGATAATTATTTTACGATGTAATAGGGAATCGATTAACATATCCATATCCGCCAATAAGTTTGCAGGCAACTAAATGAAAGTGTTTAATATCAAATAAATAGGAAATTGCTATCTGAATTTCAGTTAGTGTCAAAAAACCTCATAAAAGTAGATATGGACCTAATTTTCAAGTTGAATGTTGGTAGTTCAGAATTTACTCAAAAAATTATCATGGATTTTTTTTAATGGAAAGATGCATAGAATTAAAAGCTAAAGTTAAATCTATATGCACCAACTTTGTAAATATTAAGAACTAATAAAATACTTGCTACAGACTGTGTAAAAGTTAATAGCTTTAATATCAAATCAACTTTGATAAACTTAAAAGTAATCTGGTAATATAGTTGTAAATATTCACATTACTGTACCTATCTAATGTAATTTAACGTGTTTTTTATCTTCAGTTAGTGATTGCTACTGAAGCTATGGGACATAAATCGAAGTGACCATTAAAACAAAACTCTCTAAAATCTCAATAACTCTGGACAATTGACCATTTAAAGATATATGTAGTACTGTAATGATACATCTCAAATGAGTACTGTACATCAATACTCCAGAAAAGTTGTTAAGTGTCCGCTTCAGTCGGAACGATTTGGTACTTTTCTTGATATCAGAAATTAATCAATTTAATAGATTATTTTTCTTCATCCATAAGATTCTTGAATTTTTTCTTAGTAAATCTCAGATTATTTGCTGCTGATCTTCATCTTGACGTCATCAGGAATGTCTCGTTATACTAGTGCATATTTGCTTTTCTTTTGGAGATTCTAGTCTGAAAAATATAAACGACATTAATTGTAGCCTGCAGATAAATCAGTCTTATTCAAATATTTTAGTATGCACTTCAATATCTAGACTATACTTTTAGTAAAATATTCTACATGATAATATGACAAATTCGTAGATAATTTGTATTTTTCCTAACGATACAAACCTTAGCTATTTACATGGGGTAATTACTTCGGCGAAGCCGATGACGAGCCACAAAGTTTTAACGAGGGTTTCCTTCCCCACCGCTAGTTAGCGGGGAGGTAGGGAGGGGTAGCTAGCTAGCTACCCCTCCCCCCTCACACACACTGGCGATTAACTCACTTTACTTAGAGGTAGGACTTATCTTGGGGGACGGGGCTGGCAGGGACATAACTGTAAATAGCTAAGGTTTGTATTGTTAGGAAAAATACAAATTATCTACGAATTTGTCATTTGTTCCGTAACTGAATACAAACCACGCTATTTACATGGGGTGACTTAACCCTTAGGAAGGGAGGTAAGTCCCCTGCCATACTGGCTTTGGCTTATCCAGGGTCCCCGAACCCGAGTTCATAGAGCAACTCAAGGGTTGGGGCCCCTGTGCCTCGCAGACAGCTGAGGGGCTGCTGCGGCCTATGTAAGTCGTGTGTGAAGGTGAGCAGTGACACGTCCTAGGAAGTTGACTTGGAGTTCTTTAGAAGGAAACCTAGGCTAGGACTTACCCAATACTACCTCGTCAGGATATGGGGACATGACAGTATTACAACTTAATACTGTACTAGGAACACAAGGAAGCATGGCTTACCTGCAGAGGTTCGAGGTCAGCTGTGCAAAGGACCCAGGATGCTGTTCTTCTCCAAGGGAGGAGAGGATGAAGAAAAGAAAAGGGCCAGACAGATCTTTTCATTTACACAGACTAAAACTGGGTAACAATGCCCTCAACCTTCTGCTACTTGTCCAATTAGGAGCCTGAGGTTAGACCAGCTGTTGTGCAGCCACCACAGGGCCGATAGAAAACGTATCGAGCCTTCTGTGTGTCACGTCTTGCAGGTAGTGGGCCGTGAAGGTGGTCGGGCGCTTCCACACCCCAGCTTGCAGGACCTGCGTCACCGAAAAGTTCTTCTTGAAGGCCAGGGATGTAGCCACGCCCCTGACATCATGCGCCCTAGGGCGCCGTGACGGAGGAGGGCCAGAACTCAAGGCCAGGTGGATCACCTTGCGGATCCAGGCCGAGATGGTATTCCTGGTGACCTCCTCTTCGTTTCCCCGGTGCTAACAAACAAAGCTCGCACCTGGTGGCGGACTGTAGCTGTTCTTTCAAGATACAACCTCAGACTCCTGACTGGGCACAGTAGGAGATGGTCTGGGTCGTCTGTTACAGAACGAAGACTCCAGACCTGGAAGGAATCGAACCTAGGGTCCAGCACTCCCGGGTTCTGAGTCTTAGCAATAAACTCAGGGACGAAGCCGAATGTTACCTCCCCCCATACCCTTGAATGGGCGACGTCGTAGGAGAGATCATGCAGTTCGCCGACTCGCTTGGCCGAGGCCAAAGCTAGCAGGAACACAGTCTTCCAAGTAAGGTGGCGATCAGAAGCCTGGCATAATGGTTCGTAGGGAGGCCTCTTAAGAGACCTGAGGACTCGAACCACGTTCCAAGGAGGAGGTCTCACTTCCGACTGAGGGCAGGTAAGTTCGTAACTCCGTATGAGAAGAGACAGTTCCAGCAAGGAGGAAATGTCCATTAATTTAAGCCTGAGCGATAGCCTTTCACTTCTGAGACTGAAAGGCGCATTTCTTCCTGCAGATACACAAGGAACTCTGCTATTGCTGGTTAAGTGGCATCGAGGGGAGATACCCCTACCACAGAAAACTCGCCACTTTGCCTGGTAGACTCCTGCGGATGACCTGTGCAGGTGGCCAGACATCCTTTCCGCAACTTGTTGCGAAAATCCTCTCTCTTTGAGGAGATGCTGGATAGTCTCCAAGCGTGAAGTCGAAGCGAAGCTACGGCTTTGTGGAAGATGTTGGAGTGTGGTTGTTTGAGTAGCTCGTGACGTGGCTACGTGGAGGGAGCTCCCTCGGGATCTTCGCGAGGAGCTGCAGAAGGTCCGGAAACCACTCTGCGTGATGCCATAGCGGAGCTATCAAGGTCATCGAGAGATTGACCGATGTTCTGGTCTTGCTGAGGACCCTCCTCATCAGACAGAACGGAGGAAAGGCGTACACATCGACGTTGTCCCACCGTTGTTGGAAGGCATCTTGCCAGAGGGCCTTGGGGTCCGGGACTAGGGAGCAGTACAGCGGAAGCTTGGTGTTCAACGCCGTAGCGAACAGGTCCACAGTCGGGGAACCCCACAAAGTCAGGACTTTGTTGGCTATCCGAGGATCCAAAGACTACTCCGTACTCACTATCTGCGTCGCTCTGCTCAGACTGTCGGCGAGCACATTCCTCTTGCCTGGAATGAAGCGAGCCGCAAGTGATATCGAGCGGACTTCGGACCATCTCAGGATCTCTACTGCAAGATGGGACAGCTGTTACGAAAAGGTACCTCCCTGCTTGTTGATGTAAGCCACTACCGTGGTGTTGTCGCTCATCACCACTACGGAGTGGCCCGCCAGGACTTGGTGGAACTTTTGAAGGGCCAGGAAAACGGCCTTCATCTCCAGCAGGTTTATGTGAAGGTACTTTTCTGATTCTGACCACAGGCCTGAGGCCCTGTGGTTCAGAACGTGGGCACCCCACCCCTTGTTTGATGCGTCTGAAAACAGCATCAAATCCGGGGTAGAGACGAGAAGATCCACTCCCTTTCGCAGGTTCTCGTCTGCCACCCACCACCTGAGGTCCGCTCGTTCCGCAGATCCCATGGGGATCAGGATGTCTGGGGAGTCGAGTCCTTGACTCCACCGAGACTTCAGTCGCCACTGAAGGGATATCATCCTGAGGCGACTGTTGGGGACGAGACGGGTCAGAGAGGAGAGGTGGCCGAGGAGACGAAGCCACGATTGGGCTGGGAGTTCTTCTCAATTGAGGAAAGGTTTCGCAACCTTCCTCAGCCTTGCTATCCTTTCGTCTGATGGGAAGACTTTGTGGAGATTGGTGTCTATGATCATGCCTAGATATACCAGTTTCTGAGAGGGCTGCAGAGAGGACTTCTCGAGGTTTACCACGATCCCCAGATCCTGGCAAACTTCGAGGAGCTTGTCTCGGTGGTGAAGAAGGGATGCCTCCGAGTCTGCCAGGATCAGCCAGTCGTCCAGGTAACGAAGGAGACGGATGCCGATCCTGTGAGCCCATGAAGAGATGATGGTGAAGACACTGGTGAACACCTGAGGCGCTTGGGAGAGACCGAAACACAGCACCTTGAACTGGTAGATCTTGTTGTCTAGGCAAAATCTCAGATACTTCCTTGAAGACGGATGGATTGGGATCTGGAAGTACGCGTCCTTCAGATCCAGTGTGCACATGAAGTCTCGTGGTCTCACTGCAAGTCTGACCGTGTCTGCTGTCTCCATACTGAACGGAGTCTGCTTGACAAACGCGTTCAGTGTCGAGAGGTCGATGACTGGTCTCCAGCCTCCAGACGCCTTTCTCACAAGAAAGAGTCGACTGTAGAAGCCTGGGGACCCGTCCACGACCTCCTGGAGAGCGTCCTTCTCCAACATGGTCTGGACTTCGTCCCGAAGGGCCTGCCCTTTTGCCGATCCCATGGCAAAAGAGCTCAACGACACTGGATTCGCCGTCAGGGGAGGGAGAGATGCTGTGAACGGGACGTGATACCCTAGAGATATCACGGAGACCGTCCAGGCATCCGCCCCGAGTTGCTGCCACCTTGCTGCGCAACTCTGCAGGCATCCCCCCACTGGTGGACGCACAGGGGGATTGCCAACCCTAGCGCTTCCGACCTCGGCCGGAGCCTCTAGGGTTCTTGCCTCCCCTGGAGGACTTTTTCCCCCTCCTGCTCTTGGCAGGAAAGGGCTTAGACACCTTGGGCTTCACTGCTACGGTAATCTTCTTCGTATCCTTGACAGGATGGGGCTGCTGGACCGCCGGAGGCTTGTAGGGCCTCGATGTCAGGGACTTATGAATGAGGGAATCTTGGTTGGATTTCCTCCACCTCTCGACAGAGAGCTCCATGTCCTTAGGCTCGAACAAGCTCTTACCGAGAACGGAAGTGTCTGAGCCTGCTCGACTCTGCGCTGGGAACTTTATGGTGGAACCTCTCGGCGACAGCGTCCCAGCACTTGAGGATCGTGTTGGCCCACAAGCTCGAGACTTGGTGGGACAGAAACTCGATGGTCCGAGTGCCCGAGAGGAGAAAGGTTTCCAGCGCTTTCCTGGTGCTTTCCTTGGAGAGGTCCTCGGACCGCACCAGGATGCCCAGAGACCCCAGCCAGATGTCGAGCCATGAAGTGGCCTGCACGGCGCACTTCATGACCTTCTCCTGGCTCTGGATCTCAGTGGCTGAGAAGGACACGTGCCGGTTGGAGTCTCTCAAGAGGGACTCCCCCTGCGAGTCCTTCCACGGACTAATGCAAGGGAAGGCTCAGCGAAGACTCCTCGAGGATTTCAAAGTACCTCCTCTGATGGACTCGAGGAGGAGGGAGGAGCTTATTCCCGGCACTGGATCTGCTGGAGGAGGCAAGCTCCGCGAGCTGGCCCTCGATCTTGTCTCTGGCACTCTTCATCCCTTGGGACCAGGGCAATGCTGTGCTGGCCCTAGAGGTTTTCTGAGTGCCGTAGACGCAATCCAGGACCGTGTCCTTACCTTCACGAGGTAGGACCTCAGGGTCTGGAATCCCATTAAGGTTCCTCATGAGAGTCAGGACTTGCTAGAACGCGTGTTCTGACTCCTGGTGCTCGCCTCCTGTCGGACTTGCAGCGAAGTCTCCGGACCCCAGAGGCTCTTCCCGGGGGGAAACGTGGGCATCCTCGACGGCTCTGGGCTGTTCCTGTCTGATCCTAGCTTACGATTTGGGAATCGTCTTAAGAGTCCTTAATTTCCCTCCTGGGCGGGATGCAGGACTCTAGAAGCGAAGGGGGCAGGTCCTTCTCCACCTCGGGACGAGGAGACCTCTCGGGAAGAGGAGGAATGTCCTCCATTGGTGCAATGGGGGAGTATTCCTGCTCAACCGACTCTCCTGAGGTGGGGTAATCCTCCTCTGCAAGGGAGGGAGAGTAGGAGCCTTGCGCAAGGATCTACGCGGGGACAGCACAGGCCTCGCAGGGGATCCACGGGAGAGACTCCTCTCTTCCTCTTCAGGGGGGAGGAAGCTGCTGCTGGCTCGCGACCCAAATCAGAGAGGGCCAGCTTAATCGCCCGCACGAGAGCTCCGAGTAGGGTGTTGAACCAAGCCTGTTGACTGACAGCAGCGCTGTCTGACACTCCCTCTGGAGGGAAGAGTCGTCGACAAACGAGGGTTCACCTGCAGGGCTGTAAGAGAAGAATCCCTAGACCTGTCCGAGGAGCGTTCCCCCTCTGGCGAGCGCACTGGTCTGTGCTTGCGGGAAGGGGAACGCGACAAGGAAGAATCCGCCTGTCGGCGATCGCGCTGGGGCTGGTGTGTCGGGCCCATAGCAGGGTTGCGCGTGAGGAGGGCGCAAAGCTGGGAAATCGCGCGCGCACCAGCGTGGGCGGGGGCATGATGGCGCGCAGGAGGGTGGTCAGGAGCGATGGCGTGCTGGCGACAGAGCGGGAGCATTGGGGCACACGGCAGCTTGAGCGGGAACATGCCCGTGACAGCACGTGGGCGATGGTGTAGGCGTGCGGCGATCAAGAGCTGGAACAGGAGGAGGCCGAACGCAATGGTGCGCAGCGACCTGGTGTGGCCCGGGAGGGCGTGAAATAACAGGAGCGCCCGAGCGCGTGTCCGGCATGACCGGCCGAGGGCGCGATAGCGCGGGAGCAGGGTCGCGAGCGGCCTGGGAACGAGAGGTTTGGTGACGGTCTGGTTGGACCGGCTTACTCGCCTGTGTAAGCGCTAGTTGCGCTGGAGATTGTGGGCGCGCATAGCGCGCATCAGGAACAGGTCGCACCGGGGTTCACTGCTTTGGAGGTCGCGTGGTGCGAGCCGCGTGAGGGCGCTCTGGAGTTAGTTGCGCCACCATCGCTGTCTTAAAGAACAGGAACAGGGCGCCATTTGGGTGCGATCGTATCTGCAGTAGATTCGCGCGGTTCTAGAGGCGGCGGTGAGCGCCCGTGCGCTGGCTTGGCAACCTCTGGGGCGACGAGCCGAGTCGTCGCGCGACGCGTGGTCGCGTTGGTGCTGGAACAGGAAATGCGCGTGGGCGCGCATCGCGAGCCTCCCGTGTATCGCGAACCTCCCTAGGTGGGCGCCATGGGTCCAAGGCGACACGTGGGTGCGTTGGAGTGCGCGTGAGTTGGAATCGCGCGGGGACGCATATCGCTTCTATCCCCCGCAGGGCGCGATGCGTCCGTAGGAACCTGAGGGCGCCTGTGCGCCAACTCAGGAACCTCCTGGATCACGCGCGATGAAACAGGAACAGGGGGCCGGCGAGGTGCCGGAGGGGTGGACGCGTAGGCGCCATATCAGGAACTGGCCGCGAGTGCGCAGGCGAGCGAGGCGGCACTATATCAGGAACAGGGCTCGTCTGCGCAGTTGGGCGCTACTTCAGGAACTGCTGGAGGGCGATGGGGCGCCGAAGGGCGTGGGCGCGCAGGGGAACCCTGGCGTACAACAGGAACAGTGGCGCAAACACCTAAGGGTGAGCGCCGAGGCACTTTGTCAGGAACGTCAGGAACAGCAGCAGCAGGAAGGTGCGCAGGCAGAGCTTTATGCTTAGGGGCGAGAGGCGCAGTTTCGCGCTCAAGTCCCTGAGACCCTGAAGGGTCTGGAGATTGCGCAGTGGCAGTCTCAGGTGGCGCGTAAAGCACGTCAGCAGCTTTAGATGTCAAAGGTCTGGGTGACAGCTCACATTGTCCCGAAGGACGACGATCCTCCGAAGGGGATCACGAACGATCCCTGGAGAGGTCAAGGTTAGTAGCAGGCAGGTCAGGAGAACGGCGAGTCGTCTCCTCCGCAGAGGACTGTGGTGACAACGAGCCGAAGAGGCACCTCCTAACTCCTTTAAAGGGGGAAGGAAGGCCTCTACGGTGAAGGGGAGGGCGAGCCTTCCGCCTTATACGCCCACGAGGGGCCGTGGGATCAGCAGGCTGACCATCAATGGGCCTTCGAAGAGGCGTCTCTACCAGAGAACTCCCCCGAGAGGGAGTCTCAACGTTAGGAGAGACTGTGGGACTAAGCTCCTCCCTAGAAGTATGTTCGGAGGGGGAG
Source organism: Palaemon carinicauda (assembly GCF_036898095.1). Classification (NCBI taxonomy): domain Eukaryota; kingdom Metazoa; phylum Arthropoda; class Malacostraca; order Decapoda; family Palaemonidae; genus Palaemon; species Palaemon carinicauda. The sequence goes on along the minus strand of NC_090731.1, from coordinate 16,672,697 downwards.
ACAGAGCCTTCTGCTACCGCAGCCACAGGAACGGGAGTTTGGCCAGACCCACGGAATGTTTCCGACACAACAACGTTAACCACAGACAGAGGATCTATCTCCGCTGAGGTTGACGATTGTTCGGCAGCCGCACCCCGTTTGATCATGTCAAACAGGGCTTCCTTGGAGGGTGAACCCTGTAGCCCAAGGAAGCCCAAAGCTGAAAAAGATCATTGTTAGAAACAAACACCTCCTCCGAGGGGGGAGGGGCAGCCGCCTCGCTATGGGAGGCAACGACCTCTCCCTCACCACGGGATCGGTTAATGACATCAACAACATTACGGTCTACGCTACCACTCGCTGACCTCTCGGAAGAGGCCGTCCGAGCGGGAGCTTCGGAAGAGGCCGTCCGAGCGGGAGCTTCGGAAGAGGCCGTCCGAGTGGGAGCTTCGGAGGAGGAATGGGCGGCGGAGGACGACGACTTGGGATTTTCTCTCTTCCGAGAAGCCTCGGAAGGAGAAAGATCCCTTTTAGCCGCCTTCTTACGTCGCCGGGCAAACCTCTCCCTCTGGGAGGTAGACCACTTCCTACACTCAATGCACAAATTAGAACTACTGTATCACACCGTTGGCCCCTACACTGAGGGCATAAGGAGTGAGGATCCGTTTCCCCGGCCGACAAAGGTCCCACAGGGGGGGCCTAGAAGTCCAGGGCACGTACGCATAAGGAGAAATAGAGGCCAACTCCATACACTCACTGAAAAGAAAAAGCAAACAAAATTATGGCAGTCAACAAAGAGGAGAGCGCTGACAGGTCTGTCGTCTCTCCGAGCCAAAAGTAAAGTGAGTTAATCGCCGGTGTGTGTGAGGGGGAGGGGTAGCTAGCTACCCCTCCCTACCTCCCCACTAACTAGCGGTGGGGTAGGAAACCCTCGTTAAAACTTTATGGCTCGTCATCGGCTGCGCCGAAGTAATTACCCCATGTAAATAGTGTGGTTTGTATTCAGTTACGGAACAAAAAGAATATATGTTAACGTTTTTTAAAATATTTCAATTTTTCATTATATACTTCTTATATTGTTTATCTATTTCCTTATTTCCTTTCCTCACGGCTATTTTTCCCTGTTGGAGCCCTTGTGCTTATAGCATCTTGCTTTTCCAACTGGGGTTGTAGCTTGCCTAATAATAATGATAATGATAATAATAATAATATAAACTATTCTAATATAATGAATATAAAATATTAAGATAATGACAAGCTAGACATTTCCATGACATTTATATTAGCAAATATCCCAGCTAAAACAATATACCTTGTAAAGTGGAAAAGTATTATGTCCTAAATTCTAACTAGAAAATACTTCATAACAATAATCGAATGACTGGCCTCTGGTAATCCACTGACTAATGGTAGCTCCCTTAATTCTTAAATTTTCTTCAAGAGATATTCAATAAACCAAAATTCCATGAATAGAACATTCTACCTTATACCACAAGGGATACATGGTTAAACACACACAATACTGTACTCATAAACTATAAGAAAGTATGTATAAATGCTGAACAAAAATAGGATTTATATACTGACACGGTAAGTTTCAGGAGTAAAACATTACTCAGTAAGATAGTAAATGCAATTGGATGATCAAAAAAAAAAAGAAAAAACCTGCAACTTACTAAATCCATCAAGCACATTTTCAGTACGTATCCTCTATAAACACTGCAGCTATCCTATTATATTAATTAATTTACCTAAGTGAAATTTTGGTTGACCTCTACTCAATGAACCAGCTTATTCTACACATCTTCAACATCATGTCTTGCCTTAAACTATGGAAAAACTTAACCACTGATTCATTTACCTAGACTTGATTGATTGATTGATTGATTTGAGCTTTTCTGGCAGCCTGACATCAAAGATCATTGACGCCGATTAACCTAGACTCGGGTAGTTCATTGATGAGCTTATTCAACTTTCTTTTTACTTACTGGGTACATTTCATTCGTAGACTAACCTATCCAACACTATTAACCTAACAACCTGGTCTTACTGGGGTCACATCTTCAAAGTTCATAAACACAGAACAAAAATGTCTCTCTTTTGCCAATGATCCAACCTTATCCATTGATTATATAATCCTTCCTTTGTCCACCATTGGCTACCCTATCCTACCTTTGTCACTTGACCGACTATCATTGTCTAAAAGTTACTTATTTTACATCAAAAAGCAAATAAATTATTTCTTTGACTATTTTAGTGTTTACATCAAACAACAAATATCACAATTTTCAAGGAAATTTGTATTTTTCCAAACAATACAACTCAAGAGTCCTTCAATGGGAGTAAGTTTTCTGCTCGGCTGGAAATCAGCTGTTAAAATTTATATAAAAAAAAATCAGCTGTTAAAATTTATAAAAAGATGTTGGTGGTTACGGGAAGGCGGCAGGTAAGCCACACCCAATCGCCAAGCACACTGAGCAGCCATTTTGATCTTCATCTTGAAGTGAAACTTACTTTTAAAATCTCTGATTTGTTTCTACACAAATACAAACCCTCGTTCTTTAATAGAAAACTTACCAATAGGAGGAAGAAAGCCCGTATAACCCTAATCGCTGGTTTAAAATCACGAGATGTCAAGACACTGGGGCCATAAGAAGAGTGGAAGTTATGACTCCTACTACCTCCTAACTTTTGAGATATAGATTCTCAAAAGTTAGACCAAGTTGCTGTCTATAGACAGACGGTCACCAGAGAAGCTATACCCTTACAAAGATATGATATAATGCAGGGCCTATATAAAAAACTGGGTTCTACACACAAACCATCCTCTCCCTGGTGTGGAGATACTTCTATAATATTATATATAGATCAGAGGTCGGTGTGAAAGCTTGCATGCATCAAATGTTCAATCCAGTAAATATCGGTATGACTACTGTATCCTAAGAGAGGAAGAGTGAAAAAGGCCAGAAACAATAACTATGTATTATCATATTCTAATGATACGACCATTAGATTAGACAAAATGCTTCATGCTCCATAAGGAGCTCGGTTCGCTACACAACCTGCTTAACAGCTACCACAGGACCTAGTAAAATATCTTAAAAGATTTGTGGGTATACTCCCACAGCTACTGGGCTGTAGAGACGGTCTGGTGCTTCTAGAATCCAGCCTTTAGCAGTTGCACCACTGAAACGTACTTCTTAAAGGCTAGCGACAAACCAAATCCTCTAATTTTGTGAAACAGCGCAGGTACTGATTCTTCTGGGTTGTCTGCTGATTGAGGATTTGCCATATTGTTGGTTTCAAGAGACCATAAATAAATGGGTGTTTCTTGAAATCTTTTTAGTCCTGACAGTATTATTAAGAATTTTCAATCTGCTGTCTGAAGGGCTAGATTCTCCTTATGTATCATCTAATCACCTTTAACACAAAAAGGCAAATAAATCAGTCTGTCAGTTGCATCCCAAAGGAAGGAGATGGAGAAAGACTCATACCTGTCATGGTTGATGGCAGGTTGCAGGTTTGCTATAAAATCTGGGATGAAAGTAAAATAAAGCTGTCTCTATCACTTGAAATGACTTTCAACCTTGGAAATTCCATGAAGTACACCTACTCTCCTCACCAAGGTTAATGTCAAGAGATAAACCATCCTCATTGTGAGGTCCTTATCCGACGCCTGTCTCAATGGTTCAAAACAGGCCCTTTTAAGGGACCTAAAGCCTTGTTACATCCAACGTAGATTATCAGAGTTCCCTTAGTTGGCAAGACTGCCCACTAAGTACAGAATGCACTATAGAATGAAGATAATCCTCCTGTAATCTGAAAAGCACTTACCTATTCATTAGTATTAATAGATTGACTTTTAAGTTTAGTTTCAAAAATGTCTGAATTTAACTAGAAATATTTTTCTATGAATGCTAATAAATAATAATCTACAACCTATCTTAGTAACCAAATACCTACAGATTCTATTTTTTTGGGGGTACAGAAAAATCACTGCTGTGCTTCAACCACCTATGATGATCCCCATCACCAAGAATGGCACATGTACTGTATAGACAATCTTCAATGAAACTGCTACCTTCTGAAGCACAGAAAATTTATGGATAAAACACACCAAGAAGCACAGCCGAGAGGAAATAGTCCGGCCAAAGCGCCTCCCTCTAGGAACCAACCCAAAGAGCTAGAAGATCAGGATATCACCAAGACTTGTAGGGATCTCAAAAGACAGACAGATGTTCAACCTTCCCCTGAATGGAGAGGGTACTCATAATCTCTTACTGCCATTATGTCAGTGGCATCTGAAATACTAGGCTCATGCACTGGTTAATCAAATCTAGGGGAAACAGTCACAGGGTTAGCACCGTTAATCCATTCTTCAGGTGGCGAGTGTATTCCAAGGGAAGCATATTTCTTACCCATACCAGGCCTACGGTGAGGGATCAGTGCGGAACAGCTCACCAGTAGCCTGTGTAATAGCCATAGCTGTCAAAGCAGGATCTTCCTCTGCTTGATGAGGGTCAAGAGTAACCATGGTCAGGCAAGGTTCATAACTCACTCTTGGCTGAGGTGAGCAGCTCTAAACACATGGACTTTCCTATGTCACAGCTGGAATGGAGAGAGTAGGTGTAACAACACTCTCTCCTGATCAACAATACTGGTGCTGTCTTCATCAAAGGCAATAGCTGTCATACTTAGCTCCATATCTACCAAGTGAGAGTTCAGATACTTCCTCCTGGAGAGGGAAAGTGACTTCCTTAGGGCCTGGGTGTTCCTACCATGCCACACTAGGAACAATGAAGGTTACTGCATAACCTGATCCTCACATGAGGTATGGTACTGTTGCTTGGACCATTCACCTGAAACCTAGGCAATAGCTGTAGCTGTTGTAAAGGGTTCACCATCCCCTTGACCGGACCCAGAAGAATGGGCTAGCTGGTAATATGTGTTATTCCCTTCAGAACATGCAAAGTGCCCAATAGAAGTCCAAAGAAACTTCTAAGGAAAGCTGCTGTGGCAGGTGAGCCACCTAACCTTCTTTTGATGCATCCATGAAGATGCATAATGTATGGGGGCGGGAGAAGGTGATCTACCACTGAGCAAGTTGGAATCAAGCATCCACTAACTATGCTCCAAAGCTACTAGAAAAAGCAAACTTGCAGGGTCCCTGCTCTGAGACCATAGGGTCTTCACCTGCTACTGAAGTGACCGAATACGAAGGTGGCAGTTGGTGATTAGACATTCCTGGGACATCAGGTGTCCTAGTAGGCATTGCTACGAGTGAGCTTCAAGCTAGTCTTGCATTAGAATAGGATGAGCCACTTTCTGGAATAAAACACTTTTCCTAGCTGGGTGACTTTCTGCATACAGTACCTTGATATACCAGGCAATGTTTGGGTTGCAGGAAGGATTTCTCAAAGTTTGCCACAATTCCCAGATCGAGGTAATACCTGAGAAGCTGTCTTGGTGAAGAAGGGTCTCTACCGTGTCTGCTAGGATCAACCAGTCTAAACAATGAAGGACACAAATATGGTGGCAGGGGCCCAGATTGCAACCAGTGAACAAACTAGTGAACACCGAGGTGCTGTCAACAGGTTGAAGCATAGCACTTGAAACTGGTACAGTATATCTTTTCAGGCAAAATGAATCTTTGGTACTTCCTTGATGATGGATGGATTGGGAACTGGAAGTACGTGTTATTCAAGTTCAGTGTGATAATGTAAGTCCTCTGGTTTGACAGCCTCAGCCTGCCTCCTTATGGTTGCAGTCTCCATCTTGAAATGAATTTAAAGCTTGTTCATAACTGAAATGTATACATTTAGTCTTCAGCATCCAGACATTTTCTCTACAAGAAAAACTTGAATGAACAAGCCGTAGACCCATCAATGACGTCCTGAAAGGCACCCTTCACGTACGTGGTCAGGACTTCAGCCCAAAGGTCGATGCACGTGCTAGCAAACGAAGAGCCTGTGCCTCTTGTCCTCACAAGAACAAGCATGCTTGGGTTGTGACGAGTGAGGAACAACTGGTTTGGAGGAAAGTGTGTGCAATGTTGAAATGCCCTTTCTAACCAATCTGGCAGGACTCTTGAAGGAGTTCTCGCTTGAGGCACAAGTCAAGAGGGTTGCACATGAGAGAGATTCGTGATGCTGCAGTAGAAAGGTGGGACACACCCTTGGCTAGAAAGAGCCTGCGGGAGTGATCACCTGAACGCCCCAAAGAGCCTAGCTTCAGACCTGGTGCGTGGTGGTGAGAAGACTCATGTGTTTGTGTGCAGCTCAAGGGGAAAACAATGCAAGAGTGGCCCAATATGCCAGGACAAACCTGCATGGTTTGCAGTTCTCAAACACCAGTTATAACTGCAAAAAGAAAAAGGGAGCACAGCTAATATAGCCAGTTATAAGGAAATCCTGGGAGCAAAATCCATAGCAAGCTCAATTATGGATTTGGTGTGTGAGCAGGAGGGCCAGGCTACCCTACCCTGCTACCCCTTAAACTAGTGGAGGGTCATTGACATTCCGCTTTAAAAGTTTTATGGCTAACTAGCTTGTGCTGAATCATCGCTCTTATGAAGGTTTGCATTGATGCAGGAACAAATATTTCAAAATCACAGAAAGCTCCCCCAAAGCAATTGAAACCAACGCATGTGCAATTACTTGAGGACAGTCTCCCAAAAGTAAACACTGGACTTTACACTCCAAAACCGCGTCCACATTTTAATTAATCGATACCCAAGTTCAAATTATCCAACCCTATTAATCATACAAGGAAAATGTCAAAGTAGTCAGAACCAATCTATTTCTTATACAGTATTGAATTCCAGTTGCACTAGAAATTAATGTATATTCTTACATTCACATGAGGAACAATAGCTATACTCTGAAGTAGGCTATATTTTAACAATGACCAAATTAATGAAATTACACTAAATTTAAAAAAAGAATGACTTCCGTAACCCTTAATTTGCGGAAGATTCAAATAACGTTTTTTGTATGAATAATCACTAAAATATATGATAAGTAAATAAATGATATCCAAATTTGCTAATACAGATTTTGTTATAGAACACAGGAAAAAATTTACTAGTAAAACATTAAGGGTTTTTAAGGAAAGACTCCCATTTATTTTTTCGAAAATACCTTTCTTTCTGTCACAATTACTGTACATAATTAGGATATACCCTAATTCTCCTACGGTATAGGTAATATTACGATAGAATCCCACCTAGCGCATTTTATGTAATTTATATTTTTCTCGGGTAAAACCTGTAAAAAAAAAATACAATTCTTATTACATTATTGGCACATACATAATAAGAGAAAAGAGATTAATTAACTTACGGTAAAGCTCTTTTTTTCAAGTCATATGTTTATTTTCACAGTGACACTGAGTAGGTCCTGTTACTTCGTATGCTCGTTCCTATTCTATTAAACCCCACCCCTTTGCGCACTGTGATAATTTTCACCCGAATGCGCAGCAGCTCCACCCACTGGTCTCGGTGCTCCGATTTTAACACTGTAGTTTCCCTTAATGTAATACTATTGGGTATTTGATTTTGGCCCGGATTTTGTCGATGTGTTTATCCTTGAACTTACTGCGCATGCGTGAAAAATAAAAATGACTTCTCTCTCCCACTTTCCTTGATCTGTAATACAAATTGGGCATTCAGAATCTAGATACATTAAAATTAGTGATGGGAAACGTTAAGTCATGCATCTGCATGGTCACCCACTCATTTTCAAATCACAAAGCCCGGCATTCCTTATGACGACCCTATGTACAAGTTGTGAATTTGCCCCTCACTAAGCTATTACAGTAGACTATTTTTAAACAAATAACCAAGAAACGTTGAATTTTTAATGTACTACGACCGAGTGGCCACACCCCAAAATCTAGGGGCCTCATCCAACAAGCAGGACCGAGTGGGGTATCTCGAACCGTGCCAGTTTTTACTCCAAATTTTGTGTACTCTGACTTCAACTCTGACCAAGTCAATAAGATGTAAGGCTGTGTAAGCTAAAGATACAGCAAAATGATTGACCACATGGCGAATGCACGTAGCGCATTATGATTTGCTTTCCAGAACATAGGAGCAGTGATGTAATGTCTAGTGAGCGAAGCGAGCCAGGGTGGAACAAAGACCAATATGTGAATAATTTGTGTTAGTTTGTTAACCAACATACTCGTCGACGAAGGCTCAGTGTAAACTAAGGACATGATAAAACACTTGTCCACCAGGCGAACGCGCGTAGCGCAATATGTACTGCTTGCCAGAAAATAGCAACAGTGATGTAATGTTCAATTGCGAGCAAAGCGAGTATGTAAATAATTAGTATTAGTTCATTAACCAACATACTCATAGATACAAGTATTTAGAGGTTTGCATTCTATAGAAAACGAGGCTCAGAAGAAAACAGCCCAATGCGCGCTTGCGTGTCCTCATATTTGTGCATGAAAAAGCATTTTTTTTGTTAGTTTTCTTGTTTTGTTGGAGTCTGACATTCTCTTCCGCAATTCGTTAATTTTCATTATCCTTCCTGGAATTCACCAAATTACTGTTGAGTGGTGGTAATCGAAAAACTATAATTTTACAATGGTGATGACATCAGACAAAACAAGAAAATTAAAAAAAAAAATTTTCGTACAAAAATGGCCTTGAGGGACTCTTTGTAACGTAACCATGGGGTCACCCAGTCGAAACCAGTGGTTGGGAAGGGGTGGGGATAACAGGGGAATAGCTTATTTACGGCAAAAACAAAGGTCCAATACGTTCAAACACTGTTAACAATAGGAAAAAGCTTGTCCTGTAAGGAAAGCTTCTCAAGTATGAAAATATAAATCTCTATTCCTTCAAAGGCCACAAGACTTAACACAACCCACCTAACCTATCCTAGTAATTTCCAGATCACAGATCTTGCCAGGAGGCAAGGCCCCAGGAACCTTCTTCCCAGATCAAAGACCTAGCAGGGGGAAAGACCTCGGCTTCTTTGCGGCGGAAATAAAGGTCAAATTCGTTGAAAGCACAATATTTACTGTAAGAAAAGTTGGTTTTCCTATTAGAAACGTCACATGTTGGACTATAATTATACCGAAATATACCGGTTCTTGGACAGTCAAGGGTTTTCGGTTTATTTGCAGTTGAAATGAAGGTCAAAATCCAGTGGAACCACATAGGAAAAACTATTATTATCTGATCACAATGCTGTTCCGTCCGTAACTATAATATTACCCTTCAATCCTAGAAATCACTATTTCGTTTTATAATTCGAATTAAAAATAAAATTGCACACAGAACAGTAAAACACATTACTGAACGATCGTCTGAACAACAGGCCACCAAATTGCCGAAAGTACATACAATTCAGACCTACCACGATATGGTAAAAACCCTTGGCCTACAACTGCCAACTAAACAGGTAGACCTACTAAAATTGCTAACTATATATCTATCCATTTCTTAAAATGACTATCACACCAAATATGTTATCCACATCAACGATACCAACCTTTGGTAAAAATGTGAGACGTTTAATTACAAATAACGTCGGAAACAAGAAGCGGCAGCCATTACTCGGTAGATGTCCAACACCCAAGGATCTGCGACCGTCCTTGCGCCAACTCACTGATA
>NC_090731.1:16655590-16658090 GCF_036898095.1 Palaemon carinicauda | reverse complement strand
CTTCATATACCAGCACTAAAAGCTCACTAGCAGCTCATCTAGCCTCTCCGCGCACACTGCACCATTCCCATATCTGTTTGAGGCCCGAGGTGAGGATGGCAGGTTCATCCTTGCTAAGATTCTTGGGCATGATGTGTTGTACTATGCCAGCGGTATTTTCTCCGGTGCCTTAGATGACCGCGGAGGTAGCAGCAGTAGGGGATTCAGCATTATGAAGCTTCATCTGTGGTGGATAACGGGGGAGGGTGGGCTGTGGCACCCTAGCAGTACCAGCTGAACTCGGGGTTGTCCCTTGTCAGGCTGGGAAGAACGTAGAGATTAGAGGTCCCCTTTTTGTTTTGTTTCATTTGTTGATGTCGGCTATCCCCAAAAATTGGGGGAAGTGCCTTGGTATATGTATGTATGTATGTATTTCTGAAGCAAGTCTTCTGAAAGCTATTTAAACTTTATAAGGATATCTTTTGCTCTAATGATTTTAAAATGAACACTTTTATTTTTTATAACAAATGATATCGGTGTCAATGCAATGACCTTCGATGTTAGGATGCCAGACAACTTCAAATCAATCATTTAATCTTATCTTTTATTCACTCCTTTTCTTCGCTAAATCCTTCGATGTTATGACAGATCCACTATGATAGATATCTATAATGCCTTATACACAAACGTAGAAGAAACCGTTTACCGAAACTATAACAATTGATGAAATGAATTAGGAAAGTGAACACTTAACCCACGCGACTGTTGCACAATTTAGGCCACTAACTTTCATAGCTTGAATCTTGCATGGAATAATCAAGTCCGCCATTAGAGCTGGTACAATGCCAATTCCTCTGTTTCTTGGAGGAAGGACTAAATAGAAAGTCTGACATTATAAAATACTAAAAACAGAACCTCCAGTTTATCATGATTGGTATTTTGGTAATTGCTCAGTAAACAAATCGAAGATTAAGTTCAAATCCTGGCAAGCTCCCAAAAGTGCACTTATCAATGAGAGAGAGAGAGAGAGAGAGAGAGAGAGGAGAGAGAGAGAGAGAGAGAGAGAGAGAGAGAGAGAGAGAGGGATAACACTATTAATAAATAAAAGTGCATCCATAATAATAAAAATTCAGATGTCCTTATTCAGTCTAAATGAGAGAGAGAGAGAGAGAGAGAGAGAGAGAGAGAGAGAGAGAGAGAGAGAGAGAGAGAGAGAGAGAGATCACACTAGTAATAAATAAAAAAGTGCATCCATAATGATGAAAATTCAGATGTCCTTACTCAGACTGAATGAGAGAGAGAGAGAGAGAGAGAGAGAGAGAGAGAGAGAGAGAGAGAGAGAGAGAGAGAGAGAGAGAGATCACACTAGTAATAAATAAAAAAGTGCATCCATAATGATGAAAATTCAGATGTCCTTACTCAAACTGAATGAGAGAGAGAGAGAGAGAGAGAGAGGAGAGAGAGAGAGAGAGAGAGACGCGTGCCATGACAGTGACATAAAAAATGTTTTTCACGGAAGAAGCTCTTAACTGAGAAAGTGGCTGGAGTCTGAGTAGGAAACCGTCCCTCTTCATTCGTGTTATTTACACCACGAGATGTTTAATATATTTGGGACACGTTTGAACGTCACGCAAGCTCTCTCCACGGGAGGATTTCTCAGATCAGATGACGAGCTTCAGGCAAGGGTATTTGTGCTAGAAAACAATCAAACTTTTTTTATCTACGATATAGGAAGTAAAATTGGACTCTTTTCTTTATGATATATTCAAAATAAAGAGGGGTACACGATTTACGATAACAGAGATAAACACTCACTCATTCATATTTATCATTATCATGATCAGCCGTTACTAGTTGCAGGAACAAAGGTCTCAGACATGTCCTTCCAGTCGTGTCTGTTTATGGTCTTTCTATGCGAGTTTATACCCTCAAATTTTATTATTAATTGCAGAACAAAGGTCTCAGATATCCTTCCACTCGTGTCTGTTTATGGTCTTTCTATGCCAGTTTATAACCTCAAATTTCTTAGTTCGTCGACCCATCGTCTTTTATTTATTACCCTGCTTCTTTTGCAATCTCTAGGGACCCATTATGTTATTCTTAATGCCCATCTATTATCTGCCATTCTCATTACATGCCCATTTCTTTTCCTAATATGTTAGAATATTCTCTACTTTAGTTGCTCTCGTATCCATGTTGCTCTTTTTTCTGTTTCAGTGTTAATTCCATCATTATTCTTTCCAGAGGTCTTTGAGTTGAAATTAGCTTATGTTCTAAGGCTTTAGTAATGTTCCAAGTATCTGATGCATAAGTTAAAACTGGCAAGACCATCTGATTACTGTAAATAATCTTCTTAGAGAAAGATGCATTTTACTTTTCATAATCTTTTGTTTACCAAAAGCTCTCCATCCCATGCTTATCCTTCTTTTAATTTCGGTCTCATGTCCTGGGGAAACACTGTCTGTCCTAGGTATGTGTATTCATTAACAATCTAAAGGTTCGTCCATGGCCCCTATAATCT
>NC_090731.1:16511990-16655090 GCF_036898095.1 Palaemon carinicauda | reverse complement strand
AAATAATAACAGGAAGTGACATAAACAAACAAAAATTGATACGATGACGTCAAAGTCACAAGGGTCCGGAACAGGGAAGAAACAATTGCAGATAAAGGGTAAAAATTATGACGGATAAAGTAGCTGGAGAAAAATGAAATAGGAAGCAGGAGATAATTGGAATTAAGGGAGTTTGAGCTGGGTTAGAATGTGTCATGTGGGAGGGGTACGAAGGGCGAGATGAGAAGGACAGGGGATAACGATGAGAGAAGAAGTTCGTTATTGAAACGAGGGAAAGAATAATAACGCTGGGAGGGATGAGAAGGACAGGGGATAATGATGAGAGAGGAAGAAGTTTGTTATTGAAACAAGGGAAAGAATAGTAACTCTGTAAAGTGCAAGACATTAACGATGAGATAAAAAGAAGTTTGTTATTGAAACGAGGGAAAGAATAGTAATGCTGGGAAGGATGAGGAGGACATGGGATAACGATGAGAGATGGAGAAGTTTGTTATTGAGACGAGGGAAAGAATAGTAACGTTGTAAAGTGCAAGACATTAACGATGAGAGAAGAAGTTTGTTATTGAAATGAGGGAAAGAATAGTAACGCTGTGAGGGATGAGAAGAACATGGGATAACGATGAGAGAGGAAGAAGTTTGTTATTGAGACGAGGGAAAGAATAGTAACGCTGTAAAGTGCAAGACATTAACAATGAGATAAGAAGAAGTTTGTTATTGAAATGAGGGAAACAACAGTAACGCTGGGAGGGACAAGAAGAACATGGGATAACGATGAGAGAGGAAGAAGTTTATTATTAAAATGAGGGAAAGAATAGTAATGCTGTAAAGTGCAAGACATTAATTATGAGAGGAGAAGAAGTTTGTTATTGAAACGAGGGAAACAACAGTAACGCTGGGAGGGATGAGAAGGACATGGGATAATGATGAGAGAGGAAGAAGTTTATTATTGAAACGAGGGAAAGAATAGTAACTCTGGGAGGGATGAGAAGGTCATGGGATAATGATGAGAGAGGAAGAAGTTTATTATTGAAACGACGGAGAGAATAGTATTGCTGCAAAGTGCAAGACCTTAAATTGGCCAGTAACAAGGTCCAAAGGGCTGGAATTCAAAAACCATCATATACCCCCGAGACCTCCATCCATTAGCCTTTTAAGCTTATTGAAGGAGAGAGAGAGAGAGAGAGAGAGAGAGAGAGAGAGAGAGAGAGAGAGAGAGAGAGAGAGAGAGAGAGATGGGTAATAATGTTCTCAGTATGCTATTCATAACATACATCAAAATGTAAATATTTCTTGGAATGAGAGATTTAAGGAGGTTTTTTTTTTTTGGTTAGGGGTGGGGTGAGGACGGATGAGTGGGAAGGCCTGCTTTATTGCAATTCTTTTAACATCATCATAATAAATACATTCGGTAAACAAGAGATTCTTCAAGATTATCCTTCTTGTTCTCATATTGTGACTCGTCTCTTCTCTCGTTTTGATCATAAACCATTATAATCCACAGGAAGGGTTTCCCCAGTTGTGCCTTGGTTCTAAATGGCCTCCTAAGCCTCAACCCTAGGCATTATGGCCTAATTTCATTAATCCAAATCTATCCAAGATGATGTTTAACAGCTAGAGGGACATGATACGATTTCATCTTAAGCGCAATTTCGAGCCAAGTCAGTCATTTTCTGAACTTTACACAAAATGTCTGCAAGAATGCTCTATACCTACAGTTTGTAAAAACTTTATCATTATACTAATTCACGAGAAGGTAGACATAAAAGATCTGAAAAATCATGTTTACTCTCAGTGATATATGAAATAGTTATAAAGATCATATTAGGCTGAAAAGAAAGAAAGCTAGATTTTAATGAACCAAGAGATCAGGCAGGCATTAGAAGTAGGCATTCAACAACTAGCCATATCCATGTAATTAACCAGCCAATGAAAATATCAACAGAGTATGTCAAATCACTATGTATGGCATTCATAGACTATGCGAAAGCTTTCCATTCTGTCAAAACCTCAACAGAAAGGAAAACTCTTCAAAGACAAGGAATAGATGAAGAAATAAATCTTATATTAGAACACTTGATGATATCTACATGTGAAGTACATCAATCTTAAAATTACACAGCATGCCTATAAGAATTTTTTTAAGAAATTAGATTTGGAAAATGTAGGAATTAACGTCAGTGGAGGATACCTTAACAACTTAAGATTTGCAGATGACATAGTTCTGTTTAGTGAATCATGGGAAGAATTGCAAAACATGATAGATTTGAATAGAGAAAGCAGAAATGTAGGTCTGAAAATGAATATGAGTAAAATTCGGATAATGATCAACGAAATTGCAGAGAAAACAAATAGGGGCCATGGACGAAGCTTTAGAGATTGTTAATGAATACACATACCTAGGACAGACAGTGTTTCCCCAGGACATGAGACCGAAATTAAAAGAAGGATAAGCATGGGATGGAGAGCTTTTAGTAAACAAAGTGAGATTATGAAACGTAAAATGCATCTTTCTCTAAAAAGATTATTTACAGTAATCAGATGGTCTTGCCAGTTTTAACTTATGCATCAGAAACTTGGAACATTACCAAAGCCTTAGAACATAAGCTAATTTCAACTCAAAGACCAATGGAAAGAATAATGATGGGATTAACACTGAAACAGAAAAAGAGCAACATGGATACGAGAGCAAACTAAAGTAGAGAATATTCTAACATATTAGGAAAAGAAATGGGCATGTAATGAGAATGGCAGATAATAAATGGGCATTAAGAATAACATAATGGGTCCCTAGAGATTGCAAAAGAAGCAGGGTAATAAATAAAAGACGATGGGTCGACGAACTAAGAAATTTGAGGTTATAAACTGGCATAGAAAGACCATAAACAGACACGAGTGGAAGGATATCTGAGACCTTTGTTCTGCAATTAGTAATAAAATTTGAGGGTATAAACTGGCATAGAAAGACCATAAACAGACACGACTGGAAGGACATGTCTGAGACCTTTGTTCTGCAACTAGTAACGGCTGATCATGATAATGATAAATATGAATGAGTGAGTGTTCATCTCTGTTATCGTAATCGTGTACCCTCTTTATTTGAATATATCATAAAGAAAAGAGTCCAATTTTACTTCCTATATCGTAGATAAAAAAAAGTTTGATTGCTTTCTAGCACAAATACCTTGCCTGAAGCTCGTCATCTGATCTGAGAAATCCTCCCGTGGAGAGAGCTTGCGTGACGTTCAGCGTGTCCCAAATATATTAAACATCTCGTGGTGTAAATAACACGAATGAAGAGGGACGGTTTCCTACTCAGACTCCAGCCACTTTCTCAGTTAAGAGCTTCTTCCGTTGAAAAACATTTTTTATGTCACTGTCATGGCACGCGTCTCTCTCTCTCTCTCTCTCTCTCTCTCTCTCTCTCTCTCTCTCTCTCTCTCTCTCTCTCTCTCCCATTGATAAGTACACTTTTGGGAGCTTGCCAGGATTTGAACTTAATCTTCGATTTGTTTACTGAGCAATTACCAAAATATCAATCATGATAAATTGGAGGTTCTGTGTTTAGTATTTTATAATGTCAGACTTTCTATTTAGTCGTTCCTCCAAGAAACTGAGGAATTGGTATTGTACCAGCTCTAATGGCGGACTTGATTATTCCCTGCAAGATTCAAGCTATGAGAGTTAGTGGCCTAAATTGTGCAACAGTCGCGTGGGTTAAGTGTTCACTTTCCTAATTCATTTCATCAATTGTTATAGTTTTGGTAAACGGTTTCTTCTACGTTTATGTATCAGGCATTATAGATATCTATCATAATGGATCTGTGATAACATTGAAGGATTTAGCGAGGAAAAAGAAGTGAATAAAAGATAAGATTGAATGATTGATTTGAAGTTGTCTGGCATCCTGACATCGAAGGTCATTGCATTGACACCGATATCATTTGGTATAAAAAAAGAAAAGTGTTCATTTTAAAAGCATTAAAGCAAAAGATGTTCTTATAAAGTTTAAATAGCTTTCAGAAGACTTGCTTCAGAAATACATACATACATACATATACCAAGGCACTTCCCCCAATTTTGGGGGGTAGCCGACATCAACAAATGAAACAAAACAAAAGAGGGGACCTCTACTCTCTACGTTCCTCCCAGCCTGACAAGGGACTCAACCGAGTTCAGCTGGTACTGCTAGGGTGCCACAGCCCACCCTCCCCCGTTATCCACCACAGATGAAGCTTCATAATGCTGAATCCCCTACTGCTGCTACCTCCGCGGTCATCTAAGGCACCGGAGAAAATACCGCTGGCGTAGTACAACACACCATGCCCAAGAATCTTGGCAAGGATGAACCTGCCATCCTCACCTCGAGCCTCAAACAGATTTGGGAATTAAGCTATGGGAATGGTGCAGTGTGCGCGGAGAGGCTAGATGAGCTGCTAGTGAGCTTTTAGTGCTGGTATATGAAGCTGCTAATGCCCCTAATTTTTTCAATTTAAGGGTTCATCATAATTCCAGCATTTGGAATACGAATGTGGCATGTTTGCGTGTGAACTCGCAGACACTATGAATTTATCAATTAGCAAACGATTAGGATGTGCAAGAAGAAGAGCGAACTTACCAGTAACTGTGTGTGTGTGAGAGAGAGAGAGAGAGAGAGAGAGAGAGAGATCTAATGTTGCCTCATGTAGGCGTATTCGTCAGGATGCTGTCAACTTACGCCGACTGAGCTTGTTTGTCCTTAATCTGTAATTTCCTCTGGAGAAGAAGAAGAAGAAGAAGAAGAAGAAGAAGAAGAACGAGAAGAAGAGGAAGAGGAGGAGGAGAGGAAGGCGAAGAAAAAGAAGAACGAGAAGAAGAAAAAGAAGAACGAGAAGTAGAAAAAGGGGAGGAGGAGGATAAGAGGAAGAAGGAGAATAACAACAACAACAACAACAACAATAACAATAATAACAACCACAACAACAAGAGGAGCCGTTAAAGAGGAGTAAATCATTCCTTATGATGTATAATGGATAAATCGTCCTGGGGCAAAATTCAGTTGATACATTTCTGTTTTTACTCGAATCAGGAAAGGGTTTTATGTATTCATGCATATGGATTCTGGGGCCGGGGAGACAGTTCTGGTTCGAACTCTCTCTCTCTCTCTCTCTCTCTCTCTCTCTCTCTCTCTCTCTCTCTCTCTCTCTCTCTCTCTCTCTCTCTTGCAATTCATCACAACAACAAAGACACATTTCTTTCACATTGGAATAAATGAATTTTTTTTATATGGTTTGATATATATGTTACGCAAAATGTGAATAATTGCCAATTGTGTACATTTTGCAATTAATTTTGCCTATTGTGTACAATTTGCAGGCACCAAGCGTTGCAAATTGTACACAGTAGGCAAAATTAATTGCAAAATGTACACATTTGGCAATTATCCACATTTTGCGTAACATATATGATAATGATTTTGTACACATTTTTTTTTATTTCTACTTTTTTTCAACTGCTTCTACAGTATATTCTCTTTTCCTTCAATTCATTTGCTTTCCTCTTGTGTCTAATACCATTACCTTACAAATATATTTTGTATTATTATTATTTGCTAAGCTACAACCCTAGTTGATAAAGCAGGATGCTATAAGCCCAGGGGCTCCGATAGGGAAAATAGCTCACTGAGGAAAGGAAACGAAGAAAAATTATATATTTTAAGAAGAGCAATAACATTAGAATAATTATCTCCTATATAAACTATAAAAACTTCAACAAAACAAGAGGAAGAGAATTAAGATAGAATAGTTTGCCCGAGTGCACCCTCAAGCAAGAGAACTCTAACCTAAGACAGTGGAAGACCATGGTACAGAGGTTACGGCACTACCCAAGATTAGAGAAGAGGAAAGTGGCCACTGAACAATTACAGTTCAGCAAGAAGAATTATTTGGTAATTTCAGTGTTGTCTGGTATATGAGGCAGAGGAGAATATGTAAAGAATAAGCCAGACTATTTGGTGTGTGTGTGTGTGTAAAAGGAAAATGAACCATAACCAAAGATAAGAATCCAATGTACTACTGTCTGGGCAGTCAAAAGACCCCATAACTCTCTAGAAATAGTATCTCAACGGGTGGCTGGTGCCCAGGCCAACCTACTACCTCAAAATAGTAACCATCAATTTTATCCACCACCGTTTCTTAGTAAAATCATATGATTTTTTTTTCCTTCCATATCATTATCATCTCCTACGCTTATTGAGGCTAAGGGCTTGGGTTAGATTTCGCCCGGCATCTCTCTCCTGAGCTTTTAAATCAATACTTCTCAATTCATCATCTCCTACTTTACGCTATATAGTCCTCAGCCATGAAGGCCTTGGTCTTCCAACTCTTCTTGTGCCTTCTGGAGCCTATAGGACAACGTGGATTGTCACCTTCACTTCACTTCACTTCCACTCCCAGGTAGGCTTTCAGCCTGTCAGTGGACACAGTTGTCTTCTCCACTCAATTCTGTTTTCAAAAATTCCCTCTCTTCTCAGCTGTTCAGTTGTTGGCATGTTGTTCTTTGTCAGGATCTCTTCAATTTCATCCCTGGGATACTTAATGGGAATGGATGGAAATAGAATTGCAAGGAATAGATGGGACTGGACGCCTGGTGGGAGGAGATCAAGAGGTAGACCACGTAAACGCTGGATTGTCACCTATATGGCATTTTCTAGGACGTATTGTAAAAGAGGTAGGAAATAGATTGTTAACGTTTCACTTAGTTATTGGTGGGTATTTGCAGTATTTTTACCTTTAATGACAAGGTAAAAGTATGTACTATATATATATATATATATATATATATATATATATATATATATATATATATATATATATATATACATATAATTATTTACCTTTAATGACCAGGTGAAAGTATGTATCATATATATATATATATATATATATATATATATATATATATATATGTGTGTGTGTGTGTGTGTGTGTGTGTGTGAATGTGCTCATTCTTTTTAGTGATCCTATGCATTTGTTTGCATGCATAAATATCTGAAAAAGTCTGAAAAAGTGAGAAAAGTAGTTCAATGGTATTTCCTCCCTCTTATCGTAAAACCAGCGGAGTTAAGTATGCATTTAACATATTAAATTTTTTTTTCTACGCCATAGGTTCAAAAGGATGGCACGATTGAATAATGATTTGATAAAATAATTGTCCCCATGTTCCAATATTTCTGTCAAATGTATTGTTCCGCACTAGGTTTACTGTCTTTTGTTTCATCATACCACCGACAGGGTTGCCAGATTGGACTACAAATAAAAAAAATGGCTATTTTTTACATCTTTTGTGCGACCAGGTTTACACAGTCTGCTACTTGTGATTTTTTTGGCTAATTGTGATTTGACTGAGGATCTTTTATTTCATTTGGGCTACTTCCATTTATTCTGTAAAGTAATGATAATAATCACATCAATGATCTACTGCAACAGTGTATTTCTCTTACATGTCTGCTGAATGTGTTTATCTCAGCAGATATCTTTTGCAACACAGTGAGATAATGTTTTTTGTCCAGTTTTTGTACTGTCTACAGTCTCAACTTTTACTAGAATAAACGTTTTGCCTTGCCTTTACCCATATTTTGTGTTATCATTTTGAGTTATCAGAGATCAGCCCCGTTATTTTTAGTGTTAAGATTGGAAGTGGGTTAAATCTGTCAAGTTTTTCAAAATTCATGGTCAAAAGACCCCCATTTTGAGAAATTGGTTTGAAGAGGTTAAAATGATACATGTAATGCCTATTGTAAAATCTGTAAAAGTTAACCAAGAGCTCACAAATGTGATTTAAAATAAACATTAGTTTTGAAAAGAAACAATTTAAAGCGGTTTTAAATAGGCAATGAAAGATTTACTTTTGAAAAAGAGAATTTTTTCTTGTTACAAAAAAAACATGTCGACTACCATATAATCAGGATCAACCACTAAACTATAAGTAATAACTTTATTATGCTTTAAATGTGTGCACATTATGCATATATATATATATATATATATATATATATATATATATATATATATATATATATATATATATGTGTGTGTGTGTGTGTATATATATATATATATATATATATATATATATATATATATATATATATATATATATATATATATATATATATATATATATATATATGTGTGTGTGTGTGTGTGTGTGTGTGTGTGTGTGTGTGTGTGTGTGTGTGTGTGTGTATACACACACACACATATATATATATATATATATATATATATATATATATATATATATATATATACTTTTATTTTAAATTTGTGACCTACTTTTCAGGAGTTTGCGCTACTTTTAGTGTAAAGCTAATAGCAGGTTGGCAACTCTGCTATCAGTGAGTCGGCGCAAGGACGGACCTGGACGGTCACAGATCCTTGGGTGTTGGACATCTACCGAGTAATGGCTGCCGCTTCTTGTTTCCGACGTTATTTGTAATTAAACGTCTCACATTTTTACCAAAGGTTGGTATCGTTGATGTGGATAACATATTTGGTGTGATAGTCATTTTAAGAAATGGATAGATATATAGTTAGCAATTTTAGTAGGTCTACCTGTTTAGTTGGCAGTTGTAGGCCAAGGGTTTTTACCATGTCTTGGTAGGTCTGAATTGTATGTACTTTCGGCAATTTGGTGGCCTGTTGTTCAGACGATCCTTCAGTATAGTGTTTTACTGTTCTGTGTGCAATTTTTTGTTTAACTCGAATTATAAAACGAAATAGTGATTTCTAGGGTTGAAGGGTAATATTATAGTTATGGACGGAACAGCATTGTGATCAGATAATAATAGTTTTTCCTATGTGGTTTCACTGGATTTTGACCTTCATTTCAACTGCAAATAAACCGAAAACCCTTGACTGTCCAAGAACCGGTATATTTCGGTATAATTATAGTCCAACACGTGACGTTTCTAATAGGAAAACCAACTTTTCTTACAGTAAATATTGTGCTTTCAACGAATTTGACCTTTATTTCCGCCGCAAAGAAGCCGAGGTCTTTCCCCCTGCTAGGTCTTTGATCTGGGAAGAAGATTCCTGGGGGCTTGCCTCCTGGCAAGATCTGTGATCTGGAAATTACTAGGATAGGTTAGGTGGGTTGTGTTAAGTCTTGTGGCCTTTGAAGGAATAGAGATTTATATTTTCATACAGGAGAAGCATCCTTACAGGACAAGCTTTTTCCTATTGTTAACAGTGTTTGAACTTATTGGACCTTTGTTTTTGCCGTAAATAAGCTATTCCCCTGTTATCCCCACCCCTTCCCAACCACTGGTTTCGACTGGGTGACCCCACGGTTACGTTACAAAGAGTCCCTCAAGGTCATTTTTGCACGAAATTTTTTTTTTTTTCATTTTCTTTTGTCTGATGTCATCACCATTGTAAAATTATCGTTTTTCGATTACCACCACTCAACAGTAATTTGGTGAATTCCAGGAAGGATAATGAAAATTAACGAATTGCGGAAGAGAATGTCAGACTCCAACAAAACAAGAAAACTAACAAAAAAAATGCTTTTTCATGCACAAATATGAGGACACGCAAGCGCGCATTGGGCTGTTTTCTTCTGAGCCTCGTTTTCTATCGAATGCAAACCTCTAAATACTTGTATCTATGAGTATGTTGGTTAATGAACTAATACTAATTATTTACATACTCGCTTTGCTCGCAATTGAACATTACATCACTGTTGCTATGTTCTGGCAAGCAGTACATATTGCGCTACGCGCGTTCGCCTGGTGGACAAGTGTTTTATCATGTTCTTAGTTTACACTGAGCCTTCGTCGACGAGTATGTTGGTTAAAAAACTAACACAAATTATTCACATATTGGTCTTTGTTCCAACCTGGCTCGCTTCGTTCACTAGACATTACATCACTGCTCCTATGTTCTGGCAAGCAAATCATAATGCGCTACGTGCATTCGCCATGTGGTCAATCATTTTGCAGTATCTTTAGCTTACACAGCCTTACATCTTATTGACTTGGTCAGAGTTGAAGTCAGTACACAAAATTTGGAGTAAAAACTGGCACGGTTTGAGATACCCCACTCGGTCCTGCTTGTTGGATGAGGCCCCTAGATTTTGGGGTGTGGCCACTCGGTCGTAGTACATTAAAAATTCAACGTTTCTCGGTTATTTGTTTAAAAATAGTCTACTGTAATAGCTGAGGGGCAAATTCACAACTTGTACATAGGGTCGCCTTAAGGAATGCCGGGCTTTGTGATTTGAAAATGAGTGGGTGACCATGCAGATGCATGACTTAACGTTTCCCATCACTAATTTTAATGTATCTAGATTCTGAATGCCCAATTTGTATCACAGATCAAGGAAAGTGGGAGAGAGAAGTCATTTTTATTTTTCACGCATGCGCAGTAAGTTCAAGGATAAACACATCGACAAAATCCGGGCCAAAATCAAATACCCAATAGTATTACATTAAGGGAAACTACAGTGTTAAAATCGGAGCACCGAGACCAGTGGGTGGAGCTGCTGCGCATTCGGGTGAAAATTATCACAGTGCGCAAAGGGGTGGGGTTTAATAGAATAGGAACGAGCATACGAAGTAACAGGAGCTACTCAGTGTCACTGTGAAAATAAACATATGACTTGAAAAAAAGAACTTTACCGTAAGTTAATTAATCTCTTTTCTCTTATTATGTATGTGCCAATAATGTAATAAGAATTGTATTTTTTTCTACAGGTATAACCCGAGAAAAATATAAATTACATAAAAAGCGCTAGGTGGGATTCTATCGTAATATTACCTATACCGTAGGGTAATTAGGAACATCCTAATTATGTACAGTAATTGTGACAGAAAGAAAGGTATTTTCGAAAAAATAAATGTGAGTCTTTCCTTAAAAACCCTTAATGTTTTACTAGTAAATTTTTTCCCGTGTTCTATAACAATATCTGTATTAGCAAATTTGGATATCATTTATTTACTTATCATATATTTTAGTGATTATTCATACAAAAAACGTTATTTGAATCTTCCGCAAATTAAGGGTTACGGAAGTCATTCTTTTTTTTAAATTTAGTGTAATTTCATTAATTTGGTCATTGTTATAAATATAGCCTACTTCAGAGTATAGCTATTGTTCCTCATGTGAATGTAAGAATATACATTAATTTCTAGTGCAACTGGAATTCAATACTGTATAAGAAATAGATTGGTTCTGACTACTTTGACATTTTCCTTGTATGAATAATATGGGTTGGATAATTTGAACTTGGGTATCGATTAATTAAAATGTGGACGCGGTTTTGGAGTGTTAAGTCCAGTGTTTACTTTTGGGAGACTGTCCTCAAGTAATTGCACATGCGTTGGTTTCAATTGCTTTGGGGGAGCTTTCTGTGGTTTTGAAATATTTGTTCCTGCATCAATGCAAACCTTCATAAGAGCGATGATTCAGCACAAGCTAGTTAGCCATAAAACTTTTAAAGCGGAATGTCAATGACCCTCCGCTAGTTTAAAGGGTAGCAGGGTGGGGTAGCCTGGCCCTCCTGCTCACACACCAAATCCATAATTGAGCTTGCTATGGATTTTGCTCCTAGGTTTTCCTTTTAACTAGCTATATTAGCTGTGCTTCCTTTTTCTTTTTGCAGTTATAACTGGTGTTTGAGAATTGTAAACCATGCATGTTTGTCCTGGCGTATTGGGCCACTCTTGCATGGTTTTCCCCTCAAGCTGCAAACAAACATATGTGAGACTCCTCATCACCACCCACTAGCTCTCTGAAGCTAGGCTCTTCGGGGCGTTCAGGTGATCACTCCCGCAGGCTCCTCGGAGCCAAGGGTGTGTCCCACTTTGCTACTGCAGCATCACGAATCTCTTCTCATGTGCAACCCTCTTGACTTGCGCCTCAGGCGAGTACTCTTTCAAGAGTCCTGCCAGATTGGTTAGAAAGGGTATTTCAACATCTGCACACACTTTCCTCCAAACCAGTTGTTCCTCACTCATCACAACCCAAGTATGCTTGTTCTTGTGAGGACAAGCGTGAGGCACAGGCTCTTCGTTTGCCAGCACGTGCATCGAACTTCGGGCTGAAGTCCTGACCATTTACGTGAAGGGTGCCCTTCAGGAGGTCATTGATGGGTCTCCGACTTGTTCATTCAACTTTTTCTAGCAGAGAATTTGTCTGGATGCTGGAGACTAGTTGTATACGTTTCAGCTATGAAAAAGCTTCATTTCAAGGAGACTGCAACCCTGGGGAGGCAGGCTGAGGCTGTCAAACCAGAGGACTTACATGATCACACTGAACTTGAATAACATGTCCTTCCAGTTCCTAATCCATCCATCATCAAGGAAGTACCAAAGATTCGTTTTGCCTGAAAAGATATACTGTACCAGTTTCAAGTGCTATGCTTCAACCTGTTCACAGCACCTCGGTGTTCACTAGTTTGTTCACTCTGGTTTCAGTCTGGGCCCCTGCCACCATATTTGTCTCCTTCATTACTTAGACTGGTTGATCCTAGCAGACACTGTAGAGACCCTTCTCCTTCACCAAGACAATGTTCTCAGGTATTACCTCGATCTGGGGACTGTGGTAAACTTTGAGAAGTCCTTCCTGTGACTCAAACATTGCCTGGTATATCAAGATACAGTACTGTATGCAGAAAGTCACCCAGCTAGGAAAAGTGTTTTATTCCAGAAAGTGGCTTATCCCATTCTAATGCAAGAATAGCTAGAAGCTCACTAGTAGCAATGCCTTCTAGGACACCTGATGTCCCAGGAATGTCTAATCACCAACTGCCACCTTCGTATTCGGTCACTTCAGTAGCAGGTGAAGACTCTATGGTCTCAGAGCAGGGACCCTGCAAATTTGCTTTTTCTAGTAGCTTTGGAGCATAGTTAGTGGATGCTTGATTCCAACCTGCTCAGTGGTAGATCATCATCTCCCTCCCCCATACAGTATGCATATTCATGGATGCATCAAAAGAAGGGAAGGTGGCTCACCTGCTACAGCAGCTTTCCTTAGAAGATTCTTTGGCCTTCTATTGGGCACTTTGCATGTTCTGAAGGGAATAACATATATTACCAGCTAGCCCATTCTTCTGGGTCCGGTCAAGGGGATGGTGAACCCTTTACAACAGCTACAGCTATTGCCTAGGTTTCAGGTGAATGGTCCAGGCAACAGTACCATACCTCATGTGAGGATCAGGTTAGGTTATGCAGTAACCTTCATTGTTCCTGGTGTGGCATGGTAGGAACACCCAGGCCCTAAGGAAGTCACTTTCCCTCTCCAGGAGGAAGTATCTGAACTCTCACTTGGTACATTGGGAGCTAAGTATGACAGCTATTGCCTTTGATGAAGACAGCACCAGCATTGTTGATCAGGAGAGAGTGAGTGAGTTGTTACACCTACTCTCCATTCCAGCTGTGACATAGGAAAGTCCACGTGTTTAGAGCTCCTCACCTCAGCCAAGAGTGAGTTATGGAGCTTGCCTGACCATGGGTACCCTTGACCCTCATCAAGCAAAGGAAGATCGTGCTTTGACACCTATGGCTATTACACAGGCTACTGGTGAGCTGTTCCGCACTGACCCTTCACCATAGGCCTGGTATGGGTAAGAAATATGCTTCCCTTGGAATACACTCACCACCTGAAGAATGGATTAACGGTGCTAACCCTGTGACTGTTTCCCCTAGATTTGATTAACCAGTGCATGAGCCTAGTATTTCAGATGCCACTGACATAATGGCAGTAAGAGATTATGAGTACCCTCTCCATTCAGGGGAAGGTTGAACATCTGTCTATCTTTTGAGATCCCTACAAGTCTTGGTGATATCCTGATCTTCTAGCTCTTTGGGTTGGTTCCTAGAGTGAGGCACTTTGGCCGGGCTATTCCCTCTCGGCTGTGCTTCTTTTTGTGTCATCCATAAATTTTCTGTGCTTTAGAGGGTATCAGTTTCATTGGAGAATGTCTATACAGTACATGTGCCATTCTTAGTGATGGGGATCATAGGTGGTTGAAGCACAGCAGTGATTTTTCTCTACCCACAAAAAAAATAGAATCTGTAGGTGTTTGGTTACTAAGATAGGCTGTAGATTCTTATTTATTAGTATTCATAGAAAAATGTCGATAGTTAAATTCAGATATTTTTGAAACACTAAACTTTAGTGTGCTAAGGTACCGAGTGAAGGACAAACCGTGGTTCAATGATGATTGTAGACGTGCTTATTTGGAGAAACAGGAGGCCTATCATCTTTGGAAGGGTAACAGATCAGATTTGACCTGGAACAACTATAGGCTACTCAGCTTCGAGCTTTTGCTCAGAGAGTTTATGCCTCAACTGAAAAGGAGTACAATTTAACCATAAAAGAAACACTTTCTGGTACAACTCAGGAACATAAATGGTGGTCTACCCTTAAATCTGCACTCTTTGGTGTAGATGCAACAGTTCCTCCTTTACTTAAACCAGATGGCTCAGTCACTCACTGTCCAAAGGAAAAGGCAACCCTTTTGGCTGATGTTTTTGACAGAAAACAGAGTAATGAAAAACTTGAACTTCCTCATTCCTGTTTTCCTGAGGCTAAACTAACTAGTTTAGCTTTTCGATCTCGTGAGATTAAAGCTCTGTTGGTGGACCTTGATGCTTATGGAGGTGTAGACCCAAATGGTATTTTACCTTTGTTTTTTATAAAGACAGCAGATTTCTTAGCTCCAAAGTTATCTGTTATTTTGCGCAAGTTAGCAAGAGGAGGAGCTTTTAGCACTAGTTGGAGAATTGGTAATGTTACTCCTCTATGTAAATGTGTTTGTGGTAGCTCAAATCCCACTGATTACCGCCCAATTTCCATAACTCCCATATTATCTAAAGTTTTTGAACGTCTTCAGGCAAAACGTCTTAATAGGTTTGCTGAAGGTAATCATCTACTCCCTAGTTTGCAATTTGGTTTTCGTAAAGGCCTTGGAGCATGTGATGCCCTTCTCACAATCTCCAATGCTGTACAGAAATCCCTTGATTGTGGTCGGGAAGTTCGTATGATTGGCCTTGATTTTAGTGCTGCCTTTGACCATGTTAATCATGAGGCCCTTGTTTTCAAACAGAAACAGTTGGGAGTGGGTGGGTCGTTTCTTAGCATTATTATTGATTTTTTAAGTAGTAGATCTCAAAGAGTTGTTGTTGATGGGCACCATAGTGATTATAGGAATGTGATATCCGGTGTTCCACAGGGTAGTGTTCTTGGCCCTTATACTTTTCATACTATATACACATGACATGTGGTTTGGCCTAGAAAACAAGCTTTATGCATATGCAGATGATGCTACTCTCTTTGCATCAATTCCATCCCCTGAATGTAATCTAGGGTTGGTGAATCCCTTAATAGAGATTTAGCTAGAATTAGTGCATGGTGCAAATTATGGGGTATGAAGTTGAATCCTAACAAAACTCAAAGTATGATTGTAAGTAGGTCAAGGACGGTGGCTCCTCAACATCCGGATCTCAGTATTGATAATGTTTCTTTAAATATGTATGACACTTTCAAAATTTTAGGTGTGATTCTCGACAGTAAATTTACGTTTGAGAAACATATAAGGTCTGTGTCTTCTTCAATTGCACAAAAAATAGGCTTATTGAGAAAGTCTTTCTAGATTTTCGGTGATCAATCTATTCTGAAGAAGTGTTTTAATTCTTTCATTCTACCTTGTTTTGAGTATTGTTCTCCTGTCTGGTCTTCAGCTGCTGATTCTCATCTTAATTTGTTGGACAGAAACTTACGGTCTATTAAATTTCTTATTCCTGATCTAGATATTTAATCTCTGGCACCGTCGTTCAATTAGTTCATTATGCATGTTGCATAAGATTTTTCATAACTCTGACCATCCTTTACACTCAGATCTCCCTGGACAATTCTATCCTATTCGTAATACTAGGCAGGCAGTTGATTCTAATAGCCAGGCCTTCTCCATCACGAGGCTCAATACTACGCAGTACTCTAGAAGTTTTATTCCAGCTGTTACCAAGTTGTGGAATGATCTTCCTAATCGGGTGGTTGAATCAGTAGAACTTCAAAAGTTCAAAGTTGGAGCAAATGCTTTTTTGTTGACCAGGCGGACATGAGTCTTTTTATAGTTTATTTATGACATATTTATTTTTGATGTTGTTAATAGTTTATATATGACATGTCTGTTTTGACGGTGTTACTTATTTTAGAATGATTTATTGTTAATTTGTTCTCTTGATTTATTTATTTCCTTATTTCCTTTCCTCACTGGGCTATTTTTCTCTGTTGGAGCCCCTGGGCTTATAGCATCTTGCTTTTCCAACTAGGGTTGTAGCTTGGATAGTAATAATAATAATAATAATCCAATAATACCAATGAATAGGTAACATTGCTTTTTAGGTTACAAGAGGATTGTCTTCTTTCTTTAGTGCATTCTGTACTTTTTGGGCAGTCTTGCCAACTAAGAGAACTCGGACAATCTGCATTGGATGTAACAAGGCTTTAGGTCCCTTAAAAGGGCCCGTTTTGAACCATTGATAGGCGTCGGATAAGGACCTCACAATGACATTAACCTTGGTGAAGAGAGTAGGTGTACTTCATAGTATTTTCAAGGTTGAAGGTCATTTCAAGTGATGGAGAAAGCTTTATTTCACTTTCATTCCAGATTTCATAGCAAACCTGTAACCTGCCATCAAGCTTGACAGGTATGAGTCTTTCTCCATCTCCTCCCTTAGGACAGTCTGAATTATTTGCCTTTTTGCGTTGTAGGTGCTTAGATGATACATAAGGAGAATCTAGCCCTTCGGACAACAAATTGAACATTTTTAATAATGCTGTCAGGACTAAAAAGATTTCAAGGAACACCCATTTACTTATGGTCTCTTGAAACCAACAAGAGGGCATATCCCCAATCAGCAGACAACCCAGAAGATTCAGTTCCTGTACTGTTTCATGAAATTAGAGGAAATGGTTTGCCGCTAGTCTTTAAGAAGTGCCTGTCAGTGGCACAACTGCTAAAGGCTGGATTCTGAAAGCACCAGACCATCTTTACAGCCCAGTATCTGTGGGAGTATACCCACAAATCTTTAAGACATTTTACTAGGTCCTGTGGTAGCTGTTCAGCAGGTTGTGTAGTGTACCGAGCTCCTTATGGAGCATGAAACATTCTGTCTAATATAATGGTCGTATCATTAGAATATGATAATAGTGTTTCTGGCCTTTTTCACTCTTCCTCTCTCTCAGGATACAGTAGTCATACCGATATTTATTGGATTGAACATTTGATGCATGCAAGCTTTCACACCGACCTCTGATCTATATATAATATTATAGAAGTATCTCCATACAAGGGAGAGGATGGTTTGTGTGTAGAACCCAGTATTTTATATAGGCCCTGCATTATATCATATCTTCACAAGGGTGTAGCGTCTTCGGTGACTGTCTGTCCATAGACAGCAACTTAGTCTAACTTTTGAGAATCGATATCTCAAAAGTTAGGAGGTAGTAGGAGTCATAACTTCCACTCTTCTTACGGCCCCAGTGTCTTGACATCTCGTGATTTTAAACCAGCGAGTAGGGTTATAAGGGCTTTCTTCCTCCTATTGGTAAGTTGTCTATTAAAGAACGAGGGTTTGTATTTGTGTAGGAACAAATCAGAGATTTTAAAAGTAAGTTTCACTTCAAGATAAGATCAAAATGGCTGCTCAGTGTGCTTGGCGATTGGGTGTGGCTTACCTGCCGCCTTCTCGTAACCACCAACATCTTTTTATAAATTTTAACAGCTTTTTTTTTTTTTTTTTTTATAAATTTCAACAGCTGATTTCCAGCCGAGCAGAAAACTTACTCCCATTGAAGGAATCTTGAGTTGTATTGTTTGGAAAAATACAAATTTCCTTGAAAATTGTGATATTTGTTATTCAATGTAAACACTATGATAGTCAAAGCAATAATTTATTTGCTATTTGATGTAAAATAAGTAACTATTAGACTATGATAGTCGGTCAAGCAACAAAGTACGATAGGGCAGCCAATGGTGGACAAAGGAAGGTTTATATAATCAATGGATAAGGTTGAATCATTGGCAAAAGAGAGACATTTTTGTTCTTTGTTTATGAACTTTGAAGATGTGACCCCAGTAAGACCAGGTTGTTAGGTTAATAGTGTTGGATAGGTTAGTCCACAAATGAAATGTACCCAGTAAGTAAAAAGAAAGTTGAATAAGCTCATCAATGAACTACCCGAGTCTAGGTTAATCGGCGTCAAT
Source organism: Palaemon carinicauda (assembly GCF_036898095.1). Classification (NCBI taxonomy): domain Eukaryota; kingdom Metazoa; phylum Arthropoda; class Malacostraca; order Decapoda; family Palaemonidae; genus Palaemon; species Palaemon carinicauda. The sequence continues at coordinate 16,636,841 of NC_090731.1, read as the reverse complement.
GATCTTTGATGTCAGGCTGCCAGAAAAGCTCAAATCAATCAATCAAGTCTAGGTAAATGAATCAGTGTTTTAAGTTTTTCCATAGTTTAAGGCAAGACATGATGTTGATGTGTAGAATAAGCTGGTTCATTGAGTGGAGGTCAACCAAAATTTCACTTAGTTAAATTAATTAATATAATAGGATTGCTGGAGTGTTTATAGAGGTTCCATATGATACGTACTGAAAATGTGCTTGATGAATTTAGGAAGTTGCAGGTATTTTTTGTTTCTTTTTTTTTTTATCATCCATTTGGATAAAACAGAGAATGCAATCTTAGGAATACAGGATGGTTTTAGAAGAGGTATGGGTTGTATGAATCAGATTTTTACAGTAAGGCAGATATGCGAGAAATATTTAGCAAAAGGTAAGGAGGTGTATGTTGCGTTTATGGATCTGGAGAAAGCGTATGATAGAGTTGATAGGGAAGCAATGTGGAATGTGATGAGGTTATATGGAGTTGGTGGAAAGTTGTTGCAAGCAGTGAAATGTTTCTACAAAGGTAGTAAAGCATGTGTTAGGATAGGAAATGAAGTGAGTGATTGGTTTCCGGTGAGAGTGGGGCTGAGACAGGGATGTGTGATGTCACCGTGGTTGTTTAACTTGTATGTTGATGGAGTGGTGAGAGAGGTGAATGCTCGAGTGCTTGGACGAGGATTAAAACTGGTAGACGAGAATGACCATGAATGGGAGGTAAATCAGTTGTTGTTTGCGGATGATACTGTACTGGTTGCAGACACAGAAAAGAAGCTTGGCCGATTAGTGACAGAATTTGGAAGTGTGTGTGAGAGAAGGAAGTTGAGAGTTAATGTGGGTAAGAGTAAGGTTATGAGATGTACTAGAAGGGAAGGTGGTGCAAGGTTGAATGGAGAGTTACTTGAGGAAGTGGATCAGTTTAAGTACTTGGGGTGTGTTGTTGCAGCAAATGGTGGAGTGGAAGCAGATGTACGTCAGAGTGTGAATGAAGGTTGCAAAGTGTTGGGGGCAGTTAAGGGAGTAGTAAAAAATAGAGGGTTGGGCATGAATGTAAAAAGAGTTCTATATGAGAAAGTGATTGTACCAACTGTGATGTATGGATCGGAGTTGTGGGGAATGAAAGTGACGGAGAGACAGAAATTTAATGTGTTTGAGAGATGAAGTGGCTAAGGAGTATGGCTGGTGTATCTCGAGTAGATAGGGTTAGGAACGAAGTGGTGAGAGTGAGAACGGGTGTAAGAAATGAGTTAGCAGCTAGAGTGGATATGAATGTGTTGAGGTGGTTTGGCCATGTTGAGAGAATGGAAAATGGCTGTCTGCTAAAGAAGGTGATGAATGCAAGAGTTGATGGGAGAAGTACAAGAGGAAGGCCAAGGTTTGGGTGGATGGATGGAGTGAAGAAAGCTCTGGGTGATAGGAGGATAGATGTGAGAGAGGCAAGAGAGCATGCTAGAAATAGGAATGAATGGCGAGCGATTGTGACGCAGTTCCGGTAGGCCCTGCTGCTGCCTCTGATGCCTTAGATCACCGCGGAGGTAGCAGCAGTAGGGGATTCAGCATTATGAAGCTTCATCTGTGGTGGATAATGTGGGAGGGTGGGCTGTGGCACCCTAGCAGTACCAGCTGAACTCTGTTGAGTCCCTTTGTTAGGCTGGGAGGAACGTAGAGAGTAGAGGTCCCCTTTTTTGTTTTGTTTCATTTGTTGATGTCGGCTACCCCCCAAAATTGGGGGAAGTGCCTTGGTATATGTATGTACTGTATTTGCATTTACTATCTTACTGAGTAATGTTTTACTCTTGAAACTGTTACCGTGTCAGTATATAAATCCTATTTTTGTTCAGAATTTATACATACTTTTTTATAGTCTATGAGTATTGTGTGTGTTTAACCATGTATCCCTTGTTGTATAAGGTAGAATGTTCTATTCATGGAATTTTGGTTTATTGAATATCTCTTGAAGAAAATTTAAGAATTAGGGGAGCTGCCGTTAGTCAGTGGATTACCAGAGGCCAGTCATTCGATTATTGTTATGAAGTATTTTCTAGTTAGAATATTGGACGTAATACTTTTCCACTTTACAAGGTATATTGTTTTAGTTGGGATATTTGCTAATATAAATGTCATGGAAATGTCCAGCTTGTCATTATTTTAATATTTCATATTTAATACATTAGAATAGTTTATTATTATTATTATTGATTAATATTATTGTTATTAGTACTAGGCAAGCTACAACCTCAGTTGGAACAGCAAGATGCTATAAGCCCAAGGGCTCCAACAGGGAAAAATAGCCCAGTGAGGAAAGGAAATAGGGAAATAAACGATATAAGTAGTAATGAAAAATCAAAATATTTTAAACATAAACAACATATATTCTTTATTGTTTATCATGTAGAACATTTTACTAAAAGTATAGTCTAGATATTGAAGTGCACACTAAAATATTTGGATAAGACTGATTTATCTGTGGGCTACAATTAACATCGTTTATATTTTTCAGACTAGAATCACCAAAAGAAAAGCAAATATGCACTAGTATAACGAGACATTCCTGATGACGTCAAGATGAAGATCAGCAGCAAATAATCTGAGGTTTACTAAGAAAAAATTCAAGAATCTTATGGATGAAGAAAAATAATCTATTAAATTGATTAATTTCTGATATCAAGAAAAGTACCAAATCGTTCCAACTGAAGCGGACACTTATCATCAAACTTTTCTGGAATATTGAAGTACAGTACTCATTTGAGATGTATCTTTAGAGCACTACATATATCTTTAAATGGTCAATTGTTCAGAGTTATTGAGATTTTAAAGTTTTGTTTTAATGGTCATTTACATTTATATCCCATAGGTTCAGTAGCAATCACTAACTGAAGGTAAAAAACAAGTTAAATTACATTAGATAGGTAATATGAATATTTACAACTATATTACCAGATTACTTTAAGTTTATCAAAGTTGATTTGATATTAAAGCTATTAACTTTTACACAGTCTGTAGCAAGTATTTTATTAGTTTTTAATATTTACAATGTCGGTGCATATAGATTTAACTTTAGTTCTTAATTCTATGCATCTTTCCATTAAAAAAATTCGTGTGATTTAATTTTTCGAGTAAATTCTAAACGACCAACATTCAACTTTAAAATTAGGTCCACATCTAATTTTATGAGGTTTTTTGACACTAACTGAAATTCAGATAGCAATTTCCTATTTATTTGATATTAAACACTTTCATTTAGTTGCATGCAAACTTATTGGCGGATATGGATATGTTGATGGATTCACTATTACATCGTAAAATAATTATCTGGAGTCAGTATAGGTAATGTTAAATGAATCAGTTTATATATTACAGTATGTGTTATTGTAAATGTCTGAAAAAAGAGGGAATTTGATATTAACAATCAATTAAGACCAGCTAATGTAGATGAACGAATTTCTTCCTTTGATTTTGCTACTCATATTTTCAATTTTCATTAACTAGCTTTTAAATCAGATGTCAATTTCCTCTGGACCTCTTGATATACTTCTATGTCGTATATTTTTTTATAATTGCGTAAACTACTGTAAACAAGTTGTGTGTGGCTAAAGGGAAATTGATATTAATTATCTTTTTGGCAGCATATTCAAATTCATTTTACAATCTGTTGAAAACAGTACATTAATTGTATGTGAATATAACCTCCAGCTAATCATTGTAACTGAATATCATTTTATCTTTGTCTTGAAAAGTATTGCATTAGAAGGCTGATGTAATCTAATTCTCTCTCCCTCTCCTCTCTCTCTCTCTCTCTCTCTCTCTCTCTCTCTCTCTCTCTCTCTCTCTCTCTCTCTCTCTCTCTCTCTCTCTCAAATGCAGATTGCTTCCAAATTTGCCAACTGTATTTTAGTTATTCTAGTCAATCATTTCAAATGCTTGTTTGCAGTAGAAGATCCTTTTTTTTTTTAATCTGATTAATGGGTATTTGTGTTTCAAAACATCAGAATGACAAAACTGTTATTAAAATGATAAAATCTCTTATCTACTGGTTTTAAGCTATTTTCGTTTTACAAAAGATGCAATTATTTGCCTCGTACTCTAGCCTAGAAAGTAGCCTATATAGTTAATAAGTTGTAGTTTGGAGCATTTTGCAAAATTAAATTTATATTAATAGGTTTTATGAATAGAACTTCAAGTTGTGGTAGTCTTAAGAGAAGGAAACCATTAATGAAGTAGTTTTAAATCAACATTCATGAAAGATTTCTAAGTACTGTAGATGTTCTAAGGGGTTTCTTCAAGATTTGTGAAAGACTTGGAAGAGTAATATGATGTTCTAAGGGGTTTTAACGTAAAGCTTCAAGATTCGTGAAAGACTTGAAGGAGGAGTAATATTTTGTAAGTTTCTTCAAGATTATTCGTGAAAGACTTGGAGGAGTAATATGATGTCCTAAGGGGTTTTAACGTAAAGCTTCAAGATTACGTGTGAAAGACTTGAAGGGGGAGTAATATTTTGTAAAGAATATCAAGAAACAGGTGGTTCTTGATGTGTACTTTAAACTCATAGGGGAAGTAGGAATTGCACCTGAGGCACTAATTTGAAGAGAGAAATCTGGTCGTTATTTAATTATTCAGGACAATGGGAGGAATAATTACACAGGGAATCTTTTAAAAGGAAATAGTATCTTATAACAATTTTAATACCAGTGAGTTTATTTTCAACGTAACATTTTGAAAGAGTATCTTAAAGGTTAGTACTTATAAAATATTTACAGATTTAGAAGGCAATGTGGTTAAAATTTTCAATTATAATAGACATGTAAATTGTATCTTAAACTATCAAAGGTAGTTTTGTAGGTAGAATTGCTTTGTAAAACTAAAATTTAATGTCATAAATAGGATGTGAATTGAAAATGCTGATGTAAATATCAATTGTTTAAAACCAGTTACTTTTTATATGCAATAAAAATACAGTTTTGTCATTTATGATTTTATTGGATAAAAATTTTAATCATTAAAACTTGACTGAGAAGTGAGATCCTTGTATAACACATAAATGTACATTTGATAATGAAGTTTAAACATTTTTACAAGATGTACTAAAATTATAATTGTTACATATGATATAGAAAATGTAGCAGCAGAACTATTTTCTTTTTTTTTGGAAAGCCCTTTTGGGCACACTGCTAACAGGCTCCAGAATGTAGAAAGATTTATTTACAATTAAATGATGTGCCTTTGTCATATTAAAAAAGAATAATACTAACAAAGCATTTTTTCAAGGTAAGAGTTAAAATTATTTAAAATATTTTATTGTAAATATGTGCTACTCAATTGTCAGTTTCATAAGAAAAATTTGTATGGACAAAAATCCTTGAAGATACAAGAGCAAGGAGCCTGAATGATAATTTATGGCAAAAGTGACATACCAGTGCAAATGGTAAACTATTTATATTGAATAAGTAAAGGTAGATGAGCCAACATTTGGACGTCAGTGCTTAGTAGTATAATATAGGCATTACAGACTTCTGTAGTAGTGTTCTAGGTTCATTATGGGCAGAGAGCTGGAAATCTTTTATTCATAATATTGAGTAAAAGACGATTGAATAGTTGATTACAATCTACATTCTCATCCATAACAGAAATACATTTTAAGTTTATTGAGCCTGAGGGTTAGCAAGAGGTTATTTCTTAATATCACCCATAAAATGTCATAAGCCCAAGAGTTTGTTAATTTTTCAAAACTGAGATAGAGATGTAAGACTGTCTCTAAGAGAGCCTAAATTTGAGTTGTGCAGGCTCATATCATTATTAATAATGATACTAAATTCAACAATACTCACTTATGTGCCTGTATTGGTCAAATAAGGAATTTCTAAGAATAGTTAACTAAGTTGAAGTTTTTTCACTTATCTATGGTCAAATGAGGCATTTCTAGGAATAGTTAACCAAGTTGAAGTTTTTTCACTTATCTATGGTCAAATGAGGCATTTCTAGGAATAGTTTACTAAGTTGAAGTTTTTTCACTTATCTATGGTCAAATGAGGCATTTCTAGGAATAGTTTACTAAGTTGAAGTTTTTTCACTTATCGATGGTCAAATGAGGCATTTCTAGGAGTAGTTTTCTAAGAATTTTTTAAGTTATTTTGTGGTCAAATGAGGCATTTCTAGGAATAGTTAACCAAGTTGAAGTTTTTTCACTTATCTATGGTCAAATGAGGCATTTCTAGGAATAGTTTACTAAGTTGAAGTTTTTTCACTTATCGATGGTCAAATGAGGCATTTCTAGGAGTAGTTTTCTAAGAATTTTTTAAGTTATTTTGTGGTCAAATGAGGCATTTCTAGGAATAGTTAACCAAGTTGAAGTTTTTTCACTTATCTATGGTCAAATGAGGCATTTCTAGGAATAGTTTACTAAGTTGAAGTTTTTTCACTTATCGATGGTCAAATGAGGCATTTCTAGGAGTAGTTTTCTAAGAATTTTTTAAGTTATTTTGTGGTCAAATGAGGCATTTCTAGGAATAGTTTAAGAAGTTTTTCAATCTTATCTATGGTCAAATGAGGCATTTCTATGAGTAGTTTTCTAAGAATTTTTTCAGTCTAATCTATGGTCAAATGAGCCATTTCTAGGAATAGTTTACTAAGCAGAAGTTTGTCTTATCTAGGGTTGAATGATGCATTTCTAGGAATAGTTTACTAAGCAGAATTTTTCCATTCTAATCTATGGTCAAATGAGCCATTTCTGGGAATAGTTTACTAAGCAGAAGTTTTTGTCTTATCTAGGGTCAAATTATGTAATTCTAGGAATACAGTAGTTTACTAAGCAGAATTTTTCTATTCTAATCTATGGCCAAATGAGGCATTTCTAGGAATAGTGTACTAAAGTTTTTCAGTCTTATCTATTTTAATTTTGAAAATTATCAAAATCTTAGGTTTTACCGTTAATTATCGGTGATATGAAAGAACATCCCCTTGCCAAACCCCTGTGTTGCTCAACTCGAGATGTCTCATTTCCGTTATGAGTGACGAAGTTTATTCCAATTTGTTATCCAGATAACTTGTACTCAATATAAATAATCCCTTTCCAGCTCTTGACCATAATGAACCCATATGATAGTAGTAGTCCATAATGCCCATATTACTAACCTCAGAAGGCCAAGTTTTGGGCAATCTACTTTAGCTTATTCAACATATGTAACTTTTTGCCATAAATTATCATCCAGGACCCTACAGTAGGTCTTGTATCTTGGAAATACTTTTGTCTATACCAGTTATTCTTATGCAGTAGGCCTTATCAAGAAGTGACGTATTTACAATAGAATATTTTAAATCATTTTATCTCTTACATTGAAATACTGTTTTGTTGGTATTTATGTTGCTTTAATATGGCATAAAGGCATGTCATCATTTGATTGTAATAAATCTCTCTATTCTGGAGCCTATTAGCAGTGTGCCCATGGAGCTTTCCATAAAAAAGAAAGTAGTTCTTCTGCTACATTTTCTATGTAATGTTATATTTTTAGTTTATCTTGTAAAAATTGTTAAACTGTAAATTAGATATTAAAATCTAATATATTTACCATACTCGACCAATGTAATAACTTGAGAATTTTGAAATAAAATGCATATATAAGTTTTAGTTTTTAATTTAGTTTCCCTGGTGGTAATACAAAGAAAACCTATTATGAAGAAAAGAAAACGGACAATGGATGAAATTAAAAAAAAAAAAATATAACTACTATCTTGAGTATTCTCTCTCTGTCAAACTTCACATGACCGAGTATTCTCCCTAAACGCCCCCCTGCCTCATTTTTTACCAGCAAATGCCTTATTCCCTATAAAAAATGGGCCAAAAAGCCTCATGAAATAGTCCTTTTCTCCTAACTAGTCACTTGTCCATTTAGACTGTTATTGACTATCCCTATATAGAGTTGGTTCATCAAAACCCCCTTACTGGGTGATGAGAGCAGCAGAACCAGTGTTTTGTGATATATATAAGTCAAGATGGCCAAAATGTAATGTACTTCATTTTGGACCCAAGTCCACTTCTTGATCCAGCAGTCTGTCAAGTAGGTTTTTTCTTGACTAAAGTCATGATAATAATGGCCTTGCTATTTCCATTAGTTAATATTCCTCAAAAACCTCTGAATACTATTTAATCCTGAAGCTATTAGATTTAAACTTTGATACAAAAGTATACCGAAAATATCTATTAAGGCTTTAAGTTAACACAATATGGGTGAAGAACAACTTAGAAATTCATTGAAGACTTTTATTGTAGAAGATTGAATGCCAGACATGAGACAGGTTTCAGTGTTATAAGTTAAGTTATATCATGGAAATACAAACACTATGACATCAATGGCATAAATATCAAATTCATGAAACCCCATTTTCTGAAAGCTTTAAACACCTTAGAATCAAAGAAACCATAGACGTTTGGCATGCATTAAGCACAATATTTGACCAAGAAAGGCTCTTAGGTGAGTCATCCTTCATCCAATATGGTGAACAGAATGACAAAACGTCTCATTTTCTTTTTATCTGGTCAGTTCCCGTTTTCTTTTCTGAACTGTTATGTTTAATGCTCAGCATTTGGGGTTAAATATTTCATGATTGTGTAACTAAGCAGTGCTTTCTATAAAGATGATAAAATTATTAATAAAAAAAAAAAGAAGGAAAAGGAAAGCCCACCAAGGCCATCCCCTTTCCCACCTAGTAACCAGAAACTTGATGCAAAGTTTTCTTCTGATGAAGCAATGTTACTAGGCCCTTGAATGCTTTCCTTTTCCTTCTTTTTTCAAATGTTTTATTGATAATTTTACATACAATGATATCAGGATTGTAATTTCAAAACTTCGTGAATAGTTTGGAGCTCTCCTGAAGTTAAGTGGTCATTATTTACATTACTATATGGCAGATTCCAATTATTATACTTAAGTTAATTCTTTAATGAAATATGAAATTATATACATAGACAAAGAAAAAATATTTTTAGAATGGAAAACAAAGTAAAAATCAAAAAGGTAAAATTCATTTTCAGGCCTTGGTGCAATTTCAGAACGATTCATTACTACAGACACCTGAAGCTCGCTCAAAAGCAGACAAGATTCACAAATGCCAAGGTGCCTCCTGGTCTCACCCCATTTTATACACATGATTGAGTCGGGTAAACGAGAAGAGACGTGCAAGGCTACTGCCCTGACCACCCTTGCTACTTCGCCCAGCAGACAGTCAGATCGGACCGAAGTACGCATTCACCTTACACATGGACACCTGACTCACTTTAGCTGTGTAATAAAGTTCTCAAATGCAAACCCTAGAAAAAGCAACTCTGGAAAGCAAGTTTAACCGGCAACACTTAACTGACGACACTATTCTAAACAAGCAAAAATTACCTTAGGAAAATGGCTCTATTTTTACAAGCGTATAGACAGTTATGAAACATATGATTTTAATTGAATTTTAACCTTGAATTGGAGGCAGATAAAGTTTTAATTCAGTTTATAAAACTCCTAATAGCAAACTTGTGCCTAAAACCAATACCAAAAAAATTATGCAATACACCATTAAATATGAGTACATGTAATATACACCCATAGAATTAAATAAAGTTAACCCCACTAGATAACATTCTCACCTTTAATCTATTATCTTAAGCTTATAATTCCTTCCTACAGTATATTATCCTCAGCACATAAGCCCTTAATATTCTATCATAATATAATACTTTATAATACATTCCTACTATTCTACCACGAGCATATATACTCCTACAAAGGCATTCATAGCCAGTTAAAGGAGATGATTTTTTATTTATAAGTTATTTTATGCAGGTCCTGTGTAAATATATCACTACACGTTACGGTAAAATTAGTTATGATCAAGCTATTTTCAGTCATCAAAATAAATTGATACTTTGTATTTTCGTGCTTAACAGATTTTAGATTAACTCAGCCTGAAATGAAGTTTAAAATGTCTTTTTAAAGTTACCAGAATGAGCTCGACACAAGAGACAGACAGACTGTGATTACGTTCGTTGAGTACAATATTCTCTACTGAAAACTGGAGCAAGATGAACAGATATTAAATAAAACATGACTTTACTATTGTTAGAAACATGAACGTCTTGTTCCTAAATACCTCTCAATGGGATATAGTTGAAAAAAGTACCAATGAAGGCAAATATATCTCTAGGTGACAATGACATTTAATGATGCTGAATTCATTACGCGTTTCAATTTGGAATAAAATAAAGACTAGAATCGTTTTAGTAACTGAAAAACACAGGACCAGGAATTACAACTTCTATGCAAGTTAATTATTGTTAGGAAATATATACCAATTAAGAGTGAAACATTAAACTCAAATCTCTCTGAACATTAACACATTTATACCCTATTATCTATTTCTCAATTAATCAATACCTCAAAACTCTAAAATAGAGAAATAAAATGTGCTCTTTGAAGAAATTTTTATAAAAATTCATATAAAGAACAAAACTATTAAGTTAAATATATAGTTATCTCCGGAAATTTATACTTATGCGTATACTAAAAGTGATTTTTACTCTATTAATTTCCAAGATTATAAGACAAAATATTTCAAAGACTTAAAATAGAAATTTCTTTTAAATGCTCTTCTTACTGAAGCTGAGGATTCTACACTCTTGGAAAATATTTTTGTTGAAGAGAATATTCTGTTTTCACATACTGTAGTTTAATCAAATATCTTCATAAGCTACGATATGTAATTTACAAAGCAAAACCCACCCAAATTCTACATGAAAAACCTGCAATCCTAATTCGTACTCATCTACATAAAAAGCTGTAACTGACTGACAAAAAAGACTGACTTCCTTTGTCCACCTTGGGACATGAAGGGGAATAGGCAAAACAACGACCTAACTTCTACAAAGAATCTCACACCAATTACTCAATACTAGCACAACAATCCCTCATTCCTTTCAGAGGCATTCATTACACTTTCATAACTCAAAGTCCCAACATTCAATATTTGCAAATTCTCAGTCCAACTAAATCAGACACTGATATCAAGGATAAAGATTTAATGGATTTTATAATCTTCCTGTACCAATACATGATGAATAACTATCTTGGAGAGTAAAAGTGGCTTGGGAAACAATTGATTTTGCTACCAAAAAGTAAAAAAGATATTCGACGGGGAACCCTATAATTAGCGTTTTTTAAAATGGAAATTGGAATGAATTTAGAAATATTGCCCAGAATCTGGGCCTGTGAGCCCAACTCAGTGCCCTTGTGTAACGGGGAAAATTACAGAAGTACACTATGAGGTAAAAGTTATGAGAGCTTTGACGGCGAGAGAGAAGAATGAAGCAGGAAAGGAGGTGGTAAAGTTCAAGGCTGTAAAGTTAGTGTAGCTACAGTAGGGCCTGAAGGAATGCTGACAAGATCATTAATTAGTGCCTGCAGAGAATCCTGTGATATGTACTGATGGCACTATCTGCTTCTGGTTGGTGTTTTAGGAGATAAAAAAAAAGAGGGTGAGGTGGGTGTTACCCTATTTTACCGCATTGTGAAAAAAAATAACACTTGAGTAGCTATGTTAGGTGATATTCAATTTCCCATATTTTACTTTCATTACTTTTGCAGCTCCCTTAATGAAATTTACTCTAATATTAAAATTCTCAATTTAATACTCAAATTACTCAAAACCGATTGAACTTGACAAAATCAACGGTATCCTCAAAGAGTGTGGGTACAGAAATGATTACTTGCAAGGTCAGTAGTGGGTACTTTGTTTTGGCAAGATTAAAATCTTATGAGACATCAAAAGACATACATAACCTTTAATATTCTACTGTGACATTTTAAATTGTACCCTCTTTCAAACATTTTAAATTGTACCCTCTTTCAAACATTTTAAATTGTACCCTCTTTCAAACATTTTAAATTGTACCCTCTTTCAAACATTTTAAATTGTACCCTCTTTCAAACATTTTAAATTGTACCCTCTTTCAAACATTTTAAATTGTACCCTCTTTCAAACATTTTAAATTGTACCCTCTTTCAAACATTTTAAATTGTACCCTCTTTCAATATGAAAATCTATAAATTTCTCTTTAGAATTAATGAGTATGATGTCTTATTACTTTGAGAACTATCCATGTTCTGAGTGTGAAGTATTTTAATAATCAAAGTTCTAATCAAAGTTCATACTAGTTTCAATTAATGCCAGTTATTTAATGAATTAAAAGAAAAACTGGCCAACAAACTAAACAATCTAACAAACAAACAAAAGCTAAAATGGCTGCACAAAACATGTTAGATATGAACCTGCCCACAATTTATGTACATTGTCAAGATATCTCACCATAAACATAGTTAAGGGATTAAAATGAAGTAAAGCAGATTATGGATTATCTATATCTAGGGAATTAAAAAGCTTTTGAGTAAAATATTCCAATTGTTGTGAATTGCGCAAGTGTAAAAAACCTAACCTGTCTCTTTAAAATGTTATAAATTTTCTTTAAGGAAGAACACTGTTTGAAGACAGGACTATTTCCACATATTAGTATTACAATGACCAAAAAACCCTACCCATAATTCAATGCCTCATTAAAACACAGGTTATGGGGATACATAAAGCAATTCTATGGAATTGGAACTTTCTTACCTTTATCAACATAAGGAAATAAAAAATCTTTACCATAAATTCAGAAAACTTTGCATTTGAAACGCACAAACCTGACAAGATTCTTTGTCAACGATTTATAAACCTATTCTTCCTACCAAATCAGTTTTCACACCCCTTAAACTGTACAAACACACACACACACACACACACACACACATCTGGACAGCTTTCTCACCAAACGACAAGATATTCAAGAACTTAATTACACAATTCATCTAAAAGTGATTAAAGTGTTATTTATCCCTTCTTTATGTCATAGGCACAAATGACATGAGCCAAGAAACAAAATGGAATTTATGAACCGAGCTGTGCACCTTTTCAGAGAGCCCAGGTATCTCGCCATAATAAAAAGCTCTGAAATGCAAGACTTCAAAATGACAATTTGAAACACTTACGTTAATTACACTTATCATTAATCTTAAACATTTTAATTATACTTGAAATTGAAGTTTTAATGAAAATTTTGGAAAAACCACATATCATAAATTACACATTAATTTCAAAAAGAGCATAAACATGTCCGTAGCACATTGAATCACAATCCTTTTACATTAGATAGAATTTGCACTACTTACATTACACAGTTCATAGTAAATTTTATGTTTTTGCCATTGGTACAAGTGCATACAACTTTACTAGAAATGAAATGATAGAACCAAAACCTGTACATTTGACATTATAACCTTCTACAATACAAACTTCTTAAACATTCTGAAATATTTGATTCAAATTGAATAATTTATAACAAACTCTAAGATCTGATAAACTATTGCAAACTTAAAAGAATTTGAGGTTTTTGAGCAAATTAATAATGGCAAAACACAGCCATAATTTTCATGACTTTAGCTGTCAGGAAAAAACCTGCTCTAACAAGACAGCTGGGATCAATAAGCAAACTAAAGTCCAACATGTTTAACAGTACAGGCTGTTGGCCTTTGACAAATATAATATATTCAATCAAACACATTGAGCTACAGCTCTCAAGACACCAGTAAAAGAATGAACAAACTCTGTACATTTGGAAAATAACAACAGTCTAAAAGAACAAGTGATTACTCTAGTTAAGATCAGGATCTACCTCATGAATTTCTCAGCCCTTTTTGTGTTGAGGAATAGAATGGCAAATGCTAATACTCAAAGAGGAGGGGGGCAGTGGGATACTCACTGGCCATATGAGGCGAGTATCATTTTTTTTTATATAACATTTCCAAATTTGGGATAAGGAAGGATCAAGGATGGGGAGTGGGAGATCTGAAATTGGATGTGAGGATCAGGTTGATATAAAAGAGAACTTCATAATTCAACATTGGAAAAAGTAAAAAATCTCTCTTTACTTTTAACAATTGGTATGTTATTCAAGATATATTCATGTGAGAGAGAGAGAGAGAGAGAGAGAGAGAGAGAGAGAGGAGAGAGAGAGAGAGAGAGAGAGAGAGAGAGAGAGAGAGAGAGAGAGAGAATAATATCAGAAATTAAAGGAGCTTTTAAGATGGAGTGGCCATTAAAATGCATCTAGTTTAAATCACACCTATTTTATACATATTCACAAATCCACACAACCAAACTTTTCTCCCTCCCTTAATTTTTACACTAAGGTTTCATTGATCGAAAAAAAATTAAAATTTCCATCTAACTATGCAATTCACAGTGGAAGTTTTTCAGTAATCAAATGCTTGCTGAGTTTGCCTTCTAAAACTCCTAAGTAATGTTTCTTATATCAGTCAACAGTCACACTATTTAGATTCTATTATTCCTACAAAAGGACTACAGTTGGGGATTCTTAAATAACCAATTAAAGTTCTAGGAATTGACTTTAATACATCTAAAAAGACCATTAAGCATTTCCTATAATGAACTACAGGGGGTAAACTGATGGCAATAAGCTCCTACGGCAATAATATATTTGATTTCATAAGGAGCCTTTAAATAACTTGAATCGTATGACCTTTAGTCTCACTAACTGGTGTTTCATAATCTTGTTAAATGGATGTTCATTGCCGTATATTTCATTACTTTCGTTACCATTTAATCTATTACGTTTCCTTAGCCTCCCTGTTACACCATACCTACTTTTAGTTCCTTAAATTTCTGGCTAAAGGAAGAGAGAGAGAGAGAGAGAGAGAGAGAGAGAGAGAGAGAGAGAGAGAGAGAGAGAGAGAGAGAGAGAGAGAGAGAATGCCAACTGCTGCAAAGTAATATAAAGTCAAAGGGATGATAAGATACAATACTATTCTTTATCTTTAAGATATAAATCAAAAGAAGTACTCTAGTTTTGTTTCATCCTTTAAAAACAGAATTGAAACAGGGAAATAGTTTATTTTCAATAAAAGGAAAGCAAAAAGTAATTGAGCATGGTTTTCCCTTACCAATATACAAGAAATTTACAGGATATGCTTTTAATATTTTTTTTTCTATTTAAAAAACAAAAAGGGATGAAGAAAATTTCTCGTCAGTTTTATGATCGTTTGGCAGATAGCATAGAAAGAAACACTTAAGGTGCTACATGTGAGCAACATACCTTGAATTACATTGATAAAGAAGTTCTCTTTTAAATGTCCCCCAAAAGATAAAGGCAAAATTATTAGAAATGTATATAAATTTTAAATCCAACAATTGCAAAGATTTTGTTAATTAGATCTAAATTAACAGTGAATTGCCATGTAACTCCGAAGCCTAAAGACAGACAAGAAAGCTTAAAATCTTGAAAACAAGAAGGATTGAAAATATAGAAAGCAACGTGTAATGAAATAATCAATCCAAGGAGTGTACAAAATAGCTCCTTAACCTAAGCAGTGTAGGAGATAACTCAAAATAGAGGATTACTCTTAAATGGTTGCATAAGCAATATAGTGCTCCAAATAACTTATAGATCACTTCATTATCCCATGAGTGCCCAAGGCAACCCCAGAGAAGTGTTCTAAATAACACAAAAGACAAGTGTCCTTAGTAATTTCCAAGATCAAAAAGGGTCAGGAATAACTGAATAGACAATGAAATTAGGAACGAATAACTCCTTAGTGGTGTCCCGAATAAAGCAGCGTGTGCTACAAAAGAAATTCTGCAAACCACGGAATACTCAAAACTGGTAAATCAAATAAGTGCTTCAGGGAGCTTATTAAATCAGGAAACTCCTCGAGTAACTCAATAGATAAAGGATTCCAATATTACTTCATAGCCTCTTGAGTATCCCACTTTAAAACTTAAAATCAATCATTTAGAGCCTGAATGTCTCCACAATTCATAACTAAGGTGCTCCTCAAATAACTCCATAGACCAAGGAGTACTACGAAAGAAATTTAAGCAAATCGGAGCTAAGGAGTAAAATTACAAAAGCTTGGTAAATCAAGGCATTAGATTAATAGCAAATCTTTGTCCAGAGAAAATTCATAAAACAAGGGGAACTCTACAAGATTTTTTTCCAAAAAGAAAGTGGCCCCCAAAAAGCCTAACTACTAACGAAAGCCCTTCGTACCCAGAAGTGACCGAAAGTATATCTTTAAACCAGAATAATCTGGGAAAAAAATGGTAAACAAGGACTGCTTCAAAACAACTCTATAGAGCAAGGAATCCTCAAAGTAACTCAATAGACCCAAGAACAAACATCAGAATTCACTTTAAGGCGATACTTTAAACCCCGCTGTATCACCTTCTCACAAAAACCAGCTAAAGTGGCCTAAAAATTCACTAAAGGCAGGCATAATTCTGAAAATTAGAAAAGCCTTGTAAAATTTTGCAAACCTAAGTATGAAGAAAAATACTTAGAATTGATGTAAAAAGATCATAACTATTTAAATTTCTTAAAAAAATATTTACAACTAATTATAAGAGTCCCAAAGAAATAAAACATGTGAACAGATCTTTTGTTTTCTTGATCTCTTAGACCATAAGGAGAAAATTCTGAATTCTGTTCTCAAATGCAAAATCCAAAACAAAGAACCCAACAAGAAGGAATAAACTTGACTTCTTAAAACCTACTAAAATTTCAGTCTTAAAAGATTCAATAAAACTCTGATTTTGAAAAAGGGATTCAAGATTGTTGAGATCTAATCAATATTAATATTATTACTAGCTAAGCTATAACGCTAGTTAGAAAAGCAATACAGGTATGCTATAAGCCCAAGGGCTTCAACACGAAAAAAATAAACCCAGAGAAGAAAGGAAACGAGGAAGTAGGTAGAATAGTGTGCCTGAGTGTACCCTCAAGCAAGAGAACTGTAACCCAAGACACTGGAAGAACATGGTATAGAGGCTATGGCCCTATCCAACACCAGAAAACAATGGTTTGATTCTGGAGTGTCCTTTTCCTAGAAGAGCTGCTGTCCATAGCTAACGATTCGCTTCTACCCTTACCAAGTGGAAAGTAGCCACTGAACAATTAGTGCAGTAGTTAACCCCTTGAGTGAAGAAGAATATTTCACTAATCTTAGTGTTGTCAGGTTTATGAGGAAAGAGGAGAATGTGAAAAGAATGGGCCAGACTATTCGGTGTATGTGTAGGCAAAAGGAATATAAGCCACAACCAGAGAGGGATCCAACATAGTACCATCTGGTCAGTCAAAGGATCCAATAACTCTCTAACGGTAGTATTTTAACGGGTGGCCGGTACCTTGGCCAACCTACTGTACTACCTATAATATGGTATGTTTTGATTATGAATATGAAGGCTTGAAAACACCATAAGCTAAAACAGATGGTAAAAACACTGGAATTATTAATCAGCTTTTCACTCTATCAGCCTTAGTCCAATATCCACAGGTGCCACCAAGAGAATGGTACCATAGAGATACAATAATAATAGAAATCACTGTAAAACTAAGATCTTCACCCAGTAGGACCTCACCTGACTGGGAAAGTGGTCATCAGTCAAACTTTAGGCCACAAAAATATATTAAGGTAAAGTTGTCTTGTTTCAGTTCCAGGTTCATCAGAATAGATGCTGACCAGAACGTCAGCCGCGGAAAACCCAACACCCCACTGTGGTGCCCAACCAAAGCAGTGGCCTCCCCAGTAAACAGTTTTAACTCATAGTCCCTGGCTGGGATCGATCTGCTGCCATGCGAATGCTAGGCGAACAGGTTATTACTGTACAAGCCAAGAGGCTAGTAAAGTCCAAACCAAATATCTAAACTTATGGTAATATACCATTTCAAACATACATTATACCATACATTATAACAAACATTATACCATATAATTCAATTGAAGAGTTTCTACATATTTTCAGTAAAAAGAAAAAAAAATTACCTAAAAATACCACAATGCTTGTTTATAAAAAAACTAGCTATTTAATATCATTACCAAAGTTTAAGCTAAATATGTTTCCTTATTCATAATAGTACTATGACCAAGTGTTTGTGTCACTTCAAATGCTATCAATTATCTATAAGTAAGAATTTAAGTAGCATAAAAATGTTATCCCAAATGTGCTCAGAAGAATAGCAAACTTACAAGCATTGTGGTCAAATCAAATTAGAATTAAATGGCACACAATTGAAAATCATATAAAATGATATTTTAATTATAAAATAAATTTTTGAATATACTTACCCGGTGAATATATAATAGCTGCTGCTCAGCGGCTCGACAGAAAACACACTCAAAAATTCGCGAGCGATCGCTATGAAGGTTGCGGGTGTGCCCACCAGCGCCAACTATCGGCCAGATACCACACATGCATGTAAACAAACCCTTCAATTCTTCTCGTCCCGCTGCGTCTCTATTGGGGAGGAAGGGAGGTCCTTTAATTTATATATTCACCGGGTAAGTATATTCAAAAATTTATTTTGTAATTAAAATATCATTTTTAAATATTTAACTTAGCCGGTGAATATATAATAGCTGATTCACACCCAAGGCGGTGGGTAGAGACCAGAGTTAATTAAGTTTACAGCGTATATGCTAAGAGTTTTTGACAGTTATCAATATAACAAAACCAAAATATATAGGTACCTGGTAAGGAAGTTGACTTAGACGATTACTCTGCCTTGTAAGTCTGTCTTCCTCACGAAGCCCAGCGATCCTCTTAGGATGCTGAAGGACTCCCTGGAGCTGAAGTATGAAGGGTTGCAACCCATACTAACAGGACCTCATCAAACCCCTAATCTGGGCGCTCTCAAGAAATGACTTTGACCACCCGCCAAATCAACCAGGATGCGAAAGGCTTCTTAGCCTTCCGTACAACCCATAAAAAACAATATTAAAAACATTTCAAGAGACAGATTAAAAAGGATATTGGAATTAGGGAAGTGTAGTGGTAGAACCCTCACCCACTACTGCACTCGCTGCAACGAATGGACCCAGTGTGTAGCAGTCCTTGTAAAGAGTCTGGACATCTTTCAAGTAAAATGACGCGAACACTGACTTGCTTCTCCAAAAAGTCGCGTCCATGATACTTTGCAGAGATCTATTTTGCTTGAAGGCCACGGAGGTTGCTATAGCTCTAATTTCGTGCGTCTTAACCTTAAGCAAAGATCGGTCTTCCTCATTCAAGTGGGAATGAGCTTCTCGTATCAAAAATCTGATAAAATATGACAAAGCATTCTTTGACATAGGCAAGGATGGTTTCTTAACTGAACACCATAACGCCTCAGATTTACCTCGTAATGGCTTAGTACGAGCTAAATAGAACTTAAGAGCTCTAACAGGACATAACACTCTTTCCAGTTCGTTGCCTACGATCTCTGATAAGCAAGGAATATCAAAAGATTTAGGCCAAGGACGAGAAGGCAGTTCATTTTTGGCCAGGAAACCAAGTTGAAGAGAACAAGTGGCTTTTTCTGTAGAAAAGCCGATGTTCTTACTGAAGGCATGAAGTTCACTGACTTTTAGCCGAGGCCAAGCACACCAGGAAAAGAGTCTTAAGAGTGAGATCCTTCAGGGAGGCTGAATGTAATGGCTCAAACCTGTCTGACATGAGGAACCTTAGGACCACGTCTAAGTTCCATCCAGGAGTAGCCAAACGACGTTCCTTAGAGGTTTCAAAAGACTTAAGGAGATCTTGTAGATCTTTATTGTTGGAAAGATCTAAGCCTCTATGCCGAAAGACCGAAGCCAACATGCTCCTGTAGCCCTTGTTCGTGGTAGCTGAAAGGGAGCGAACTTTTCTCAGGTGTAAGAGAAAATCAGCGATTTGGGCTACAGAGGTACTGGACGAGGATACAGATGCTGACTTGCACCAGTCTCGGAAGACTTCCAACTTCGACTGGTATACTCTAATGGTAGAAGCTCTCCTCGCTCTTGCAATCGCACTGGCTGCCTCCTTCGAAAAGCCTCGAGCTCTAGAGAGTCTTTCGATAGTCTGAAGGCAGTCAGACGAAGAGCGGGGAGGCTTTGGTGTACATTCTTTACGTGGGGCTGACGTAACAGATCTACTCTTAGAGGAAGACTCCTTGGAAAGTCTACCAGCCATCGAAGTACCTCGGTGAACCATTCTCTCGCGGGCCAGAGGGGAGCAACTAACGTCAACCTTGTCCCTTCGTGAGAGGCGAACTTCTGCAGTACCTAGTTGGCAATCTTGAATGGTGGGAATGCATATAGGTCCAGATGAGACCAATCTAGAAGAAATGCGTCTATGTGTATTGCTGCTGGGTCTGGGACTGGAGAGCAATAGATTGGAAGTCTCTTGGTCATCGAGGTTGCAAAGAGGTCTATGGTGGGTTGACCCCAAGTCGCCCAAAGACTCTTGCACACGTCCTTGTGGAGGGTCCATTCCGTAGGAATTACCTGACCCCTCCGACTGAGGCAGTCTGCTAAGACGTTCAAGTCGCCCTGGATAAACCTCGTTAACAGGGAGATGCCTCGATCTCTTGACCAAATGAGCAGGTCCCTTGCGATCTCGTACAGCGTCAGGGAGTGGGTGCCTCCTTGCTTGGAAATGTATGCCAAGGCTGTGGTATTGTCGGAGTTGATCTCTACCACTTTGTTTCGAAGGAGACTCTCAAAGTTCATCAAGGCCAGGTGGACTGCCAAAAGCTCCTTGCCGTTGATGTGCATGCTCCTCTGACTTGAGGTCCACAGACCTGAGCATTCCCGACCGTCCAGGGTCGCACCCCAACCCAAATCCGACGCGTCTGAGAATAGTAAGTGGTTTGGGTTCTGAACTGCTAGGGAAAGTCCCTCTCTCAGACTGATATTGTCGTTCCACCAATTAAGGCATGCCTTTACTGGTTCGGAGATCGGGATTGAGACCGTCTCTAACGTCTTGTCCTTTTTCCAGTGAAAGGCTAGATGGAACTGGAGAGGTCGAAGGTGTAGCCTTCCTAGCGAGACAAACTGCTCCAGGGATGATAGAGTTCCTACTAGACTCATCCAATTCCTGACTGAGCATCGTTCTCTCTTCAACATCAGTTGGACTTTGAGCAGGGCTTGCTCTATTCGGGGGGCAGACGGAAAAGCCCAAAAAACTGGACTGCGAATCTCCATCCCTAAATACAGTATAGTTTGGGATGGAATCAGCTGGGACTTTTCTAGGTTGACCAAAAGTCCCAATTCCTTGGTCAGATCCAATGTCCAATGAAGATCCTGCAGACAGCGATGACTGGACGAGGCTCTGAGAAGCCAGTCGTCCAAGTACAGGGAGGCTCGGATTCCCGATAAATGGAGGAATTTTGCTACATTCCTCATAAGCCTCGTAAACACGAGAGGAGCAGGACTTAGGCCAAAGCACAGGGCCCGAAACTGGTATACCACATTGTTGAAAACAAACCTCAGAAACGGTTGGGAATCTGGGTGTATGGGGATGTGGAAGTATGCGTCTCTTAGGTCGAGAGAGACCATCCAGTCTCCCTTTCTGACCGCTGCTAAGACTGATTTCGTGGTCTCCATGGTGAACTTTGTCTTCGTAACAAAGACGTTGAGTGCACTGACGTCTAGCACCGGTCTCCAACCTCCTGTCTTCTTCGGTACTAGGAAGAGACGGTTGTAAAACCCCGGTGATTGAAGGTCCGAGACTTTCACCACCGCTCCCTTCTCTAGCAAAAGAGACACTTCTAGGTTCAGGGCTTGTCTCTTTGACTCCTCTCGGTACCTGGGAGAGAGGTCGATGGGGGAAGTCGCTAGAGGAGGTTTGCGTACAAATGGAATTTTGTACCCCTCTCTGAACAACCTCACAGATTGTTGGTCTGCACCCCTCTTCTCCCAGGCCTGCCAGAAGTTCTTCAGTCTGGCTCCTACTGCTGTCTGAGGCTGCGGGCAGTCAGACTCTGCCACGTGAGGACTTGGCTCCTCTCTTTCCCTCGGCACGAGTACTTCCCCTGCTGGGAGCTCTGCCACGAAAGGGCGGAATAAATCTGGACGCCGGAGTGTCTATCCTAGGTCTAGCAGAAAAGGATGTCGAAGGAGTCCCTTTGCGAGCAGAGGACGCCACCAAGTCATGGGTGTCCTTCTGCACGAGTGAAGAAGCTATGTCCTTAACCAATTGTTGCGGGAACAAAAACTTTGATAAGGGAGCAAAGAGCAGTTCAGATCTCTGACAGGGAGTAACTCCTGCCGACAGAAAAGAGCAAAGGGACTCTCGCTTCTTTAAGACTCCCGACGTAAAAGAGGAGGAGAGCTCATTGGAACCATCGCGAATGGCTTTATCCATACAGGACATAATCAGTAAGGAGACATCTCTATCAGCCGATGAGATTTTCCTACTTAAGGCTCCCAAACACCAGTCAAGGAAATTGAAAACTTCAAAGGCTCTGTAAATGCCTTTCAGCAGATGGTCAAGGTCCGAGGAGGACCAACTAATCTTCGAGCGTCTCATGGCTAAGCGGCGGGGAGAGTCTACAAGGCTTGAGAAGTCACCCTGTGCAGAGGCAGGGACTCCCAAGCCGAGAACTTCTCCCGTGGAATACCAGACGCTCGATCTAGACGAGAGTTTAGACGGAGGGAAGGCAAAGGCCGTCTTCCCCAAACTCCTCTTGGTTTCCAACCAGTCGCCTAAAAGCCGTAAAGCTCTCTTGGAAGAGCGAGAGAGCACAAGTTTTGTAAAGGCTGGCATGTTAGCAGGTACGCCTAGAACAAACTCAGACGGCGGCGAACGAGGAGCAACAGCGACGAAGTGATCGGGAAACAACTCCTTAAAAATTAACATGACTTTCTTAAAGTCCATTGATGGAGGAACTGTTCTGGGTTCGTCTACATCCGAAGGATGATCATCATGCTGAGGGTCAGCAACGTCCTCATCTGAAGGATCCTCATCTGACAACTGCTGAGAAACAAGCAAAGGGGTTGGCAATGCTTGACACGCAGCGTCCACACGCACTGGTGCATTAGTAGCGGACCAGGACGCAACGTCATGTAACTGCTTAACAGTCTGTGAACTGTCAACAACAACAGGTGCGGGAGGACGCTCGGCGTCCACTCGAGACTGTTTTGACTGCCTAGTCTGAGCAGTCAAAACAACTCTAGACTGCGGTGGTTGACGCTCAGCGTCAAAACAAGTCAACTCCGCTGGTTGGCGAACGTCCTGAACGTCAACAGGAGCATTAGGAAGTGGCCTAACGTCCAAATGCGGCTGAAAATCAACACGTGACCGCATCGAGTGAGGCTCTACATATCGTGACTGACGTGACTTAGCTACGCCAACGTCAACAGGACGCACAAAGGTTCGTTTGGGCGGCTGAAGGCCAGGATCTCGATGAGATAAACGGCTAGGCTCATCGTGAACCTTATCGGCAGAATAGTCTTCCATAAGGGAGGCGAGCTTAGTCTGCATGTCCTGCAGTATAACCCATTTAGGGGCCACGGGAATGGGTGCGGTAAACGACGGGGTTAACGTCTGAGACGGCACAACCTTGCCTACACCAAGACTCTCTGAGCCTGTGTAACGTTGCTGCTTAGGCGGCGAGCAGTCATCCGATGACTGCAACGGGTCAGAACTGTCCCAATGACTACATCCGGGCGCTGGACCTGTCCTGAAGGGACCAACTTTCGCTTAAGGGGCCTAGAAACCTCGCTCCACGGTTTCTTATGCGAAAAGCCTTCGGATGACGAGGAGAAAATGGGCTCTCTCGTCTTATGGTAGGGGCGATCTTGGTGAGATACGCCTGATACCATAAAGGGAACGTCTGTTCGCTGATCAAGGCCTCTCGAACCCATAAGTCGTACGACATTACTTCTCCCCTGGGCTTGGGAGCTTGCAAGAGGTCTCGGACTAGGTGAACGACAGGCACGAACAGACGAACCCTCGGTCGCAACACTGTTCACAACACTTTGCGCACTAATCACTTTCCCACTATTTTCTGCTGTGGCACTCTGACACTTAAGCTCTTTAACGTCAGCCATGAGTTGATTACGATCAGTTGCTAACGCTTCAACTCTTTCACCCAAGGCATGAATAGCACGTAACATGTCTTGCATAGATGGTTCCTGAGTGCCAGAAGGGGGGTTAGGTACAACCACTACAGGGGAAGGATTAGGGTCAGGGGCATGTGGAGAGGAAAAATCTACTGACCTAGAGGAACTCCTCCTTACCCTATCTCTCTCTAGCCTACGAGCATACTTATCGTATTCGAGCCAATCGAATTCCGAAAGGCCCACGCATTCCTCACACCGATCTCCTAATTGACAGGTTTTACCCCGACAATTAGAACACACAGTATGTGGATCGAAAGAGGCCTTTGGAAGACGCCTATTACAGTCCCTAGCATTACACTTTTGAGTGTGTTTTCTGTCGAGCCGCTGAGCAGCAGCTATTATATATTCACCGGCTAAGTTAAATATTTAAAACTTCTCCTATAGACCTGATAAAACAAGACATTACCAACGTTCTAATATCTTGTATAAATACGAAAAGTAAATTTTTCATTTGATGACAATACATTAGTGAAAGGAAGATCTAATAGTGAGGCTTCTAGTAAATAAAGTATCACACAAGATAGCAAAAGAGTGATGGCGATCAAAGTTGCTGAAGCGCAACTTTGCAATATTTCAAATTGTAAATAAAGTATAACTTAATTTTACGCATTGGTCTTTGTTGAAATTTTCAAATGAAAAAACCGACAATAGCATTTATGATAGTTAAGACTTAATCAATATACAGTAATGTCTAATGAACTCTATTGCACAGATGTCAACAGATTTTAGGATTTATATGAAAATATTAGTTTTGTAGTTGAACTCTAACAGCTAACTTTGGCAGATTAATTAGACAATATTAGGGTAATTAGAGCCTCACTGTAAACAGATCTACACAAGAATATTAAAAACGATTAATTCCACACACACTTAAAACCATGGCATGTATTTTTCTTCATTGAAGTAACTGATCTTAAAATTCCACTTTTGCAGAAGGACAGAAGTTTTCTTGTGATCATGGACATCACAATTACATCTGTCGTCAGTCATTTGCTAATCTCAAGCAGGCGACCAACTGTACCCTGAAAATATATTTCCAGAATTATTCCTCTTACAATTTAGGACAAATAAGATGCTTTGATGGGTGAACTGAAACATACATATATCAAAATATCATGAAAAATGATATTTTAATTATAAAATAAATTTTTGAATATACTTACCCGGTGAATATATAATAGCTGCAACTCTGTTGCTCGACAGACACATACGTAAAAAACTCGCGAGCGATCGCTATGCAGGTTGCGGGTGTGCCCACCAGCGCCAACTGTCGGCCAGATACCACTCTCGGATGTAAACAAAACCTTCAATTTCTTCTCATCCCACTGCGTCTCTATTGGGGAGGAAGGGAGGGTCGTTTAATTTATATATTCACCGGGTAAGTATATTCAAAAATTTATTTTATAATTAAAATATCATTTTTAAATATTTAACTTAGCCGGTGAATATATAATAGCTGATTCACACCCAAGGAGGTGGGTAGAGACCAGAGTTAAATATGTTTACATCGTATAAGCTAAGAGTTTTTTTTTTTTTTTCATTTTGACAGTTATCAATATAACAAAACCAAAATAAATAGGTACCTGGTAAGGAAGTCGACTTAGACGATTACTCTGCCTTGTAAGTACGTCTTCCTTACGAAGCCCAGCGATCCTCTTAGGATGCTGACAGACTCCCAGGAGCTGAAGTATCAAGGGCTGCAACCCATACAACAGGACCTCATCAAACCCCTAATCTGGGCGCTCTCAAGAAATGACTTTGACCACCCGCCAAATCAACCAGGATGCGAAAGGCTTCTTAGCCTTCCAGACAACCCATAAAAACAACATTAAAAAACAATTCAAGAGACAGATTAAAAGGATATGGAATTAGGGAATTGTAGTGGTTGAGCCCTCACCCACTACTGCACTCGCTGCTACGAATGGTCCCAGTGTGTAGCAGTTCTCGTAAAGAGTCTGGACATCTTTCAAGTAAAATGACGCGAACACTGACTTGCTTCTCCAATAGGTTGCGTCCATGATACTTTGCAGAGATCTATTTTGCTTAAAGGCCACGGAAGTTGCTACAGCTCTAACCTCGTGCGTCTTAACCTTAAGCAAAGATCGGTCTTCCTCACTCAAGTGTGAATGAGCTTCTCGTATTAACAATCTGATAAAATATGACAAAGCATTCTTTGACATAGGCAAGGATGGTTTCTTAACCGAACACCATAACGCTTCAGATTGGCCTCGTAAAGGTTTAGTACGAGTTAAGTAGAACTTAAGAGCTCTAACAGGGCATAATACTCTTTCTAGTTCATTGCCTATGATCTCCGATAAGCTAGGAATATCGAAAGATTTAGGCCAAGGACGAGAAGGTAGCTCATTCTTGGCTAGGAAACCAAGCTGCAGAGAACAAGTAGCTTTTTCTGACGAAAACCCGATGTTCTTGCTGAAGGCATGAAGCTCACTGACTCTTTTAGCCGAGGCCAAGCATACCAGGAAAAGAGTCTTAAGAGTGAGATCTTTCAGGGAGGCTGAATGTAAAGGCTCAAACCTGTCTGACATGAGGAATCTTAGGACCACGTCTAAATTCCACCCAGGTGTAGCCAAACGACGTTCCTTAGAGGTTTCAAAAGACTTAAGGAGGTCTTGTAGATCTTTATTGTTGGAAAGATCTAAGCCTCTATGCCGGAAGACCGAGGCCAACATGCTTCTGTAGCCCTTGATCGTAGGAGCTGAAAGGGAGCGAACTTTTCTCAGGTATAAGAGAAAATCAGCTATTTGGGCTACAGAGGTACTGGACGAGGATACGGAAACTGACTTGCACCAGTCTCGGAAGACTTCCCACTTCGATTGGTAAACTCTAATGGTAGACGCTCTCCTCGCTCTAGCAATCGCACTGGCTGCCTCCTTCGAAAAGCCTCTAGCTCTCGAGAGTCTTTCGATAGTCTGAAGGCAGTCAGACGAAGAGCGTGGAGGCTTTGGTGTACCTTCTTTACGTGTGGCTGACGTAGAAGGTCTACTCTTAGAGGAAGACTTCTGGGAACGTCTACCAGCCATCGAAGTACCTCGGTGAACCATTCTCTCGCGGGCCAGAGGGGAGCAACTAACGTCAACCTTGTCCCTTCGTGAGAGGCGAATTTCTGTAGTACCTTGTTGACAATCTTGAATGGTGGGAATGCGTAAAGATCTAGGTGTGACCAATCTAGGAGAAAGGCATCTATATGTATTGCTGCTGGGTCTGGGACTGGAGAGCAATAGATTGGAAGCCTCTTGGTCAGCGAGGTTGCAAAGATATCTATGGTGGGTTGACCCCAAGCCGCCCAAAGTCTCTTGCACACATCCTTGTGGAGGGTCCATTCGGTTGGAATTACTTGACCTTTCCGACTGAGACAATCCGCTAGGACGTTCAAGTCGCCCTGGATGAACCTCGTTACTAGGGAGATGCCTCGATCTTCTGACCAGATGAGCAGGTCCCTTGCGATCTCGTACAGAGTCAATGAGTGGGTACCTCCCTGTTTGGAAATGTACGCCAAGGCCGTGGTGTTGTCCGAGTTGACCTCCACCACCTTGCCTCGAAGGAGATTCTCGAAGCTTATCAAGGCCAGATGAACCGCCAAAAGCTCCTTGCTGTTGATATGCATGCTCCTCTGACTCGAGTTCCACAGACCTGAGCATTCCCGACCGTCCAGCGTCGCGCCCCAGCCCAAGTCCGATGCGTCCGAGAAGAGAACGTGGTTGGGTTTCTGAACTGCCAGGGGAAGACCCTCTCGTAGGCTGATATTGTCCTTCCACCAAGTCAGACAAGTCTTTATCTTTTCGGAAATCGGGATCGAGACCACCTCTAGCGTCTTGTCCTTTTTCCAGTGAAAAGCCAGATGGAATTGTAGAGGTCGGAGGTGTAGCCTTCCTAGCGAGACAAATTGCTCCAGGGATGACAGCGTTCCTACCAGACTCATCCAAAGCCTGACTGAGCAGCGTTCTTTTTTCAACATCTTCTGGATGACGAGCAGGGCTTGATCTATTCTGGGGGCCGACGGAAAAGCCCGAAAAACTTGACTGTGAATCTCCATCCCTAAATACAGAATAGTTTGGGATGGGACCAGCTGTGACTTTTCCAAGTTGACTAGGAGTCCCAATTCCTTGGTCAGATCTAGAGTCCAATTGAGATCCTTCAGACAGCGATGACTGGAAGAGGCTCTGAGAAGCCAGTCGTCCAAATAAAGGGAGGCTCGGATGTCCGATAAATGGAGGAATTTTGCCACATTCCTCATAAGCCTCGTAAACACGAGAGGAGCTGTGCTTAGGCCAAAGCACAGGGCCCGAAACTGGTACACCACATCGTCGAAGACGAATCTCAGAAAAGGTTGGGAGTCTGAGTGTATGGGGATGTGGAAGTAAGCGTCCCTTAGGTCTAGAGAGACCATCCAGTCTCCCTTTCTGACCGCTGCTAGGACTGACTTTGTGGTCTCCATGGTAAACTTCGTCTTTGTGACAAAGACATTCAGAGCACTGACGTCTAGCACCGGTCTCCAACCTCCTGTCTTCTTTGATACTAGGAAGAGACGGTTGTAAAACCCCGGTGATTGAAGGTCCGAGACTTTGACCACCGCTCCCTTCTCTAGCAAAAGAGACACTTCCAGTTTCAGGGCTTGTCTCTTTTCTTCCTCTCGGTACCTGGGAGAGAGATCGATGGGGAACGTCGCTAGAGGAGGTCTGCGTACAAAAGGGATTTTGTACCCCTCTCTGAGCAACCTCACAGATTGTTGATCTGCGCCTCTCTTCTCCCAGGCTTGCCAGAAGTTCTTGAGTCTGGCACCTACTGCTGTCTGAAGTTGCGGGCAGTCAGACTCTGCCCTTAGAGGACTTGGATCCTTTCCTCTTTCCTCTCTTCCCTTCGGCACGAGCACCTCCCCTGCTGGAGGCTCTGCCACGAAAGGGCGGGATAAACCTGGACGCTGGAGTGTCTATCCTAGGTCTAGCAGACAAGGCAGGCAAAGGGGGAGCTTTGCGAGCCGAGGACGCAACTAAATCGTGGGTGTCCTTCAGCACTAAAGACAAGGCAATTTCCTTAACCAAGACTTCAGGAAACAAGCACTTAGACAAGGGCGCAAAGAGTAGCTCAGATCTTTGGCATGGCGTCACTCCTGCTGACAGAAAAGAGCAAAGAGACTCTCGTTTCTTAAGGACTCCGGACGTGAATGAAGCGGCAAGCTCGTTGGACCCATCGCGGACGGCCTTGTCCATGCAGGACATAATGAGTAAGGAAACATCCCTATCGGCAGATGAGATTTTCCTACTCAGGGCTCCCAAACACCAGTCCAGGAAGTTAAAGACTTCAAACGCCCTAAATATGCCTTTAAGAAGGTGGTCCAGGTCCGAGGGTGACCAACTAATCTTCGAGCGTCTCATGGCAAGGCGGCGGGGAGAGTCTACAAGACTTGAGAAGTCGCCCTGGGCAGAGGCAGGAACTCCCAAGCCGAGAACTTCTCCCGTGGCATACCAGACGCTCGATCTAGACGAGAGTTTAGATGGGGGGAAGGCAAATGCCGTCTTCCCTAAACTCCTCTTGGTCTCTAACCAATCGCCTAACAGCCGTAAAGCTCTCTTGGATGAACGAGAGAGAACGAGTTTCGTAAAGGCAGGCATGGTAGCAGGAACGCCTAAGACAAACTCGGACGGCGGCGAACGAGGAGCCACAGAAATAAAGTGATCAGGGAACAACTCTTTAAAAACAACCATGACTTTTCTAAAGTCCAAGGATGGTTGAACTGCTTTAGGCTCATCTAATTCTGAAGGCTGATCCTCAGGCTGTGGTTCAGCAACATCCTCATCTGACAGTTCCTCATCCGATAACTAATGAGAAAACGGCAAAGGTGTAGGCAACGTTTGACTCGCAGAGTCCGGTCGCACTGGTGCATACGTGACGGAGCCGGACGCAGCGTCCTGGAACTGCTGAACAGTCTGGGAACTGTCAACAACAACAGGTGCGCGAGGACGCACAGCGTCCACCCGAGACTGTTTAGACCGTCTGGGTTGTGCAGTCAACACCATACCGGGTTGCGGAGGTTGACGCACCGCGTCAAAACAAGTCAACTCTGATGGTTGATGAACGTCCTGAACGTCACCAATCGCATCAGTGCGTTGCCTAACGTCAACGTGCGGCTGGAAATCCACACTGGGTCGCATCGGTGGAGGTACCACCCCAACTGGTTGAGGCGAGAAAGCTACATCCACGTCAACAGGACGCACAACAGAACGCTTGGATGGCTGATGGCCAGTAGGTTCAACGGAAACCTTCTCAGCGTTGTAGTCCTCCATCAAGGACGCAAGCTTAGACTGCATGTCTTGCAGTAACACCCATTTAGGGTCTACGGAAGCAGGTGCGGTAACAGACGGGGTTAGCGAATGAGACGGCACAACTTTGCCTCTCTTAGGCGCCGAACAGTCATCAGATGACGGCAACGGGTCCGAACTGTCCCAGTGGCTACATCCGGGACGTTGGACTTGTCCTGAAAGGACCGACTTACGTTTTAAAGGTCTAGAGACCTTGGTCCAAGGTTTCTTACGTGAAACACCTTCGGACGACGAGGTAAAAATGGGCTCTCTCGTCTTATGGTAGGGGCGATCTTGACGAGATACGCCTGATACCAAAGAGGGAACGTCTGTTCGCTGATCAAGGCCTCTCGAACCCATAAGTCGTACGACATTGCTTCTCCCCTGGGCTTGGGAGCTTGCAAGAGATCCCGGACTAGGTGGACGACAGGCACGAACAGACGAACCCTCGGTCGCAACACTGTTCACAACACTTTGCGTAACACTAGGCACTTTGACACTTTCCGCCGTGGAACTTTGGCACTTGAGTTCCTTCACGTCCGCCATGAGTTGATTCCGGTCACTTGCTAAAGCCTCAACTCTCTCCCCCAAGGCATGAATAGCACGCATCATGTCTTGCATAGACGGTTCCTGAGTGCTAGGAGGGGGGTTAGGAACAACCACTACAGGGGAAGGATTAGGTTCAGGGGCATGTGGAGAGGAAAAATCTACAGACCTAGAAGAACTTCTCCTTACCCTATCTCTCTCTAGTCTGCGTGTATATTTATCAAATTCGATCCAATCGAATTCCGAAAGGCCCACGCATTCCTCACACCGATCTCCCAATTGACAGGTTTTACCCCGACAATTGGAACAAACAGTGTGAGGGTCGAGAGAAGCCTTTGGAAGACGCCTCTTACAGTCCCTAGCATTACATTTTCGAAACTTGGGAACTTGAGAAGGGTCAGCCATTTTGAATTAGTCAAGAGAAAATTCCAAAAAACGATCTAAGTCATCAACAATTAATCCGATTCAAAAAAGAGTTCAAGGATTTATTTGAAGAAAAACACCTGTACTGCGAAAGCTCAAACCAAATTAAAGTACTTCACCAAATATGATGGGAAAAACTCCAGGTTCTACAGCGAGTAAAAGTACGTCTTGTCGACACGTCGACAGAGAAGAAATTAAAGGTTTTGTTTACATCCGAGAGTGGTATCAGGCCGACAGTTGGCGCTGGTGGGCACACCCGCAACCTGCATAGCGATCGCTCGCGAGTTTTTTATGTATGTGTCTGTCGAGCAACAGAGTTGCAGCTATTATATATTCACCGGCTAAGTTAAATATTTAAAACTGCTCTTAGATGAGATTATAGCAAAAATAATATTTTCCTCTTCATAGCTATTCTTTCATTTAATAAAAATAGAAAAAAGTACCCATTTGTTCGATAAATTCAATCTATAAAATATTTCTAATGTGATCTCAATGAATAATTTATATTTTATATAAACAAAACAATTTGATTCCTGAGTTTGGTAAAATCAGTATTCTTAGATGGAAACTACTGTAGCTTTAAAAAATGGAAAATAGGTTATCAATTATGTACAAAATTGTCAAGAAATTATAAGAAACCTTTCGAGTAATTGGATGAATAAAATTTAGAATATTAGAAAACTCAAGACCTCAATATGGAAGTACAGTAATTGATTTATTAATATCAAGTAATTAATCATTATATCCCCTATTATTCTTTTTTTCAAATTGGCTAACAAATTAGTAAAAATATTTAATTTACAAAAGATCAGAGTTATAGAAATGTTAAATGTCATTATTCAACCGAGTGGTTTACGTATAGAAATGTTAAATTTCATTATTAAACTGATTGGTTTATGTAACTTTATATACATAATAACAACTTTCAACCATCAAACCTCCTAATCACTTGCAAGATTTACTTCAAAGTAGATCGCATTTATGTCAATTTAAAATTGTAAGAAAAAAAAGATCGCGTGTAGTTATACTCCTTATCTAGAATGGTTGCTCACTTCTACGATCAAAAATTTTGAAAGAAACTTGTATACAACTCGTATAATTAGCTTTATTTTGTATACACAACTAATAGCTGATTTACTGAAACCTGAAATATGGTACTTTTATCATATAACCTTTGTAAGATTTTTTTTTTTCATAGATATTTTTGCTTACTCTAAAAAATTCCTCTTTCAACTAATATTACCAATTTCCAACTATTCCTAAACATAGTTTGTCATTCATCATTTGATGACATTCTCAGAAATTACCAGGAAATTTTATAAGGTATATTCTAGTCAAGCATAACATTCAACAGGAAAACCCCAAATATACCTATAAAACAGATTTAATCATATAGAATTTTTACCATTAAGGATGATTCTATTCAACAGAACCCCTATTTAATTCTATTCCTTAATTATGTTTTGATTTACTTGCCCCGGAATTACAAGCTTAGTATTGTCTTATCAGTAAAGCTGAACTAGAAATCACACAGTACTTACAAACAGATACCATGATTACTGTTTTTAGACAAACCTGGGAATATAACTTTCTGACCTTTACTTTTTTATATAAAAATGTTATTTTCCTTAGTAAAATAAATTTTTGAATATACTTACCCGATGATCATGTAGCTGTCAACTCTGTTGCCCGACAGAAATCTAAGGTCGGGATACGCCAGCGATCGCTATACAGGTGGGGGTGTACACAACAGCGCCATCTGTGAGCAGGTACTCAAGTACTTCTTGTCAACAAGAACTCAATTTTCTCCTCGGTCCACTGGTTCTCTATGGGGAGGAAGGGAGGGTCCTTAAATTCATGATCATCGGGTAAGTATATTCAAAAATTTATTTTACTAAGGAAAATAACATTTTTCAATATTAATCTTACCCGATGATCATGTAGCTGATTCACACCCAGGGTGGTGGGTGGAGACCAGCATACATGTTAACATTAGAAGCTAAGTATCCCGTATCTTATTTTAGCAGTTATTCAAAATAACAAACATAAAATAAATAAGTACCTGGTAAGGAAGTCGACTTGAACCATTACTCTGCCTTTTTAAGTACGTCTTCCTTACTGAGCCTAGCGATCCTCTTAGGATGCTGAGCGACTCTTAGGTGCTGAAGTATGAAGGGCTGCAACCCATACTAAAGGACCTCATCACAACCTCTAATCTAGGCGCTTCTCAAGAAAGAATTTGACCACCCGCCAAATCAACCAGGATGCGGAAGGCTTCTTAGCCTTCCGGACAACCCAGAAATATTTCAAGAGAAAGATTAAAAAGGTTCTGGAATTAGGGAATTGTAGTGGTGGAGCCCCAACCACTACTGCACTCGTTGCTACGAATGGTCCCAGAGTGTAGCAGTTCTCGTAAAGAGACTGGACATTCTTAAGATAAAAGACGCGAACACTGATTAGCTTTTCCAAAAGGTTGCGTCGAAAATATTTTGCAGAGATCTATTTTGTTAAAGGTCACGGAAGTTGTGACAGCTCTAACTTCGTGTGTCCTTACCTTCAGCCAAGCTTGGTCTTCCTCATTCAGAAGGGAATGAGCTTCTCGTATTAACAGTCTGAAAATAATAGGATAAAGAATTCTCTGACATAGGCAAAGATGAATTCTTAACTGAACACCATAAAGCTTCAGACGGGCCTCGTAAAGGTTTTTAAAATAGAACTTAAGAGCTCTTACAGGACATAATACTCTTTCTAGTTCATTTCCAACCATACGATAAGTTTGGAATAACGAACGATATTGGTCAAGGCCGAGAAGGCAGCTCGTGTTTGGCTAGAAAACCAAGATGTAGAACATGTAGCCGTTTCGGATGAAAAATCCGATGTTCTTGCTGAAGGCATGAATCTCACTGACTCTTTTAGCTGTGGTTAAGCATATCAGGAAAAGAGTCTTAAAGGTGAGATCTTTCAGGGAGGCTGATTGAAGTGGTTCGAACCTGTCTAACATAAGGAATCTTAGAACCACGTCTAAATTCCAACCAGGTGTAACCAAACGACGCTCCTTCGTGGTCTCAAAAGACTTAAGGAGGTCCTGTAGATCTTTATTGTTGGAAAGATCTAAGCCTCTGTGACGGAAGACTGATGCCAACATGCTTCTGTAACCCTTGAAAGTGGGAGCTGAAAGAGATCGCTCTTTCCTCAGATATAAGAGGAAGTCAGCTATTTGAGTTACAGAGGTACTGGTCGAGGATACGGATACTGACTTGCACCAGTTTAGGAAGATTTCCCACTTCGATTGGTAGACTCTAAGGGTGGATGTTCTCCTTGCTCTAACAATCGCTCTGGTTGCCTCCTTCGAAAAACCTCTAGTTCTCGAGAGTCTTTCGATACTCTGAAGGCAGTGAGACGAAGAGCGTGGAGGCCTTGGAGTACCTTCTTACGCGTGGCAGATGTAGCAGGTCCACCCTTAGGGGAAGAGTTCTGGGAACGTCTACTAGCCATCGAAGTACCTCGGTAAGTTATTCTCTCGCGGGCCAGAGGGAAGCAACTAGTGTCAACTTTGTCCCATCGTGAGAGGCGAACTTCTGCAGTACCTTGTTGACAATCTAGAACGGAGGGAATGCATATAGATCTAGATGAGACTAATCTAGTAGAAAGGCATCTAAAAGAACCACTGCTGGGTCCGGGATAGGTGAGCAAAGTATTGAGAGCCTCTTGGACATCGAGGTTGCGAAGAGATCTATGGTTGGCTGACCCCAGGTGACCCAAAGTCTCTTGCATACATCTCTGTGGAGGGTCCAATATGTTGGAATTATTGTCCCTTCCTACTGAGACAATCTGCTAAGACATTCAAGTTGCCTTGGAAGAAACTTGTTACTAGTGAAAAGTCTAGACCTGTTGAACAGGAGAGGAGGTCACTAGCGAACTCGCACCATGTCAGAGAGTAGATCCCTCCTTGCTAGGAGATGAACATCAAAGCAGGGAGTTGTCCGTGTTGACCTCCACTACTTTGTCTTGAAGGAGAGACCTGAAGCTTTTCCAGGTCAGACGTACTGCCAGAAGCTTCTTGCAGTTAAAATGCATTGTCCTTTGACTCGAGTTCCATAATCCCGAGCATTCCCTACCGCCTAAGGTCGCACCCCAGCCTACGTCCGATGCGTCTGAGAAGAGAACGTGGTTGGGAGTCTGAACAGTCAGGGGAAGACCCTATAAAAGGTTGATAAAGTCCTTTCATCAGGTTAGACCAGACTTATCTTCCGGAAACCGGGATCGAGACCGCTTCTAGCGTCTTGTCCTTTTCCAGTGAAGAGCTAGATGAAACCGAAGAGGACGGAGGTGTAGTCTTCCAAGTGACACCAATTGAACCACGGATGACAGTGTCCTAACCAGACTTATCCACAGCCTGACAGGGCCGTATTCCTTCTTCAGCATCTTCTGGATGGATAGCAGGGCTGGGGGTTGATCGTCTTTTCAGCCATGTCCTCATCAGAGGGTTCCTCATCCGAAACTGATGAGGAAACGGCAACGGAGTGGGCAACGTCTGACTCGCTGAATCCGGTCGCACTGGTGGATGCGTGACGGAGCCGGACACAAGATCATGGTACTGCTGCACAGTCTGTGAACTGTCAACCATGGGGATGCGAGGAAGTACAGCGACAACCCGAACTGTCTAGACTGTCTGGGTAGTGCAGACAACCCCTTATCGGGTTGCTGAGGTTGCCGCACTGCGTCACAACAAGTCACCTCTGCTGGTTGTTGAACGTCTTCCCAGTGACACACTGAACGTCCACAACCACCTCCGAGAGTAGCTTAACGTCAACGTGCGACTGGCAACCCACACTGGGTCGCACCGGTGGAGGAACCATCTCAACTGGCGGACGTGAGTAGGATACCTCAGCGTCAACAGGGCGTACAACCAACCGGTAGGAAGGTCGTTGGCAAGAAGGTTCTTCTCCGTAAAAAATCCTCTATCAAGGACTAAGCTTGGACTGCATGTCTTGCAACAAAGCCCAAGGTCTATGGGAGCAGGTGTGGCAACAGACGGGGTTAGCGACTGAAGCGGAACCATTTACCCTCCCTGGAAGCATGTTATGCTTTAATTAAAGTCCATAGGAGGCTAAGCAGCTTAAGGCTCCTCTCCAAATGACAGAGTCCTCAAGGGAATATCAGAAGGAGGGAGAACAGCACTTTCTCATCTACAGGAACCATGTCCGAGAAAAGCTAGGTTATCTCAGTGAGGGTTTCACTGGTGCAAAAGCAGCAGACCAGAAGGCAACGTTATGAAACTGCTTGACAGTCTGTGAACTGTCAAAAACTGAACTGTCAACCACAACAGGAGCGTGAGGACATACAGCACTGGTGTATTAGTAGCAGACCAGAAGGCAACGTCATGTAACTGTTAGACAGTCTGTGAGTTGGCAACAACCAAAGTTGTGTGGGGAAGCCTCAACTCCTGACTGACTAGTTTGCTGCGGGCGAGTGGCGGTAACCACAGTGTGTTGCGGAGGCTGACACACCGTGTCAAAACACGGCAGCTTGTGGTAGCTCACGCACGGCAACGGAGAGCTCCGTGTGTCTGTGGGAGTCATCATACATCTGGCAGGGTTGACTGTGCATGGGTGGAGGAGCTCTCACAATAAGAGTGTGGGAGCAGGAAGCCATGCCGGGCGCACAACCGTGGTAGGTGTAGGCCCACGGGTGCATCGTCAACCTTCTCCGCAGTCGGAGTGTGGGAGCTGGCAACAACAAAAGCGGAGTGTTGGTGCGTGGGAGGGACTGCCGTGGGTTGCGGAGCATGCCGTATGGGATGCGGAGCATGCCGCATGGGTTGCGGAGCATGCCGCATTGTGTCAAAACACGGCAGCTCTACAGCACCTTCCCACTGCTGATGCGGTAGCTCACGCATGTCAATGGAGGGTGCAGCATGAACATGCGTCTGGCAGGGTCGACTGCGCATCGGAGGTGGAGCTCTCACAGGTGGAGTGTGGGAGCAGGCAGCCGCAGTATCTGCTGAGCGCACAACCGTGGAAGGTTGTAGATTAACAGGTGCATTGTCAACCTTCCAGCACGATACTCCTGCATGAAGGAGCAAGCTGAGACTGTATAGTCTGCAGCATGGACCACTAGGGTCTATGAAAGACGGCAACAAACGGAGCTACTGTCCGTTGTGACTGAGGGTCTAAAACAGCTGGTGCGGCAACAGACGGAGTTACTGCCTGTTGCGGTACCACCTTGCCTCTCTTGGGAGGTGTGCAGTCGTCGGATGACTGGAGCGAGTCCGAACTGACCCAGTGGCTACACCTAGGCCGTTGGACTTGCGCGGAAGGGACCGACTTGCACTTAAAAGCTGCAAGATTTGGTCCATGGTTTCTGCGAGAAACCTCTTCCGCAGACGAGGAATAAATGGGCTCTCTCGTCTTTGTGTGGGTGGGGTGATCACGTCGGCAACGTGTGTAGATACACCCGAAACCACGGAGGGAAACGTCTGTTCGTCGATCAAGACCTGTGGAACCCATAAGTCCTTCGACATTACTTCTCCCCTGGGCTTGGGAGGTTGTAAGAGGTATCGGACTAGGTGAACAACTGGCACGAACAGACGAACCCTCGAACGCAACACTGTAACACTTTGCGCATATCACTTTATCACTTTTGATTTTCTGTTTGCACTTATTTCACTGAACTCGAAACTTTAAGTGATTTGTACCTGAAACACGCAATCCTATCCTTCATTAAAAGGTAGTAATTGCGAAAACAGTTTTACAATGTAACAGAAAAACATAATGAAAGATAAAGAATTCAGTGGCTGGAAAAGAGACTAAACACTAGATCAAATAAACTACGTTTAAAATCTCTCACCGCATAAAGCCTGGGAACAAGAATAAAACTCTAGAAACGTTTTACCTTCTTCCCCATAGCGACAAGGGAGAAGAGTAAAAAACGAGAACGTTACCCGCTTGAACGAAACGTTTATTCTCCTCTCTCTCCCTCCATCTCTATCTCTCTCTCTCTCTCTCTCTTGACTTAGAACCTGAGAGAAGAGCCCAATTATATATCGTTAAAACATATTATTTGTTAAAGGAAAAAAAAAAAAAAAAACTGAAAGGTTTCCCAAATAAAAAGTTCCTTTATTAGAATTAAAACCATTTAAGCTAAGAAAGAATGAACGAAACGCTAGAATCGGTTTACTCTTACTGCAACGTGAAACCGTGAAAAACTCTCTCTCTATCGTAACGATAGAGCGCATGTTGAACGTTCTGAACGTCAACAACTGCGGAGACTAAACTAAACGTTAGTTCATCTTTGAAAACAGTACGAGACTATCAAAGAAATTCTTTCAAAAACATTAAAATTAAAATAGCATAAATTCTTAAAAGGAAATACGATATGACGGGCTCAATGTTAATTAACTTCGGTTCCAAGTAAGGACCGCCTACTATTAGGAAAGGTCGCATATAAACAAACATAAAAATTAATTTTTATAAGTTTATAATAAATGGAAAGTTAATCGAAGAGGCCTATAAATGGCGGAGAGATATAAAATAAATCTATAACTTTGTTAAGCAAAATTACCAAAAACCTAAACACACTTCCGTCTAAGGGAAGGGTCGGTCATTTAAAAGTGAAAGAGAGTCTATACTCTCTTCGTCACCAACACTTCCGTCTAAGGGAAGGGTCGGCCATTTAAAAGTGAAAGAGAGTCCATACTCTCTTCGTCACCATAATTAAATCTATCCAAAACGAGTTCAAGTTTTGAAATGAAGATAAAACCCCTGCATAGCGAAAGCTCAAAACTGGAATAGTGTACTTCACCAAAAAGTTGTGAAAACAAATCCAGTTAGGGACGGCGTATTAGTAGGTCTTGCCGGTGGCACGACAGAGGAAAAATTGAGTTCTTGTTGACAAGAAGTACTTGAGTACCTGCTCACAGATGGCGCTGTTGTGTACACCCCCACCTGTATAGCGATCGCTGGCGTATCCCGAACTTAGATTTCTGTCGGGCAACAGAGTTGACAGCTACATGATCATCGGGTAAGATTAATATTGAAAAAAAACATCTAATGTCATCAAGTTATTGAACAAGAAGAGCTCCTGCAAAATTCAATTTACTAAGCATTATAATGTTTACATTACACAATTTCATGAACATACAGTACTCGTACATGACAACTAGCTACTCAAACCAAATACTAACAATGCTCTAGTGACCAGACTTAATCTAAAAATATTCCCTCAAAATAAGCTATGGGGACCAGCATTTTGAAGTAGTTAAAAAAAAAAAAAACTGCCATTAATACTATTTCAGAAAAATGTAGCAACCTAACACGATTATCATTTCTATTTGATATATCCTCCTTCTCTTATGAACACAATAAATATGTATAAAGATGACTGACTCCAGATTAAAATACTTGCACCTGACTGTAAGAACATGACTTCGCTAAAAGAAACTTCTTGTGATGATTCAGAATTAGTTATACCTTCTTATCAGAATAAGAAGCCCTGCAAATTTCTCAGTCAAAAGTTATCCTACAATCATGTCTGTAACATTGTGCATGGTACTTCCTATGTCACTTTTAACAGAATATAATTTATATGATTACAACATGAAGTAGAGAGCCATTCTATCCTGAATATTTAAATAATTTACTTTCTGCTAGAATAACATTTATGTATAATGGAGGCATGGAACACGGTAAATTTCCCATATAATTTATACATTAAAGATTAAATACATTTGCGCATTTAAAACCTTAACTGGACTAAATCATATCTGTTTAAACCTGTTCTATAAACTACAGCTTGCTGACATTCAATGCTGGGTATAATGATAACGTTTATGTGGGGTTGTGGTGGCCTACTGGTAGCGTTCTTGCCTGGTGATCGCCACACTCAGGTTTGAGTCCCGCTCAAACTTGTTTGTTCCTAGGGTCACTGCAACCTCACCATCCTTGTGAGCTAAGGATGGGGGGTTTAGAGGAGCCTATAGCCAGCTGAGTCATCGGCAGCCATTGCCTGGCTTCCTTGGTACTAGCTTGGGTGGAGAGGGGCT
The DNA here is from genome assembly GCF_036898095.1 of Palaemon carinicauda. Taxonomy (NCBI): domain Eukaryota; kingdom Metazoa; phylum Arthropoda; class Malacostraca; order Decapoda; family Palaemonidae; genus Palaemon; species Palaemon carinicauda. The sequence continues at coordinate 16,596,497 of NC_090731.1, read as the reverse complement.
TGGGCTCTGATCATACCTATATGGTCAGTCTCTAGGACATAGCCATGCTTGAAAGGGCAATATCACTGTCCCTTGCCTCTGCCATACATGAGCAGCCTTTAAACTTTTAAATGATTAGCTTATGCTATTTCCCACTGCACCTGGAAGTCTTAAGTCTACTGACAGAAAGTTATAATTCACTACTGGAAGAAAAAGTAGTTTATCAAATATAACCGTTATAGTAATCAAATAGCTAGACTCGCCTCAAACATCAAACAAGGGGTCACAGGTCTAATCAGTTTGTGAATAATTTTTGGGCATATGGGGAATGAATCACTAGACTTACAAATAATCAATATTATTCTTGTTTTACTAATATGTTATGAATTTTAAGGCACTATTACAATTATTAATTATTCACCAAGTATCATTCAACAGGTGCAAGAAATATGACATTCTATGGCCCTAAAGGCGAGTGGTTAAAACCTGTGACCCATGAAAGTATCCTATCTAATCTTACATAAGCTACTGCATCACTGATAAGACTTTTTGAGAATTTACTTATTGAAAAACATTTGTATATCTGGAATGACCTGATAGTATACAGCCTAATAATGTAAAGTAATAACAAAATCTATGACTATCAAAAAAAATAATTTGAGAACAATCTCACTTTCAAGAGATGTTTTTTTATATTGGACTTTTTTTTTTATAGTATTTGCTCAATAATATATTGTACACTATACATAAGCTACCTTCCATAGATACTTATCACCTAACTTGGTAACCTAACTGATGAGTAAACTTTTGAATAAACTTAATGAAAATTTTAACTTATCTTTGAACTGATGTCCGTTAAATATGCCTCCATCCCTGATATTAGCTTTGATAAGAATAATTTAATCTTGTTTCATTGGTGTTCTTTTAGCTTCCATCTCTTTCTCATATATATCAGGGGAATTGGGTTGGCAACTAGAAAGTTTCTTGTTCACTGGCTTTGGCTTTCAAATGTGCAGGAAAATAAACACATCTGAAAGAAAAGTAAAATATCTTTACTCCAAATGTTCTCTACCTTCAAGTCATAACCTGACTTTGGATAATTAATTTGATGAATGTCACTTTATAGGATTATCCATTAGAACAAATGAAACATTCAACTTCATCATTATAGATTAATATAACAGACACTTTTGAATAATAAACTTGACCATGGTGTGATGTTCAACTAAAACATTTGAAGGATGAACAGGACTAATAACCAGAGTTTGTGAAAAAAAGAAACACAGTGACAACAAAGTTCAGCTTGGATAATTATCTGAAACTATTGTAGCCGCCCTGTATACAGTATTATGAGATTGGTACTTTTATATCATCAACCTTATTCTTTAAACAATGGTTTAATGAGTACTATTCTTGATAAGGTTACCGGTATCGTCATTGCATTGGTAATACGGCATTTGAAGTATTAAGAAGTTAATAAGATTAAAATCTCACAAATAGAGCTGTCTGTCTGTCTGTCTCCAAATAGTTCTTGTTTAATTATGTAGATAATAAACTTTGGAACAGTCTTTGTTCTTGTGGAGGAACATCAGGTGAAAATATAAGTAACCCATCCGATCCCAAAACTGTTTCACGTACAAACCTATAATTAAAACATTGGCCCATGTAACACATTTAAGTTGTTCCTTACCCAAATCTAGAAGACTGAAAATTGAGGTCTTTCTGCAGGAATGGCGACTATTGATTGGAATCCATTTTCTACCGTTCGGTGAAGGTATAATGTAGTTGTTTCCAGCATGATGTTGAGAAGCTGTTCGGGGCCCCTGTTCTGTTGAATTAATATATTTGTTTAACTATAACAGTCAAACATGAAAAATATATTTGGTAAAAAATTCATGCAAAATGACAAATTCGAAGATAATTTGTATTTTTCCTAACCATAAAAACCTTAGCTATTTACAGAGGGTTTACCTTTTAGCGCAGCTGAAATGGCGAGCCATTAGAATTTAACAAGGGTGTATTACCCCCGCGCTAGTTAGCGGGGGGGTAGGGGAGTGGTAGCTAGCTACCTCTCTCCCCCCTCACACACAGATGAATGCTCACTTTCCCTTTTGGCTCGGACTGTGACAGACGTCTCTGTCTTGGTCCTCTCTTGGCAGCCATTGTTTGTTTTGTCTTTACTTAATCGCTTACTTTTCATTTACTCAATTTATATGTAAACATGTTTTCATGTTTGTATATATATTTGAGTATAGAAATCAGTAAGATGTTATTTTGATAATAAAATAAATTTTTGAATATACTTACCCGGTGATTATAATAGCTGCAACTCTGTTGCTCGACAGAAAACTCTAAGGTAAAACTCGCCAGCGATCGCTACACAGGTTGCGGGTGTGCCCAACAGCGCCATCTGTCGTCCAGATACCCAGTACTCAATGTAAACAAAGAACTCAATTTTCTCCTCGTTCCACTGCGTCTCTATTGGGGAGGAAGGGAGGGTCCTTTAATTTATAATCACCGGGTAAGTATATTCAAAAATTTATTTTATTATCAAAATAACATTTTTCAATATTTAACTTAGCCGGTGATTATAATAGCTGATTCACACCCAGGGGGGTGGGTAGAGACCAGCAAAATATGTTTACATTATTATGAGCTGAGAGTTTTTATTTCATTTTAGAAGTTATCAAAATAACAAAAACAAAATAAATAGGTACCTGGTAAGGGAGTCGACTTGAACAATTACTCTGCCTTTTTAAGTACGTCTTCCTTACGGAGCCTCGCGATCCTCTTAGGATGCTGATCGACCCCTAGGATCTGAAGTATCAAGGGTTGCAACCCATACCACAGGACCTCATCAAAACCTCTAATCTAGGCGCTCTCAAGAAATGACTTTGACCACCCGCCAAATCAACTAGGATGCGAAAGGCTTCTTAGCCTTCCGGACAACCCAAAAAACAACAATAAAAACATTTCAAGAGAAAGATTAAAAAGGTTATGGAATTAGGGAATTGTAGTGGTTGAGCCCTCACCCACTACTACACTCGCTGCTACGAATGGTCCCAGTGTGTAGCAATTCTCGTAAAGAGACTGGACATCCTTAAGATAAAAAGACGCGAACACTGACTAGCTTCTCCAATAGGTTGCGTCCATTATACTTCGCAGAGATCTATTTTGTTTAAAGGCCACGGAAGTTGCGACAGCTCTAACTTCATGTGTCCTTACCTTCAGCAAAGCTTGGTCTTCCTCACTCAGATGGGAATGAGCTTCTCGTATTAACAGTCTGATAAAAAAGGATAAAGCATTCTTTGACATAGGCAAAGATGGTTTCTTAACTGAACACCATAAAGCTTCAGACAGGCCTCGTAAAGGTTTAGTTCGTTTTAAATAGAACTTAAGAGCTCTCACAGGGCATAAGACTCTTTCTAGTTCATTGCCAACCATATTCGATAAGCTTGGAATATCGAACGATTTCGGCCAAGGTCGAGAAGGCAGCTCGTTTTTGGCTAGAAAACCAAGTTGTAGTGAACATGTAGCTTTTTCTGACGAAAATCCGATGTTCTTGCTGAAGGCATGAATCTCACTGACTCTTTTAGCTGTGGCTAAGCATACCAGGAAAAGAGTCTTTAAGGTGAGATCTTTCAGGGAGGCTGATTGTAGCGGCTCGAACCTGTCTGACATAAGGAATCTTAGTACCACGTCTAAATTCCACCCAGGTGTAACCAAACGACGCTCCTTCGTGGTCTCAAAAGACTTAAGGAGGTCCTGTAGATCTTTATTGTTGGAAAGATCTAAGCCTCTGTGACGGAAGACTGATGCCAACATGCTTCTGTAACCCTTGATAGTGGGAGCTGAAAGAGATCGTTCTTTCCTCAGGTATAAGAGGAAGTCAGCTATTTGAGTTACAGAGGTACTGGTCGAGGATACAGATACTGACTTGCACCAGTTTCGGAAGACTTCCCACTTCGATTGGTAGACTCTAAGGGTGGATGTTCTCCTTGCTCTAGCAATCGCCCTGGCTGCCTCCTTCGAAAAGCCTCTAGCTCTCGAGAGTCTTTCGATAGTCTGAAGGCAGTCAGACGAAGAGCGTGGAGGCTTTGGTGTACCTTCTTTACGTGTGGCTGACGTAGAAGGTCCACCCTTAGAGGAAGAGTTCTGGGAACGTCTACTAGCCATCGAAGTACCTCGGTGAACCATTCTCTCGCGGGCCAGAGGGGAGCAACTAGCGTCAACCTTGTCCCTTCGTGAGAGGCGAACTTCTGCAGTACCTTGTTGACAATCTTGAACGGTGGGAATGCGTATAGATCTAGATGTGACCAATCTAGGAGAAAGGCATCTATATGAACTGCTACTGGGTCCGGGATTGGTGAACAATATATTGGGAGCCTCTTGGTCATCGAGGTTGCAAAGAGATCTATGGTTGGCTGGCCCCAAGTGGCCCAAAGTCTCTTGCATACATCCTTGTGGAGGGTCCATTCTGTTGGAATGACTTGTCCCTTCCGACTGAGACAATCTGCCATGACATTCAAGTTGCCTTGGATGAACCTCGTTACTAGCGATATGTTTAGACCTTTTGACCAGGTGAGCAGGTTCCTTGCGATCTCGTACAATGTCAGTGAGTGGGTACCTCCTTGTTTGGAGATGTACGCCAAGGCCGTGGTGATGTCCGAGTTAACTTCCACCACTTTGCCTCGAAGGAGAGACTTGAAGCTTTTCAAGGCCAGATGTACTGCCAACAGCTCCTTGCAGTTGATATGCATGCTCCTCTGACTCGAGATCCACAGTCCTGAGCATTCCCGACCGTCTAGTGTCGCGCCCCAGCCCACGTCCGATGCGTCCGAGAAGAGAACGTGGTTGGGAGTCTGAACAGCCAGGGGAAGACCCTCTCTTAGGTTGATATTGTCCTTCCACCAAGTCAGACAAGACTTTATCTTTTCGGAAACCGGGATCGAGACCGCTTCTAGCGTCTTGTCCTTTTTCCAGTGAAAAGCTAGATGGTATAGAAGAGGACGGAGGTGTAGTCTTCCTAGTGACACAAATTGTTCCACGGATGACAGCGTCCCTACCAGACTCATCCACAGCCTGACTGAGCAGCGTTCCTTCTTCAGCATCTTCTGGATGGATAGCAGGGCTTGATCTATTCTGGGGGCTGATCGTCTTGTTGTTCAGCAACGTCCTCATCAGAGGGTTCCTCATCCGAAAACTGATGAGGAAACGGCAACGGAGTGGGCAACGTCTGGCTCGCTGAGTCCGGTCGCACTGGTGGATGCGTGACGGAGCCGGACGCAATATCATGGAACTGCTGCACAGTCTGTGAACTGTCAACAACCATGGGTGCGCGAGGAAGCACAGCGTCAACCCGAGACTGTCTAGACCGTCTGGGTTGTGCAGTCAACACCCTACCGGGTTGCTGAGGTTGACGCACTGCGTCAAAACAAGTCACCTCTGCTGGTTGTTGAACGTCCTGAACGTCAACAACCACCTCCGAGCGTCGCTTAACGTCAACGTGCGGCTGGCAACCCACACTGGGTCGCATCGGTGGAGGAACCACCTCAACTGGCAGACGCGAGTAGGTTACCTCAACGTCAACAGGGCGCACAACCGACCGGTTGGAAGGTTGTTGGCCAGAAGGTTCAGTAGCAACCTTCTCCGCATTAAAGTCCTCTATCAAGGACGCAAGCTTGGACTGCATGTCTTGCAGCAAAGCCCATTTAGGGTCTACGGGAGCAAGTGTGGCAACAGACGGGGTTAGCGACTGAGGCGGTACCGTTTACCATCCCTGAAAGCCTTGTTATGCGTGACATAATTGTACAGCAAAACTTCAAAGACTCGAAAACAGCTGTGCAGTTGACCTGTAAACAACTTGGAGCGTCTCCTGGCCAGGCGCCAGGGAGAGTCTACGAGAATTGAGAAGTCTATCTGGGCAGAGGCATGAACTCCCAAGCCGAGAACTTCTCTCGTGTCATATCAGACTCTCGCTCTATAAACCAGTTTAAAAGAAGGGAAAGCAAAGGCTGTATCCCCCAAACTCCTCCTGGTGAAAAACCAATCGCCTAGCCAACGTAAAGCTCTCTAGGAGAGCGAGAGAGCACTAGCTTAAAAACAACGGCTTCGAAGTAGCTAGGCCTAGTGTAAGCTCTGACGTTTAGGCGAACGAGGAGCAGCAGTTACAAAAAGATCCGGACAAAGATCCTTAAAAAAATCATCATGATTTAATTAAAGTCCATAGGAGGCTAAGCAGCTTTAGGCTCCTCTCCATCTGACAGAGTCCTCAAGGGAATATCAGTAGGAGGGGGAACAGCAACTCCCTCATCTACAGGAACCTTGTCCGATAAAAGCTGAGTCTCAAGCAAGGGAGAGACCTACCGTGGTGGCAATGCTTTACAAGCAGAGTCCACACTCACTGGTGCATTAGTAGCGGACCAGAACGCAACGTCATGTAACTGCTTGACAGTCTGTGAACTGTCAACAACTGAACTGTCAACCACAACAGGTGCGTGAGGACGCACAGCGTCCACTCGAGACTGCTTTGACTGCCTAGACTGAGCAGTCAAAACAACTCTAGAATGCGGAGGTTGACGCACAGCGTCAAAACAAGTCAACTCCGATTGTTAGTGAACGTCTTGAACGTCAACAGGAGCATCAGCAAGTGGCCTAACGTCCAAATGCGGCTGAAAAACCACACGAGACCGCATCGAGTGTGGTTCTAAACAACCTGACTGACGTGACTAAGCTACGCCAACGTCAACAGTAAGCACAAAGGAACGTTAGGTTGGCTGAAAGCCAGGATATCGATGAGATAAACGGCTAGACTCAACGGACTAATCGGCAGAATAGTCTTCCATAAGGGAGGCAAGCATATACTGCATGTCTTGCCATACAACCCATTAAGGATCAACGGAAATGGTTGTGGTAAGAGACGAGGGTAACGTCTGTGACCGCAACACTTTGCCTACAAAAAAAGACTCTCGGAGTCTGTGTTACGCTTTTGTTAGGCGGCGAGCAGTTATCCGATGACTGCATAGGGTCAGAGCTGTCCTAATGGTTGTAACCAGGACGCTGGACCTGTCCTGAAAGGACTGACTTTCGCTTAAGGGCTTCGAAACCTTGTGACAGGTTTCTTATGCGAAAAGCCTTCGGATGACGAGGAGAAAAAACGTCTCTCTCGTCTTATGGTAGGGGAGATCTTGGTAAGATACACCCGATACCATAGAGGGAAAACGTCTGTTCGTTGGTCAAGGCCTCTCGAACCCATAAGTCGTTTGACATTACTTCTCCCCTGGGCTTGGGAGCATGTAAGAGGTCCCGGACTAGGTGAACGACAGGCACGAACAGACGAACCCTCGGACGCAACACTGTAACACTTTGCGCATATCACTTTATCACTTCGATTTTCTGTTTTGCACTTATTTCACTGAAATCGAAACTTTTACTGATGTCTACCTGAAACACGCAATTCTACCCTTCATTAAAAGGTAGTACTGTAATTGCGAAATCAGTCGTATAATGCAAGCTCATTAATACCAGCAAAAAACAGAAAACATATTTTAAGATAAAAAAATCAGTGGCTGGGAAAGAGACTAAACACTAGTTCATATACAGTGGAACCTCTACATCCGATCGTATCTACATCCGAATTTTCCAACATCCGAAGTAAAATTCGAGCAAATTTTTGACTCTACACCCGAATTTTATTTCGACACACGAAGTAGCAATTTTCGTCGTACCGGTTGTATCCGAATTTTTCGACACGCGAAGTACAATTCGAACACGTTCCGACTCTACACCCGAATGTTTTTTTCGACACCCGAAGTAAACAATACTCGTACGCGTAGTCGGTGCTCATAGCGCCTGAAGTGTTTTTTATTTCCGCCGATAGAAGGCAGCACATCGACCTCGGAGGGACGCTCAATTAGCGCGGCTTGGGTCAGTCCTCTGTTCTCGTCGGCTTCGTGCGGTTGTGCTCTTTGCGTTGTGATATTAACTGTGAATTAATCGTGATTTTTTACGTGCATCCATTAACGATAATTTACGTAAATCATGGGTCCAAAAAGGCTTAGTTTTGCCAGTGGTAGTGGTAGTGGTGAGAAAAGGAAGAAGGAAATGCTTTCTATAGAAATTAAGCAGGAAATTATTGAAAAACATGAGCGTGGCATCCGCGTGAGTGAACTTGCTAAACAGTATGGCCGTAATATGTCGACGATCTCGACAATCCTTAAACAGAAGGAAGCTATTAAAGCAGTGAAACCTTCTAAGGGGATCACTATAATTTCCAAACGCCGTACCCCTATCATAGAAGAGATGGAACGACTTCTACTAGTGTGGATTAAGGATAGAGAGATCGTTGGCGACACCATCACCGAAACCGTTATCTGCGAGAAGGCGCACGCCATCTTTACGGACTTGAAGAAGGAGAGCTCTGTGGGTGATGCTGGGGAGAGTTCAACCGAGCCTTCCTCAGATGATTTCAAGGCATCTCGTGGCTGGTTCGAGAAATTTAAGAAACGGTCCGGGATTCATTCAGTTGTTCGCCACGGAGAGGCTGCTAGTGCGGACACAAAGGCTGCAACTGACTTTGTTAAGAAATTCGAAAATATCGTAAAGGAAGAAGGCTACGTAGAGCAGCAGGTGTTCAATTGTGATGAAACCGGGCTGTTTTGGAAGAAGATGCCGAGTCGAACCTACATCACTGCTGAAGAGAAGAAATTGCCTGGGCATAAGCCAATGAAGGATCGGTTGACTCTTGCTCTATGTGCCAACGCTAGCGGGGACTTTAAAGTCAAGCCCTTGCTTGTTTACCATTCGGAGAACCCTAGGGCCTTTAAAGCACACAACGTCGATAAGGATCAGCTTCATGTTTTCTGGCGATCCAACTCGAAGGCCTGGGTCACTAGGCAATTCTTTGTGCAATGGGTAAACCAAGTTTTCGGTCCTTCTGTGAAGAAGTATCTTCATGAGCAGAAATTGCCTTTAAAGTGCCTGCTATGCCTTGACAATGCACCCGCTCACCCCCCCGGACTTGAAGATGATATCTTCGATGAATTCAAGTTCATAAAGGTGCTGTATCTTCCACCAAATACCACCTCTATCCTCCAGCCCATGGACCAGCAAGTCATCTCTAATTTTAAGAAGCTGTACACCAAGCACTTATTCAAGCAGTGCTTTAATGTCACGCAAAGCACCAACTTAACTTTGCGTGAATTTTGGAGGGGCCACTTCAATATCGTGCACTGCTTAAAGATCATTGATCAGGCTTGGGTGGGATTAACTCGACGGACCCTCAATTCTGCATGGAAGAAGCTGTGGCCTGATGCAGTTTCTCCCCGAGATTTCGAGGGTTTTGACCCCGAACCTGATCCCGTGGTCGGTGCAGCGGAAGCCGTAGAGGAAATCGTCTCCCTTGGCAAGTCCATGGGTCTGGAGGTCGACGCAGATGACGTTACGGAACTCGTCGCCGAACATCACGACGAACTGACGACGGATGAGCTCAAGGAACTCCATGCTATGTCGGAGCACATGAGTGATGACGAGGAAGAGAGCGAGGAGGTAGAACATGTGTTAGGTTCAGCGCAAATAAAAGAGGTGTTAGGAAAATATCAAGACGTGGTCGACTTCATCGACAAATACCATCCAAAGAAATTGCAGGTTTGTCGTGTAGTTTCTCAATTCGATGATGTTTGCCTAACGCACTTTCGAAACATTCTGAAAAGCCGTACGAAGCAATTATCTATCGATGCTTTCTTTAAAAAAACTGCGAAGCGAACTCGCGATGAAGAGGATGTAAGTGAACCGAAGAAAACGGCAAAGAGTGAAGAGGAAGAAAGTGAAACACAGAAAACGGAAAAGAGTGAAGCAAAAGAAATTCAGTCAATTTTAAATGTAAGTGATAGTGATTAAAATTACGTAATCATCAAAAAGAAAAAAAGAAAATGTAAAAAAAAATATAAAATATAAAAATGAAAAAAAAATAAGCTAAGTTATGTTAAAGTTCACTTAGTGTAAGTTAGAATAAGTTACGGTAGTGTTACGTTTATCGTAGTTAACCTCTCTACCTCGTCGCCGTCCGTCCGTCTCCTCTCTCCTCTCTGCGTAGCGAAGACGAACAACACCTGCGCTGGAGTTTCTAAGGTAAAGTGACGCTAAAAACCCGTTTATTATTTATCATTTTTTGCTAATTCTTCTTATTTACATGTCTATTCTTCTTATTTACATGTCTATTATCTAATTTAGTGTTCATTATTCTCATGGGAAAGTTATGTGTAGTAGTTTATTAAGAAGTTATCATAGGTTTTTGGGCTCAACCACGGATTAATCCTATTTCAATGTATTCTTATGGGAAAATTCGTTTCGACATCCGATCAATTTCTACATCCGAAGTTGGTTCTGGAACGGATTAAATTCGTATGTAGAGGTTCCACTGTAACTACGTTTTCAATCTCTCACCGCACATAGCCTGGGGACGAGAATAAAAAACTAAAACGTTTTATCCTTCCTCCCCGTACAGCGACTAGGGACGAGAGTAACTCGAGAACAACGTTACCCGCTTGAACGGAACGTTTTCTCTCCTCTCTCTCCCTCCGTCTCTATCTCTCTCTCTCTTTCTCTCTTGATTTCGTACCTAAGAGAAGAGCCCAATTATATTTCGTCAAAAAAACATGTTATTTGACTAAAGGAAAAAACTGAAAGGTTTTTCAAATAAAAAGTTCCTTTAAAATAGAATTTAAAACATTTAAGCTAAGAAAGAATGAACAAAACGTCAGAATCGATTTACTCTTACTGCAAAGTGAAACCGTGATACACTCTCTCTCTATCGTAACGATAGAGCGCATGTTGAACGTCCTGAACGTCAACAACTGCGTAGCATAAATAAACTAAACGTTAGTTCATTTGAAAACAGTACGAAGACTATCAAAGAAATTCTTTCATAAAATATTACATTTAAAAAGTTTTAAATCCTTAGCTCTTTAAAAGCTAATTACGATATAAAGGGCTCAACGTTGATTAACTTCGGTTTCCAAGTTAGGACCGCCTACTCTCAGGAAAGGTCTATATAAACAAAACATTAAAATTATTTTTATATGTTTATAATAAATGGAAAGTTAATCGAAGAGGCCTAATAAAGGCGGAGAGATATAAAATATATAGAGGAAAATCTATAACGTGATATAATTACTAAAAGCCTAAACACACTTCCGTCTAAGGGAAGGGTCGGCCATTTAAAAGTGAAAGAAAGTCCATACTCTCTTTGTCACCATAATTAAATCTATCCAAAACGAGTTCAAGATTTAAGATGAAGATAAAACACCTGCATAGCGAAAGCTCAAAACTAGAATAAAGTACTTCACCAATTAGTTGTGAAAAAACTCCAGTTTAGCAACAGCGAGTAAGTACGTCTTGTCGATAGCTCGACAGAGAGAAAATTGAGTTCTTTGTTTACATTGAGTACTGGGTATCTGGACGACAGATGGCGCTGTTGGGCACACCCGCAACCTGTGTAGCGATCGCTGGCGAGTTTTACCTTAGAGTTTTCTGTCGAGCAACAGAGTTGCAGCTATTATAATCACCGGCTAAGTTAAATATTGAAAATTTCCTTTTCAGAGTTGTGTGTAGTGTACGATATCTACGTAGAGTCCTCGGCAGTTAGGCCACCACGGCGTAATTTTATGGGTGGCGATCGAGTTTGACTTATGTCTTTCTCTCTCTCTCTCTCTCTCTCTCTAGGTTGTTCACCCTTTTACTACGTGTTACTACGCCCTTGTAGCTTCCTTTCCGTGTGGGGGGGTTGCTACGCCGTACGTTTGTCTCAATTAGTTTATGAATCTAATTGTAGTTTTTTTTTTTTCTCAGCTTGTAGAACGATTCCTTTCGGGGTTTTCGTTCTTTCTTTAGTGTTCATTCATTTTTTAATTACATAATTACATAGTTACATAATTATAACTGTTATAATTCTGTTTTGTTTACAGCTCTCCTTCCGTGAGAGTAAGTGGTTGTGAGGGCACGTGCCTGTTGTGTAATTCTTGTTTCCTTTCTTGTTTAATTATGTAGATAAAAACTTTGGAACAGTCTTTGTTCTTTTGGAGGAACATAAGTGAAAATATAAGTAACCCATCCGATCCCAAAACTGTTTCACATAAACCTATAATTAAAACCTTGGCCCATGTAACACATTTAAGTTGTTCCTTACCCAAGTCTAAAAGACTGAAAACTGAGGTGTTTCTGCAGGAATGGCGACTATTGATTGGAATCCACTTTCTACCGTTCGGTGAAGGTATAATGTAGTTGTTTCCAACATGATGTTGAGAAGCTGTTCGGGCCCCCTATTCTGTTGAATTAATATATTTGTATAACTATAACATTCAAACATGAAAAATATATTTGGTAAAAAATTTATGTGAAATGACAAATTCGGAGATAATTTGTATTTTTCCCAACCATACAAACCTTAGCTATTTACATAGGGTTTTTAACGAGGGTTAACTAACCCCCGCTAGTTAGCAGGGGGTAGGGAAGGGGTAGCTTGCTACCCCTCCCCCCCACACACTGGTGAGTTGTCTCACTTCACTTAGAGGTAGGACTTGACTTGGGGGACAGGGCTGGCGGGCAAATATGTGTAAATAGCTAAGGTTTGTATGGTTAAGAAAAATGACAAATTCGAAGATAATTTGTATTTTTCCTAACCATACAAACCTTAGCTATTTACATAGGGTTTACTTTCGGCGTAGCTGAAATGATGAGCCATTAGATTTTTAACGAGGGTTAACTAACCCCCGCTGGTTAGCAGGGGGTAGGGAAGGGGTAGCTTGCTACCCCTCCCCCCCACACACTGGTGAGTTGTCTCACTTCACTTAGAGGTAGGACTTGACTTGGGGGACAGGGCTGGCGGGCAAATATGTGTAAATAGCTAAGGTTTGTATGGTTAAGAAAAATGACAAATTCGAAGATAATTTGTATTTTTCCTAACCATACAAACCTTAGCTATTTACATTGTTTACCTTTTAGCGCAGCTGAAATGACGAGCCAATAGTTTTAACGAGGGTTAATTACCCCCGCGCTAGTTAGCGGGGGGTAGGGGAAGGGTAGCTTGCTACAACTCCCTCCCCCCCCCCACACACCAGTGACTTGCTTCACTTCACTTAGAGGTAGGACTTGACTTGGAGGTCAGGGATGGCGGGCACATATGTGTAAATAGCTAAGGTTTGTATGGTTAGGAAAAATACAAATTATCTTCGAATTTGTCATTTGTTCCGTAACCGAAATACAAACCACGCTATTTACATTGGGTGACTTACCCATTACGAAGGGTGGAAAGTCCCCAGCCTTACTGACTTCGGCTTGCACGGGGGCTCAATTCCTCAGTGAGCAGCACTAGAGGAAAGGAGCCCCTGCACCTCACAAGTTCCTAGCATCGCCAGGAACGAGTGGCCTACATAAGCAGTGTGTGGAGGAAAGTGTGACTCGTCCTATGAAGTTGACCTTGAGACCTTTAGATAGGAATCTAGGATAGGACGTTCCCAATACCACCTCGTCAGGGTATGGGGGACGCAACAGTATTAAGCTTAATACTAGGAGCACAAAGAAGCATGGGTTACCTGCAGAGGTTGAGGTCAGCTATGCAAGGACCAGGATGCTGCTTCCCCAAGAGAGGTGAGAATGAAGAAAGAAGTAAGGGTCAGACATACTCTTTCATTCACGCAGACTAAGACCGGGAAACAACGCCCTCAACCTACTGCTACTTGTCCAAAAAGGAGCCTGAGGTTAGACCAGCTGTTGTGCAGCCACCACAGGGCCGATAGAAAAACGTATCGAGGCTCCTGTGGGTCACGTCTTGCAGGTAGTGGGCTGTGAAGGTCGTCTGACGCTTCCAGACCCCAGCTTGAAGTACCTGCATCACAGAGAAGTTTCTCTTGAAGGCCAGGGATGTAGCAACACCCCTGACATCGTGTGCCCTAGGGCGACGTGACGGAGGAGGGTCTGGATTCAAGGCATGGTGGATAACCCTTCGAATCTAAGCTGAGATGGTGTTCTTGGTGACTCTCCTCTTAGTCCTGCCTGTGCTCAAAAACAAAGCTCGCAATTGAGGACGGACTGCAGCCGTCCTCTTCAAGTAGTGCCTCAGACACCTCACTGGACATAGTAGCAGCTGGTCTGGGTGGCTTGTTACAGAACGGAGACTCGCGATCCTGAAAGAGTCGAAGCGAGGATCCGGCACTCCAGGATTCTGAGTCTTGGCAACAAACTCAGGGACGAACCTGAACGTTACCTCCCCCATCTCCTTGAATGGGCGATGTCATACGAGAGACCATGAAGTTCACTAACCCGCTTGGCCGAAGCCAAAGCAAGTAGGAAAGCCGTCTTCCAAGATAGGTGGCGATCGGAGACCTGGCGTAATGGTTCGAAGGGAGGTCTCTTCAGAGCCCTGAGGACTCGAATCACGTTCCAAGGAGGAGGTCTTACTTCCGACTCGGGGCAGGTACGCTCATAGCTACGTATGAGTAAAGAGAGTTCTAGCGATGAAGAAATATCCACGCCCTTCAGCCTGAAGGCCAAGCTTAAGGCTGAGCGATAGCCTTTCACTGCCGAGACAGAAAGGCGCATTTCTTCCCGCAGATAAACGAGGAAGTCCGCTATTGCTGGAATAGTGGGATCGAGTGTAGAGATACCCCTCCCACGACACCAACCACAAAAGACTCTCCACAGAGGACCTTCGCAGGTGCCGAGACATTCTCTCCGCAACATGTTGCGAAAAGCCTCTCTCCGTGAGGAGACGCTGGATAGTCTCCAGGCGTGAAGCCGAAGTAAGGCCACGGCCTTGTGAGGGACGCCGGAGTGGGGTTGTCTGAGAAGCTCGTGTCGTGGAGGGAGTTCCCTCGGGAGCTCCGTCAGGAGCTGCAGAAGGTCCGGGAACCATTCCGCGTGATGCCATAGCGGAGCTACCCGAGTCATCGAACAGTTGACCGATAGTCTGGTCCTGTTGAGCACTCTTCTCATCAGACAGAACGGTGGAAAGGCGTACACGTCGATGTTGTCCCACCGTTGCTGGAAAGCATCCTGCCAGAGTGCCTTGGGGTCCGGGACTGGGGAGCAGTAAAGGGGCAGCTTGAAGTTCAACGCTGTCGCGAACAAGTCCACAGTCGAGGAACCCCACAAAGTCAGGATTTTGTTGGCTATCTGAGGATCCAAAGACCACTCGGTACTCACTATCTGCGAGGCCCTGCTCAGACTGTCGGCGAGCACATTCCTCTTGCCAGGAATGAAGCGAGCTGATAGTGTTATCGAGTGGGTTTCGGTCCACCTCAGAATTTCTACCGCAAGATGGGATAGCTGCTGCGAAAAAGTGCCTCCCTGCTTGTTGATATAAGCCACTACCGTGGTGTTGTCGCTCATCACCACTACGGAGTGACCTGCCAGGGACCGTTGGAACTGCTGAAGAGCCAGAAAGACGGCCTTCAATTCTAGCAGGTTGATGTGTAAGCACTTTTCTGATTCTGACCAAAGGCCTGAGGCCCTCTGCTTCAGAACGTGTGCCCCCCACCCTTCTTTTGACGCGTCCGAAAACAGAGTCAATTCCGGGGGGAGGGCGAGAAGATTCACTCCCTTCCGCAGGTTCTCGTCGGCCAGCCACCACCGCAAGTCCGTCTGTTCCAAAGACCCCATCGGGATCAGAATGTCCGGAGAATCGGATCCTTGATTCCACCGGGACTTGAGCCGCCACTGTAGGGATCTCATCCTGAGGCGGCTGTTTGGAACCAGACGAGCCAGGGAGGATAGGTGACCTAAGAGACGCAACCACGACTGGGCGGGGAGCTCTTCTCGCCTGAGGAAGGGTTCCGCCACCCTCCTCAGCCTTGCTAACCGGTCGTCTGATGGAAAGGCTTTGTGGAGATTGGTGTCTATTAGCATGCCTAGATAAACCAGTCGTTGGGACGGCTGCAGAGAGGACTTCTCGAGGTTTACCACGATCCCCAGATCCTGGCAAATGTCCAGAAGCCTGTCTCGGTGCCGAAGAAGGGTCGACTCCGAGTCTGCTAGGATCAGCCAATCGTCCAGATAACGAAGGAGACGAATGCCGTTCCTGTGCGCCCAAGATGAAATCAGGGTGAACACTTGGTGAACACCTGAGGAGCTGTGAAGAGACCGAAACACAGCACCTTGAACTGGTAGATCTTGTTGTCTAGGCAGAATCTCAGGTACTTCCTCGAAGACGGATGGATTGGGATCTGGAAGTACGCGTCCTTTAGATCCAGTGTGCACATGAAGTCTTGTGGTCTCACCGCAAGTCTGACCGTGTCTGCTGTCTCCATGCTGAACCGGGTTTGCTTCACAAACCCGTTCAGAGCTGAGAGGTCGATGACGGGTCTCCAGCCTCCAGACGCCTTCTTTACAAGAAAGAGTCGACTGAAGAAGCCTGGGGAGCCGTCGACAACCTCCTGGAGAGCACCCTTCTCGAGCATGGTCTCGACTTCAGCCCGAAGGTTCAGCCCCTTTGCCGACCCCGTGGCATAGGAGCTCAACGACACTGGATTCGCTGTCAAGGGAGGTTGAGATGTTGTGAACGGGACGCGATAGCCTTGGCCGATCACTGAGACCGTCCAAGCATCGGCCCCATGTTGCTGCCACCTGCGGACACAACGCTGAAGGCATCCCCCCACAGGTGGACACGCAGGGGGACTGCCACCCCTAGGGCTTGCGGCCGCGGCCGCTACCCCTAGGAGTCTTGCCTCCCCTGGAGGACTTACCGCCCCTCTTGACCTTGGCTGGAAAGGGCTGGGGCTTAGACACCACCTTCTTAACTGCCGGTGCCTGCTTTGGAGCCTTACGAGGCTGCTGCTGCTGTTGCGGCGGAGCTGGAGGCTTATAGGGCCGAGCTGTAAGGGCCCTATGGAGGAGGGAGTCCGTGCTGGATTTCCTCCACCTCTCAGCCGTTCGCTCCATGTCCTCAGGCTCAAACAGGTTCTCCCCAAGAAGGGAAGCATATCTGAGCCTACACACATCCACGGCGGGGACCTTCGGATGGAATCTCTCAGACACAGCATCGCGCCGCTTCAACACCGAGTTGGCCCACAGGGTGGTAACCTGGTGCGCCAAAAACTCGATGGAGCGGGTGCCCGCGAGTAAGAAGGTCTCCAGGGCCTTCCTATTTGTCTCCTTGGACAAGTCCTCGGAGCGCAATAGGATGCCCCGAGTTCCTAGCCAAAAGTCCAGCCACGAAGTGGCCTGCATGGCACACTTCGCGACCTTTTCATGGCTAAGGATCTCTGCCGCCGAGAACGACACCTGCCGGGCAGAGAGCTTCTCAAGGGGAACTCCCTTCGACAGCTCCTCCACAGAGTGATGGAGCGGAAGAGCGAGGGTGGACTCACCCAAGATCTCAAAATACCTCCTCTGCTGAAGACGAGGAGGAGGGATGAGCTTGTTCCCGGCAGAGGAACGACTGGAGGATGCAAGAATCGCGAGCTGAGCGTTGGCCCTAGCTCTGGCACTCTTCAGATCCCGAGACCAGGGCAGAGCCGCACTGGACTTAGGGGCCTTCTGAACCTCAAACACTTCGTCCAAGATAGTGTCCTTGCCTTCACGGGGGGCCATCACGGGGTCCATAAGCCCGTTAAGTTGCCTTATCAGGCTCAGGACTTGCCAGAAGGCAAGTTCGGATTCCTGCTGATCTCCTCCTTGCGGGCTGGCAGCTAAGTCTCCTGTCCCCGGAATCTCTTCCTGGGGTGAAGCGCGGACGTTCCCCCGGGGAGCCGCTGGTTCCTGGCGAATCCTCGAAGATGATTTAGGGACGGTCTTGGAGTCCTTGGATTCCCTCCTGGGAGGGATACAGGATCCCAACAAAGAGGTTCTAGGAGCCCCTTCCGCACGAGACGACTCTCCTCCATGAAGCGAAGTCTCTCCCCTTGGTGCCGAGGGGAAGACTACCTCTTCACTGGACTCACCCGAGGACGGAAAAGCCTCGTCCACGGGAGAAGGAGAAAACGCTCGAGCAGGAGAAGGGGGCTGCGCGACAGACCTCTTGGGAACCAACTTCGCCCTGGGGGAAGTCACCACGAAGTCCACTCCTCTCTTTCTCTTCCGCGTAGGAGAGGTAGCCATTGGTTTGTTGCCCTGATCGGCGAGTGCTGGTTTCATCACCCTCACTAACGCCCGAATCAGAGGACCAAACCAAGTCTGTTGCTCCACGGACACAGAGTCCAAAATCCTCGCTGGAGGGAAAGGGATCGGGCGATCCTTTAGAGTGGACACCACAGTACCTGCCTGAAAAGAAGGGGGGAAGAATGATGCACTAACCTCTCCGCAGTGTCTTCCCTGTCCTGCACAACAGTCCTACGTTTGGATGGAGGCAATCCTGAGCGCTGTCTGGGAACACGCGTTACTGCTGCTAGCACTGGCTGCGAAATTCGCCGCGAACGATGGTCGCGCGAAGGCGAACGGTCGCGCGGGCGCGCAGGCGAGCGGTCGCGCGGGCGCGCAGGCGAGCGGTCGCGCGGGCGCGCAGGCGAGCGGTCGCGCGGGCGCGCAGGCGAGCGGTCGCGCGGGCGCGCAGGCGAGCGGTCGCGCGGGCGCGCAGGCGAGCGGTCGCGCGGGCGCGCAGGCGAGTGGGCACGAGGGTGAACAGGTGAACGAGCGCGTGGCCGAGTCAGCGAACGAATGCGTTGGCGTGATGGCGAGGGAACGCTTTGCCGCGTGAGCGAGGAAGGTCGCTGGCGACGTAGGTCAGGAGACCTGTAGCGCGAGGGAGAGCGATTGCGAGCAGGCAATCGGTGGTGAGCTGGCGAACGCTGACGCGCAGGTGACGCGTTGGCGAGCGATAACACACAGGGCGCGCAGGTGAAAGATCGCGCGATGGTGAGCTAGCAGATGGCGAACCATGTCCTTCCAAAATCTCTGGTCGACAACGCGTTGGAGAACGCGTGCGCGCAGGCTGTAAGTCACGCGGGCAATCCGGAGATTGCCGATGATCAGGTGATCGTTGACGCGTAGGAGAACGCTGACGAACAGGCGATACTAGGATCGTCTGTGAACGCTGGCGAGCAGGTGATCGCTGGCGAGCAAGGGGGCGACGCGTGAGATCCTGTGAAGGAGCAGTTGGCGCGGCGCGTTCATGAACAGGAACAGGAAGAACGTAGGCGCGTGGGCGAACATGTGCTTTAGAAACATGCGCTGGAGAACGCGGACGATGTTGAGTAGACACAAGATGAGGATCGCGAGAGAGCTCAGGAGACTGATGGCGCGCAGGGTGCCCAACAGGGACAGCAGGATGATCAGAGACCACAGGGGAGCGCTGGCGAGCAAGAGGGCGATGATCCTCAAAAGAGCGCTGACGAACAGGAGAGCGCTGACGCTCAGAAGAGCGCTGACGAGCAGGAGAGCGCCTGTGCGCTAACACTACAGAAGGGCGAGCAGGAGAATGCTGGCGCGCTAAGCGCTCTTCAGGAACCACAGGATGTAGGATGTTCACAGGAGAGCGCTGACGAGGAGGGCAAACATCAGGAGAGCGCCGGCGAGCAGGTGAGCGCTGACGAGCAGGAGAGCATTGACGAGCAGGAGAGCGCCTGTGCGCTAACACTGCACGTGAAAGGGAAGAATCCCTTTGCCCCGAAGGGACCGTTGCCCGTCGGGTGACGAGGTCCCCAGAAGGTGAAGTTCTAGCAGGAGTAGGAGAACGGTCAGCAGAGAGATCCAAAGGAGCAGGAGCTGTAGGCTGAGTACGACGAGGAGAGTCCCCTTCGGAGGAAGAAGATCCAAAAAGGCGCCTCTTAACCCCCTTATAAGGGGAAGGGAGGCCCTTGCGACGCAGCGGACGGTGAGCCTTACGGCGAAGGCGGCCACGGGGAAGATAATCAGGACCATCAGTCCTCCGAAGGGGAGTCTCAGTCAAGGCACTCCCCTTAGAGGGAAGCTGAACAGCAGAAGAGCCCGTAGGACTCACTTCCCCCTTCGAAGGATGTACGGAAGGGGGAGGAGAGCCGTCAGCACCAACATCATCAACTGCACCTGCAGAGGATTGCCCCGCCTCGTCGGAGGCCTCTGCCACCACGACGTTGACGATAGACAGAGGGTCTACCTCTGCTACCGCCGGCGACTGCTTAACGGCGGCCCCCAACGAGACAAGGTCAATCAAGGCGACCCTGGAGGGCAAGCCCTTAAGCCCCAGGGAAGCCCAAATCTGTAAAAGATCATCATTAGACAAAGAACTATCAATAACCTCCCCCGGAGGAGGAGGGGGAACCGCCCCGCTATGGGAGGCGACACCCTCTCCCCCCACCCAAGGTCGGGAAACAGAACTAGGGCCTGTGCTACCACTCGGCCGACTCTCCTTAGATGCCGGACGAGGGGGAGCTTCGGAGGAGGTTTGGGCGACGAAAGAAGAGTCCCGAGAACCCTCCTCCTTCAAGGCAACCCCCGAAGGAGAACGGTCTCTCTTGGACTTCTTCTTACGCCGGCATCCAAACCTCTCCCACTGGGAGACAGACCACTCCCTACACTCACTACACATGTTTTCCTGGTCACACCGTCGGCCCCGACACTGAGGGCAAAGGGTGTGAGGATCCGTATCCAAGGCCGACATAAAGGTCCCACAAGGGCAGCCGGCAACACCAGGGCACGTACGCATAGCAAAGATAAAAAAGGTAGTCAACTTCAAACACACACACAAGCTGTAGTAAAGAAAAGGCAGAAAAAAAAAGATTAAAGGCTGTCAACGAGGACGATGGACAGACACGTCTGTTCACCACCGAGCCAAAAGTGAAGTGAAGCAAGTCACCGGTGTGTGGGGGGGGAGGGGTAGCAAGCTACCCTTCCCCTACCCCCCACTAACTAGCGCGGGGGTAATTAACCCTCGTTAAAACTATTGGCTCGTCATTTCAGCTGCGCTAAAAGGTTAATTCAATGTAAAAAGCGTGGTTTGTATTTCGGTTACGGAACAAATACAAGTTATCTCCGAATTTGTCATTTGTGCCGTAACCGAAATACAAACCACGCTATTTACATAGGGTGACTTACCCCTTAGGAAGGGCGGAAAGTCCCCAGCCTTACTGGCTTTTGGCTTTACCCGGGGACCCGAAAACCGAGTGAGCAGCACTCGAGAAAGGGGGTCCCTGCACCTCGCACTTTTCGTTGCTTGCTACGAATGTGCGGCCTACGTAAGTTGTGTGTGGAGGAAGTTGTGATTCGTCCTAGGAAGTTGACCTGGGTTCTTTAGATAGAAATCTAGGCTAGGACGTTCCCAATACCACCTCGTCAGGGTATGGGGGACGCAAACAGTATTACAGTTAATACTAGGAGCACAAGGGAGCATGGTTTACCTGCAGAGGTTGAGGTCAGCTATGCAGAGACCAGGATGCTGCTTTCCCCAAGGGAGGGGAGAATGAAGAAAGAAGTAAGGGCCAGACGTACTCTTTCAATCACGCAGACTAAAACCGGGTAACAATGCCCCCAACCTTCTGCTACCTGTCCATTAAGGAGCCTGAGGTTAGACCAGCTGTTGTGCAGCCACCACAGGGCCAATAGAGAAGGTATCGAAGCTCCTGTGGGTCACGTCCTGCAGGTAGTGGGCTGTGAAGGTCGTTTGGCGCTTCCACACCCCAGCTTGCAAAACCTGCGTCACAGAGAAATTTCTCTTGAATGCCAGGGACGTAGCAACACCCCTGACATCGTGCGCTCTAGGGAGACGTGACGGAGGAGGGTCAGGATCCAAGGCATGTTGAATAACCTTCCGGATCCAGGCCGAGATGGTGTTCTTGGTGACCCTCCTCTTCGTCCTTCCTGAGCTTACGAATAACGCTTGCACATAAGGACGGACTGCAGCTGTTCTTTTCAAGTAATGCCTCAGACTCCTCACTGGGCAAAGTAACAGATGGTCTGGGTCACTTGTTACAGAACGAAGACTCGTTACCCCGAAGGAGTCGAACCTAGGGTCTGACACCCCAGGGTTCTGAGTCTTGGCAACAAACTCAGGGACGAACGTGAACGTTACCTCCCCCCATCCCCTTGAATGGGCGACATCGTAAGAAAGACCATGAAGTTCACTGACCCGCTTGACCGAGGCCAAAGCGAGCAGGAAAGCCGTCTTCCAAGACAGGTGGCGATCAGACGCCTGGCGTAATGGTTCAATCGGGGCTCTCTTCAGAGCCCTGAGGACCTGAACCACATTCCAAGGAGGAGGTCTTACTTCTGACTGAGGGCAGGTAAGCTCATAGCTGCGTACAGTATGAGTAGAGAAAGTTCTAACGAAGAGGAAATGTCCACTCCTTTCAGCCTAAACGCCAGGCTTAAGGCTGAGCGATACCCTTTCACCGCTGGAACTGAAAGGCGCATTTCCTCTCATAAATACACAAGAAACTCCGCTATTGCTGGAATAGTGGCATCGAGTGGAGAGATACCCCTCCCACGACACCAACCACAGAAGACTTTCCACTTCGCCTGGTAGACTCCGATAGAGGACTTGCGTAGGTGGCGAGACATCCTGTCCGCAACCTGTTGCGAAAATTCTCTCTCCGTGAGGAGACGCTGGATAGTCTCCAGGCGTGAAGCCGAAGCGACGCTACGGCCTTGTGGAAGATGTTGCAGTGTGGTTGTCTGAGTAGCTCGTATCGTGGGGGGAGTTCCCTCGGAAGCTCCGTCAGGAGCTGCAGAAGGTCCGGGAACCATTCCGCGTGATGCCACAGCGGAGCTACAAGAGTCATGGAGAGATTGACCGATAGTCTGGTCTTGTTGAGCACCCTTCTCATCAGACAGAATGGTGGGAAGGCGTAAACGTCGATGTTGTCCCACCTCTGCTGAAAAGCATCTTGCCAGAGAGCCTTGGGGTCCAGGACTGGAGATCAGTACAGGGGCAGCTTGAAATTCAAGGCTGTCGCGAACAGATCTACTGTCGGGGAACCCCACAAAGTCAGGACTGTTGGCTATCTGAGGATCCAAAGACCATTCGGTACTCACTATCTGCGTCGTTCTGCTCAGACTGTCGGCGAGCACATTCCTCTTGCCTGGAATGAAGCGAGCCAAAAGTGTGACCGAGTGGACTTCGGACCACCTCAGATGTAAGCCACAACCGTAGTTGCTGCCACCTGTGTACGCAACTTTTCAGGCATCCCCCCACAGGTGGACACGCGAGGGGGATTGCTAATCCTAGCGCTTGCGGCCTCGGCCGCTGCCTCTAGGATTCTTACCTCCCCTAGAGGACTTGCCGCGCCTTCTGTCCTTGGTCTGAAAGGGCTGCGGCTTAGACACCCCTGTCTTAGCTGCCGGACCCTGCTTCAGTGTCTTGCGAGGCTGCTGTTGCTGTTGAGGTGCCGGAGGCTTGTAGGGCCAAGATGTCAGGGCCCTCTGGAGGAGAGAATCTTGTTTCGATCTCCTCCACCTCTCGACTGTTCGTTCTATGTCCTTGGGCTCAAGCAGATCCCTCTCAGTAATGGAGGAGTGCCTGAGCCTGCAGACGTCCACGGCGGGGACCTTCGGATGGAACCTCTAGGTCACTGCGTCGCGATGCTTGAGGATCGAGTTAGCCCACAGGTTAGCCGCCTGGTGAGCGAGGAACTCGATCGAACGCGTGCCCGAGAGGAGGAAGGTCTCCAAAGCCTTCCTATTGCTCTCCTTGGACAGATCCTCAGAGCACAATAGGATGCCCAGAGATCCCAGCCAAACGTCCAGCCACGAAGTTGCCTGCATGGCACTCTTTGCGACCTTCTCTAGGTTCAGGATCTCCGACGCCGAGAACGTCACCTGCCGGGCGGAGAGCTTCTCGAGAGGAGTTCCCCTGGTCAGCTCTTCCACGGAGTGATGGAGTGGAAGGGCCATACTGGACTCCCCCATGATCTCAAAGTACCTCCTCTGATGTACTTGAGGAGGCGGGAGGAGTTTGAACCCGGCAGAAGAACGACCGGAGGAGGCGAGCTCGGAGAGCTGGGCTTCGACCCTGTCCCTGGCCCATTTCACCCCTTTGGACCAGGGCAAAGCTGCGCTGGACTTAGGGGGTTTCTGGGTGCCGTAGCCTTGGTCTAGCACCGTGTCCTTGCCCTCATGAGGGGCAGTCTCCGGGTCCTTAAACTTGTTGAGTTGCCTCATCAAGCCTAGGACCTGCCAGAAAGCGTGTTCCAACTCGAACTGGTCTCCTCCTTGCGGACTGGCAGCTAAGTCTCCGGTCCCCAAAGGCTCATCTTGGGGAGATACGAGGATGTCCTCCCGGGGTCTAGTTGGCTCTGGACGTATCCTGGATGACGATTTAGGAATCGTCTTGGAGTCCTTGGGCTCCCTCCTAGGAGGAATACAGGACTCCAGCAAAGAGGTCCGGAAGGGGGCTTCCTCGCGAGCAGCTTCTCTCCGAAAAGGAGGGGTTCCTCCCATTGGTGCCGTGGGAGACAACCCTGCCTCGCTGGACTCTCCTGAGGAAGGAGATACCTCGTCCACAGGAGAAGGAGAAACAGCACGCGTAGGAGAAGGCGTAGGAGTCCTCCTGACCGACCTCTTGGGAGCCAACTTCTCCCGAGGAGAAGTCACCACGAAGTCCACTCCTCTCCTCTCCTCTTCAGCGGGCATGAGCCTGCCGTTGGTTTAAGTCCCATATCAACGAGGGCAGGCTTCACAGCCTGAACCACTGCGTTCATAATGTGACGGAACCAAGGCTGACGAGTAACTGACGCAGTGTCAGTTATCCCCGCTGGAGGGAAGGGGATCTCCTGACCCTTCGGAGTGGACACCACAGGGCCTGCCTGAAAAGAAGAGGAAAAAGTGTGTTGCATGGACCTCTCCGTAGATCCTTCCTGGTCCTGGTCCTGGTAGGTAATCCTACGCTTGCGCAGCGGCGATCCAAAGGCTGATCTGGAAGTCCGTGTCCCTGTCGGTTGGCCGCGCTGATGATCCCTGCGTGAATGGGGATCGCGGTGGTTCTCACCCGAAAAGGCGTTCAAGGAAACGTGCGCAGGCGATTTCCGAAGCGCGGGAGTGTTCGCTCGCGGGCGAGGTGGCGCGTGGGCGCGCAGGCGAAAGGACACGATGGCGTGTTGGCGAGCGGTCGCGTTAGCGAGGGAACGCGTTGGCGCGCACGTGAAGGAGCACGAGACCGCGCAGGTGAAGGTGTGCGCTGAGCACTAGGCGATCGTCGGCGGCGCGTAGGAGAACGGCGATGATCAGGCGAAAAAAGTCGCGAGCGACTTGGCGAGCGTTTGCCAGGCGGAGAGCGCTGGCGCGTTGGAGAACGCTGGCGCGATGCCGAGCGACGTCGCGTGTACTCCGGAGAACGACGGCGCGTACCATGAACAGACGATTTATCGCGCGGGCGAGTCGGAGACCTGTGGCGATCAGACTTAAGAGGGCTATGGCGCTCAGGAGAGCGCTTGCGCACAAGTGAGTGATCGCGTGAACGCGCAGGAGAACGTTAGCGTGCAGTAAGATTACTGCGCACATCTGAAGAGGTGGACGAAGACGAACGCGCAGGCGAACGCTCGCGAACAGGAGCTTTAGCTCGCTGTTGAGCCGGAGCAGAAGGGCCCGCAGGGGCGCGAGGACGAGGCGACGGGATGGTACCCTTGCCTAAGTCCAGATCAGGCGATTGTGGACGCGGTAATGATCGTTGGCGCGCTGGGCGCACATCAGGAACAGGTAGAGCAGTAGCGCGGCTGCGCACAGGAGAACGATGGCGCTCAGGAGAACGTGGGTGCGCCTTGCGCACATCAGGAACATGAGGGCGCTGCTTCGCAGGAGACCTGCAAGAAGGAGAGCGCTGGCGAGCAGGTGATCGCTGCCGCGCATGAGAGCGCTGGCGAGCAGGTGATCGCTGCCGAGCAGGAGAGCGCTGGAGAGTTAAGTCTTAAGACTGTAACTCTGGGGAGCGCTTGAGCGCTACTGCACGCGAACGCGCAGGAGGGTGCGCAGGGGAACCTTGACGCGCAAGGGACTTAACCACACCATGAGTAGAGTCCCTTTTCCCCGAAGGGATTGGAGCCTGTTGGATAACAGGGTGAGAAGGCGCCCAAATCGCATCTGCAGCCAGGAACGGAGAAGGCAGGGCGGAAGGTCTGGCAGGCGTAGGGGATCGCGAACGATCCGCGGAGAGGTCAAGGGGCGCTGCTGTGACGGGCTGCTCCTGACGGGGGGGTCCTCCTTAGGGGGAGGATCAGGAGAGGACGACCCAAAGAGGCGCCTCCTAATTCCCTTATAGGGAGAAGGAAGTCCTCTGCTGCGAAGAGGCCGACGGGCCTTACGTCGAATACGACCACGAGGAAGGGCGTCCGGGTCATCAGTCCTCCGAAGAGGAGTCTCTGTCAGCGCGCTCCCCCGAGGGGGAGACCCGCCCGCAGGAGAGACCGTGGGACTCACCTCCCCCCTCAGAGGATCTTCGGAGGGGGGCGGAGAGCCATCAGCAACGTCTGCAACAGGAGCAGTATCAAGGGTTTGACCAGACCCGTCGGAAGGCTCAGCCAAAACAGTGCCGACAAAATCCGAAGGGAATACCTCCGGTATTACCGGCGACTGTTTGACCGCAGCCCCCAACTGGATCAGGTCAAACAGGGCTTCCTTGGAGGGCGAGCCCTTAAGCCCCAAGGAAGCCCAAAGCTGGAACAAATCATTATTAGACACAGTTTGGTCATATTCATCATATTCCAAATTATCCTCCCCCGGAGGAGAAGAGGGAGCTGCCACGCTAAGGGAGGCAACGCCTTCTCCCGCACCCCGAGGTCGGGAAACACCACTAGGGCCTGCGCTACCACTCGGCAGTCTCTCACGAGAGACCGATCGAGTGGGAGCTTCGGAAGAGGTTCGGGCGGCGGAAGAGGAGTCCTCAGAGCCTTCCTTCTTCAAGGTTGCCCCCGAAGGAGAACGGTCTCTCTTGGACTTCTTCTTACGCCGGCGGCCGAACTTCTCCCACTGGGAAGCAGACCACTCCCTACACTCACTGCACGTATTCTCCCTATCACACCGTCGGCCTCGGCACTGCGGGGAAAGGGTGTGAGGATCGATGTCCTCCGCTGACATGAAGGTCCCACAAGGGCGGCCAGCGAGTCCAGGGCACTTGCGCATAACGATGACAACGGTCGAGGCTAACTTCCAAACACACAAAACAAATTAAGGCTGTCATTAACAAGGACGAAAACAGCAACGTCTGTCTTTCGTCCGAGCCAAAAGTGAAGTGAGACAACTCACAGGTGTGTGGGGGGGGGAGGGGTAGCAAGCTACCCCTTCCCTACCCCCTGCTAACTAGCGGGGTGTAGTTAACCCTCGTTAAAAATCTAATGGCTCGTCATTTCAGCTATGCCGAAAGTAAACCCTATGTAAATAGCGTGGTTTGTATTTCGGTTATGGAACAAAGATATTTTTACCTGGTGAATGAACATAAATGATCTCCATATCTGATCGTAGCATCTCAATATTCTGGGTATATGCATCAGTATCAGGATCTACAAAGAGTTCGTATTGATTAACAAAGATACGTATACCCCTCACTAGCAAAATCCTTACCCACTTGAGCTTGATAAAATGTTATTTCTTGGCCATAAAAGTATTAATATTCTTTAATTACTCACCAAGTGGAGTCATTAATAAGTTTTGGTCTCTTGCTCTATGCCACCATACATATACATACCAAAAAAAGGTCTCCCAATATTATATTTTTTCCTCCAAAACTTTGATTTATTCACTTGAATGCCAATGATGATCCCCACAAATTACAATTCTTTTTCTTCTTCTTCTTCAATACAATTAATCTTGGCAATAATTTTCTGTAACTTCCAAGCAATGAGACCTACATTTAATAATCAATGTTTTTTTCATCTAGACAAGGTTATGGTTGATACAGTCATGGCTGAAGGAAATCTGAAGGAAATGATTTAAGCAGTTTTATACGAACCCTTTTGACAGTTATCTTCACTGTATGGCTATAAGCCCAATAATCAACTTAAAAAACTTTAATGAATCAGAATTTTTGGCAAAACTCAATACGTTACACCCGTAAAATTGCAGTTTCATCCAAATTTGCACATCTAATTAGAAAATATATTTTTTTCTAGCTTAAAAAGTGTGTTTTCAACCAATTTGACCTTTAGTTCTGCTGCAAATAATTTCAGATTAAAAGATACAAGACCCCATTATTAACTACAATGCTGGGGTTCCACAGCAGGAAATTGGGGTTTTAGGGTGGAATACAGAAATCGGGTGAAATAAGAGAAGCTGTCTAACCTAAACGCACCAATCATCATAATAAAAATGCTACCATAATCAAAATCAGAATAATAATATGAAATACGGTCAAAACTCTGGGGATTTTGTTTACCAGACTTCCGGATGCATAGAAAACGTGTTTTCCATCCTATTTTCTATGGAGTAGAGTCGTTCGTAGCAGTCTCCATCATAATATTATTCCAAATGCCTGACTAATTAATTGAGCTAATTATTTGTTGGTTTAAGCTTTTCCATATGCTCGATTCAATGTGATTAAACATTATCTCACTGCTCCTATGTTCTGTCAAGCGAACTATGTTTAGCTACGTGCCTGAGCACCGTGGACTAGTATCTTAGCGTTAATTATCAATTATACAAACTTCATCAGCAAATATTTCCGTAACCCCTATTTTGCGGAAGATTCAAGTAACTTTTTATATTAATCATCTCAAAAACTATCAAGTGAAAAAAAAATAGGTATCTGAATATGGTTGGAATTGTAATAATACCAGATTAGCTAATATAGGGTAAAGTAAGGGTGGGTAGGTAAGGTAAGGGTCGGTATGCTAATGGTAGAAATGGTAAGCTTGGCAGAACTCTGAGAATAGGCCTAGGGGTGTGTGTATGATAGCGGCCACCTATATGTTCTGTATGATGATAGCGGAATTTTTTCTATAGAAAATAGTAGTTTTCCTTGGTTACATTGCCCTGTAATACGGTACAATAATACCGAAAGAGTAGGTTAATTAGTGTCCGTGTTTTATGCTCGCTGGTAGAACTGGCAGCTGATATATAAAGGCTTCACAGCCTAATCTAACATTAAGTGTCTATACCTCAATAAAAAACATAGGCTTCCCCTATAAAATAAACTTTTATCAGGCTAGTTTCACACCAAAAGAGAAGCCACCTTAAATGGAAAATCACTTGATATCAATGAAGTTATTACCTTCTTCTCAGTATCGGAATACGGAAGATTGCACATAACAGTTCATTATATTTATAAAAACTCTTTGATGCCTGGGACGAACAACAACTGAAGGACGGAGGACATTACTGTGAGATAATTTCAATTATAACAATTGCTTGCAGTCACACAATGACATCTATGATAGGGAGAGAGCCAAAATGGTTCCAGCAATGTTCACCAAAATTAGTTTTTTCACAAATTTATCCCCCACTCTCAGTCATCTTGACCATCTCATTTAATTAAAATAAACTGAATTATTGGTATAAACTGGAGCTGGAACTAGCAGTAATGAGGTTGATATTAACAGAATAAATTATTATTATTGAAAGGTATATAGAAAGACTTCGAAAGAAGAGAGATGAGATTCTTGTGTACAAAATAGAAAGCACAATAATCTATTTTTTTAAAGTAGACCACAACTAACCTTTACGAAATAAATTAAAATAATACTTTTTATTATAATCTTAGTCTGACTTCATTGGCATTTTTACTACTAATATGCATTTCATTCCATATTCTATAGCTTGACTAAATATGAAATAATACATATATCCCGTTAGTGTACTTTTTGTACACAAAAAAAAAATGTTTTTCGGAATAATATGGCCTTATATCATTAGTTTATGTCTCAGCTCAAAGTTCTGTAGAATATTGAAATAGCTTAGAGAGAGAGAGAGAGAGAGAGAGAGAGAGAGAGAGAGAGCTTTTTGGATGGTTATTTTTCATAATAATATGGCCTTATATCAGTAACTTTGAATGTTTTCGCTTTAAAGCTATGTACACAGGATGCTTGAATAGCTTAGAGAGAGAGAGAGAGAGAGAGAGAGAGAGAGAGAGAGAGAGGCTACCTTGAATGATTCATAAATTAACTTATATGAAAAATAAACATTAAAATGCCAGTAAGATTTGGACATATATTCGTTTTGAATAGTACTTTTACGGAAAACAATATGTCCCATTGCTAAAAAATCCTTTGTGCATTATATTTACGCAAGCACATTCAGTTCAGTAAGCAATTCTTTTTCTGACCACGGTACCTATTAAAATATTCCAGTGAAACATATTTATTTTAATATCCTATATACAGTAACACTACCATTTTCTATGAATATTTGAGGAGTAGATTACCAGTTTTCTTTTATTCTCTATCAATTTTTGAAGAAAACGGGAGTTTTCCCATGGAAAAAAAGTACTTTTTATTGGAAAATATTGTCCTAATCGGAACTAAAAAAAATCTAGAAATCTTAAAACATACCCCAAAATAGGGTTTTATAATAGTTACAAAAATATTAAACTATTTCCTTTAGTTAATGGTGTGTTTTCAATTAATCTTTCCTTTTATATCAGTCGTAAATAATCGCGTTTTATCCTGCTTTCCCCGAGCGATCTCCTACCTAAGGCAAGAACCCTGTCTAGAGAGAGATCCCAAGAAGTTTAAGACAGAGCAGAGAGAAAAGTACTAGATTCCCCAAGAGCTCATCATGGGAATTCTCCTATAACCATGACAACTCGTGCCAAGGACGATTCAGTTCAAAGGCAATCCCGCTGTTTCTGCGTAAGTTCTTCAGAGGTATACTGTCGTGATTTTCACCAGTTAATTAAATCTGCCCGATGTACTGGGCGGATCGCAAGGCCTTAAGGGCAAGATTCCCAAAACCCTCCAGGAAATTAACTAAAATACGGCGATAAAATTTACAATTTTATTACAAAAATAAACTCTGATAAAGACAAACATTCTTAAGCATTCACAAGACTTACTGAAAAAAAAACAAGACTGACCCTAGGTAATATAGCATGTGCTCTTCAAGCACAAAGTCCACACCGGACTCATTAACAAACTGAAAATAGTGCCAATTCGAATTCAATACACAACGAATCACACACCAAATATCCCTATTCTTATTTAACTCAGGAATCAGATCCCCAATCACAAGGATCACTACACTAAACCGCGATATAAAAAAACTAAACTTCTTGCACACAAGCTTCTACTACAACCAACCTGGTACACAAGGTAGAGAGGAGAGATAACAATTAGAGGGGACTTACTTCGGTTGGGGACGTTGGATCAAAGAGGACGAGCTATCCTTGCAACCCCCGACGTCACCTTTTTGGCGCAATTTGCCCTGAACCTAAATTTCTACATTGGATTTTTTTAACATGTTACAACAGAATGACTTTATTTTTCCTAATCTTAAATTACCAGCAATTGATTTTATTAGTCTCAGCGCCTTCCTACCAGGTGGTTTCCTTTTTTGGCTCTAAACGTTCACGTCTGGAACTACATTCATTCGCCCGCGAGTTTCTCCTCTCCCTCCAATTTGACGTAGTCGTAGGCGGAGTCAAATGGCGGGAATTTCGATTGATCGGGTCGAAATTCCCGACATCCTCCACGCCCCAAAATAAGGAGCGATGAAACGTCGGTCAATTGGATGGAGCTAGACTCGGGGTGAGGGGAGTGGCTTACTCCGAGACTCTGTTAGGCTCGCTGCGTAGCGCTCCGCAACGACTCGAACAGAGTACGCACAATATACTACAGCAATGTTACCCCGGGGTAATAAACACAATCAATAATATACAGTCATATAACAGATCAAAATAGGCAATGGGCCTAGCAATTCTAAAGCACTCGTGTAATACACATAAGGAACAGCAGAAATAAGTGATATGTACACATTTTACAATTCAATTGGCAAGCAATTAGGCAATGGGCCTAAGACAATTCAAGAAATGGTAGAAATGCAATCATAATAAGTCAAGTGCAACGACAATTAGGCAATGGGCCTAAGACAATTCAAAAAATGGCAGAAATACAATCATAATAATTCAAGTGCAACGACAATTAGGCAATGGGCCTAAGACAATTCAAAAAAATGGCAGAAATACAATCATAATAATTCAAATTCAGTCTGTCTCAACTCACAATAATCGAGACTTCTATAGCGCTGCTACATGCAGGCCGTTACTTAATGGAGTACAAGAGGGAGGGGCAGGTTCTGTGCAACGCTCGGTCTGTACGCACGAGAGACCATCCCGTCCCCGTACTCCACCCCTAAGCACTTCCAACCTCCGCAGATTCACGCACACCTCACAAACTCCACCCTCCCTACCTTCCAGATAGAACACGCCCCCTTTTCACTTACAGTTTGCAGCTACTTTTTATATATCGTCACCTTTCAGTAGACAGTCCATTAGTTCTCGCTGTTTCACGGCAGCCCTTCTCAATGGGCGTGCAGAACGTCTTTGTGCGTTCGTCTGCTCTGATTCAGTTTCATTTTCATTTTCACTTCTTTCACTAACTGCATAGTTCTCACCTTCCTCGTCGCTGTCGTCCGTTCCTGTGGCTGGTTGTTGAGTTGTCGTAGCTGTTGCCATACCCCGGTCGTTCCCAGACGTCTCGGCTATCCCTGGCATTCCGGCTGTCGAACTGTAAGCACCCTCTTCTCCGTCATCGCCGTCGTCTCCTTCATGGTCATCCTCAGAGGGGGCTATTTCTAGGGGAACCAGGTGGCTGACAGCTCGCAGCGATTCGACACCCTCAAACAACACTTTCGCCGAGCGTACGACTCCGTTGTCGTCAGGATACGTCTCCACGACACGTCCCAGTGGCCAAGTCGCTCTCTTCTTATTGTCCTGCTTCACTAGCACGATGTCTCCGGGGTGCAGCTTGGAGGGTTCCCCGGGCCGACTGTCGTGCCGGGCCCTCAAGGCACTCAAGTATTCCTTTCTCCAGCGTTCCCTAAAGGCTTTGAGCGAATCTGTCAATCTTACGTAACGATCACGTAGCTTCCGAGAGGTGAAGGTTGCGTTCAGATGGTCGTCCGGTAAGATGGGGGCCATGAGGTGGACTTGGTGTCCTCTTATCAAATGGGAGGGGGTGAGGACTTCATCCTCGCGCTCGTCACCGCTGTACATGAGCGGTCGATTATTCACCACTGCTTCTGCTTCTTTCACGAGGGTTAGCACGTGGGCGTCCGGCAGGTACTTCTTTCCGAGGGCTATCTGGAGGGTCCGTTTCGTTACTCCTATCAAACGCTCGAAGAACCCACCTTTCCAAGGTGCACGGGGCGTCTGAAACCGCCACTTTATGCCAGTTTTCCTCAGGAACTGCTGGACTTCATCCTCTTCATAAAGTCCCTGCAGGAGGTGGCTGGCAGCCTTGAAGGTTTGATGGTTATCGGACATGATGAGCTGTGGGGCACCGTGGGTGGCGCTAAACCGTCTAAGTGCCAACACGAATTCTTCTGCTTCCAAAGAGGGACAGAAGTCAAGGTACACGGTTCTGCTGGCCATGCAAGTTACGATAAGTATATACCCTGGCCGTGTTTCCGTGTGTATAGCTGCTGTGTGGTCCACTCCGACCGCCGTGAACGGTTTTGTGAGGGTGATCCTTTCCTTTGGCAGGGGGGGTGGTGGTGGCTGTCTCGTTAGAGGCTGGAAGGCCAGCTTGCATTCAGGGCATTGCCGCACGGTTCGCTTCGCAATGGAACGTAGACCCGCCACCCAACATTTCTGTCGAAAGATACCTATTAGAGTATTCACCCCACAATGCAAATGTAACTGATGTAAATAATTTAGATACATCCTAACCAAATGCCCTTTGGCTGGCAAGAGAATTAAATGATCAGTTTCTCCTACATGGGACACTCGTCCCCTGGTGCAGATGAGATTATCTACCAAAACTAAATTCAATTGTCTAGCAAAATTAGCAACTTCACGAGGGGGTCTGACTCCGCCCTCTAAGTAGGCATAAACAGTAGGCAAATAATGTTTTTGCTCTAATTTTACAACAATACTGAACGGATGCCGTTCTATCTTAGCAAACTTTAAAACTAGTCTGGCTACTCGTAACAAGAATTGGAACCCTACTTCCCTCTTCAGGACGTCCCAAATCTCGCCTGGGGGGGTAGGACACATCTCCTCCCTCAACTCCTGCACCGCCGCTACTACGTGAGTTTGATGTAGTAAATCTTCCTCCTCGCAAGGAACAGGCCTTCCCGTGGTCCTGAGAAATTCTGGACCGTTCCTCCACAGGGGGTTAGCTTGCAATTGTTGAGCCGTTGCGCCTCGGGATAGGATATCGGCAGGGTTCTGCTGACTAGGGACATGGTTCAGACTGAAACTACAAACCTGCTGAATAAAATTAATTTCCGCCACTCTGTTAGAAACAAACACATTTTTATTAGACCTGGCATCGGGCGATGCTACCCATGCCAACGTTACCTTACTGTCGGTCCACATTACTATTTCCCGTGGCTCGATCAGATCCTTGAGCGTTCTTGCTAGTCTGCTGCCTAACAACAAGGCCAGCAACTCTAGCTTAGGGATCGTCAGCTTGCTCATCCCTTTCGGAGTGATCCGGGTTTTACTCGTTACCAGACTTACCCGATTGCATTCGTCCCTAGTATATGCTACTGCTCCATATGCCTTACTGCTGGCATCGGTGAACACATGAAGTTGTAAGCCTCTTTTTCCTATTGATCTTTGAAAGGTGATGTCGCTCACCGCTTTCAAATCATTCAACAATTCACTTGCCTCTTTAGCCCTCTCTTTTCCTAAAACATCATCCCAACCTACATTATCCTCCCATAGTTGTTGAAGGAAAAGCTTTCCCCTTACAAATAATGGGCTTATCAAACCTATCGGATCATATATGGAGACTAATAGGGAAAGTACCCTACGCTTCGTGGGCACCCATCCCTCCCCCAACTCACAGATCCTTTTGCTTTCTTTCACACACAATCTGTCCACGTCCCGGGCCCATCGCAGCCCGAGCACGTTCACACTCACAGGCTCATTCCACTGTCTCTCGCTATCGAAGGCCAAGTGATTGCTGGCCCACCCTTCTAAGGGCATACCCGCCCTTTTTAAGATGTTATGAACAGACTCATGCTCTTGCCTCATATGTTCTATATCTTCAAACGTGGCCAGATAATTATCAACATAAAAAGATTTTACTAAATCTGGGCGCCCTTCCTCTTTAAAATGACAGTTTAATATTTGCTGTAACAAAAATGGACTAGCTGTGATGCCGAACACCACGACTCTAAAGGCGAAGGTAAGCGCTCGACCAGCTGCCTTGCGCCACAGAAATCGTGTGTATTTGGCATCACGAGGATCTAACAAAACACGATGAAATGCTTTACTTATGTCGGCTAACATGGCATATCGATTCAACCTAAACCTTATAATTAAACTGTATGCTACTTCTACCAAATTGGGCCCAGGTAAAAGACATTCATTCAAGGACTTGCAACCTTGTGACTTGGCAGAGGCATTGAACACGATTCTAAGGGGGGTGGTACGGCTGTCTTTCTTAACACCAAAGTGTGGCATGTAATAACCTTCCACTACGGGATTTTTCACTTCTGATATAAACCCTGCTTCGAGATACTTATCTATCACTCCCTGATATTGTTCAAGATATTCCCTATCCTTTTTGAATTTTGTCTGCAACGACTCCAACTGCGCCATAGCGTTACGATAATTTGTTTCTGGCCTAGCATCCGATCCGAATGGTAGGCTAACCTGATATCCCTCAGGTTTTCTTACAACGCTTTGCGATACCTTTCGCACGGCCTCGGCCTCGCGAACAGTGTATTGCTCAGATGGGGCGATACCAACACGGTCTAATCGCCACCACTCATCTACATCATACAGATATGGCTCGTCCGTGATTCTGCACACTCTCAACGTTCTTACTTGTTCGACCTTTTCCCCTTGGAACAGCCATTGTGGCACCTTCCCGTACGGGGACATACCATTATGCGTTAAGAAAAGATTTATCCCATCTACTTTTTCTACACCTATGACAAAATAGCCTAAATAATCAGCCCCAACTAATATGTGAACGTTCTTCATGGTATCTGATTGGTTTGCTGGATCGGCTAACGTGACTCCCTTGGTCAACAGATGCTGTCTGACTTTAACATAACCCACGTTATGTATCGGGACGTCCACGTGTTCGTGTGCCACCAATTTCATACGCACGATTCTTTTCCCCATTTCAACCCTGCAACTTACTACATCGTATTGGCCGCTTATTTCCTCGGAACCAAACGGAGCTATATTCAAGGATACTCTTCCTACCACCGGTAGGCCTAATTGACGGGCAATTTTTGCAGAGATGAAGCTCCTCTGGCTTCCTGAGTCGAGAAATAGGCGGACTCGCTTACTACCTTGCCTTTGTTGAATACCTGCCATGGCTGTTGGCAAGATAGTGCATGGGAGGTCCACATCAGACCTCTGCGCGATCTTTGCGCTCGTGCACGGCTTAGATTCTACTTTAACCTTAGACGGACGGGGGGCATTTTGGGTCTGTGCAGGCGTCGCATTTACTACGGGGAGGGACGTTGTTGATTGACTATTACTATGACTAGGGATTGATTGCGGTCTACCCGCGTCGCAAATCGCAGTGTGGTGCTTAGCATTACAGTTTCTACAGGAATTTGATACGGGACATTTATCGCTACGATGGCCTGATTTCGTGCAATTGAAACAAAGACCCCTTTTTAGTAAAATGCGACGTCTAGCAGCTACGTCTGTCACTTGGCGACATCCGTGAGGCGGGTGCCGTTCGCTACAAAATGGGCAGGAATTTTGGTGGATGGGATGGGTTTTCAGTCTTACACTACTGTCTGGTCTTTTGTCACTCTCAAGACTGTCGCCTCTCTGCAATGCATCGTCTTCTAACATTCTTACTATGAAATCTATTGCCTCAAAAAACTCGTCCAACGTATAGTCGCATTTCCTCAAATGCTCTACCACCTTGCGGTATAGTTTTCCCTCTGACAGTTTTTGATTAATGAGGCTCATGACCATGCCCTGGCCTAAGTCATTGGTACTAAGTCTTTTGATTTGCTCAATAATTATAGTTAACTCAAAACGGAACCTTTTTAATTCTACTGGGTTTAGTGACGGCACAAAGATGTTTGCTAACTTGCGGTGCAGAATCACGAGTGTTTGGTGCACGTTGCCATACTGCTTATCTAATAAATCTAATGCTACACTATAGTTCGCGGCGGTTACACTCAGAGATTTGATAATCCGGAGCGGCTCTTTGCCCAACGTCCCCAATAAATACGTGAATTTAGACACTTCGTCTAAATCCGCTCTTCGATCCACGTGGATCGTGAATAATTCACGGTACGATGCGTACTCTTGCACTTCCCCTTCAAACGTGGGGAGAGGCAGCGGCTTCAACCTGGGGAGGGCAACATTCCCCGTTGAAGGGCCTTTCACTTTATCTATTCTATTGTACAATAGTGTGGAAGCGCGTGTCGCTTCACCTAACATATGCCTAATTCGGGCTTCGATACTAGACTCTAATTTAACTCTCTGGTTTTTGTACAGCTCTTTAAGCTGTCGGACCTCTGCCTGCAACTCCGTTACCAAATTCTGGTAAACGGACTCGGAGTAGGTCTCAATCAGTGCCCTTTGCGTTTCGCTTAGCAAATCCTCCAGTAGGCCCATCGACGCCTCGATATGCACGATCGTGGATACAGCCATCTTAATTACTTTACTTTACGTTTGGGGGGGTTGGACAAGGCAAGGAGAAAAGGATAATTTAACGTTAAGGGACTCAAAGAACTGACCCACGTGGGCGATCGCACATCGAGACGTAGAGGACCTTAATTGTTCGTCTCTCTCTCTCTCTCTCTCTCTCTCTCAAAAGCTCATATTTTAAATTAGTCCTGTCCGGCTCTGGGAAGCGCTTGCGATCCGGTTCGAAGGACCAAATGTCGTGATTTTCACCAGTTAATTAAATCTGCCCGATGTACTGGGCGGATCGCAAGGCCTTAAGGGCAAGATTCCCAAAACCCTCCAGGAAATTAACTAAAATACGGCGATAAAATTTACAATTTTATTACAAAAATAAACTCTGATAAAGACAAACATTCTTAAGCATTCACAAGACTTACTGAAAAAAAAACAAGACTGACCCTAGGTAATATAGCATGTGCTCTTCAAGCACAAAGTCCACACCGGACTCATTAACAAACTGAAAATAGTGCCAATTCGAATTCAATACACAACGAATCACACACCAAATATCCCTATTCTTATTTAACTCAGGAATCAGATCCCCAATCACAAGGATCACTACACTAAACCGCGATATAAAAAAACTAAACTTCTTGCACACAAGCTTCTACTACAACCAACCTGGTACACAAGGTAGAGAGGAGAGATAACAATTAGAGGGGACTTACTTCGGTTGGGGACGTTGGATCAAAGAGGACGAGCTATCCTTGCAACCCCCGACGTCACCTTTTTGGCGCAATTTGCCCTGAACCTAAATTTCTACATTGGATTTTTTTAACATGTTACAACAGAATGACTTTATTTTTCCTAATCTTAAATTACCAGCAATTGATTTTATTAGTCTCAGCGCCTTCCTACCAGGTGGTTTCCTTTTTTGGCTCTAAACGTTCACGTCTGGAACTACATTCATTCGCCCGCGAGTTTCTCCTCTCCCTCCAATTTGACGTAGTCGTAGGCGGAGTCAAATGGCGGGAATTTCGATTGATCGGGTCGAAATTCCCGACATATACAGTGGTCCTGTAGACTGTCTGTCACTCAAGGCAAGTGGGAAAGTGGTGGGTTCACCTCAAACCTAAAGGCACAGTCTGAACCCTTCTGCCTCAACATACTACTCTCCAGCCTCTGTCCTTGAACCAGAAAGAACATCAAGCAAACCCACAGAATGATGCGATTCCCTTCAACTAGCAGAGCACTGGTAAAAGGAGCAAAGATGTCTACTTACTGGCTCTTTGGAGCACTGCAAGATTCCAGACCTTCCTTGGAACGCCCTTGATTAGAACTGGAAAAAGAGGTCATAGATAGCACCAATGATCAGGTCTCTGGACAAAGTAATTCCCTCCATCCCCGTATGTCAAACAAGATCTTACTACCTGCACTGTCCAGACAGAGAAGGTTTAACATTCCAGTGGAAGCTATCCTTTCTCCTCTCCCTATTGTCCTAGCAGTTACAAAGTTAATTTCGGGTTCATCAATCAAAAGACTGGGAGGATAACCAACAATCTTTTCTGCCTCCAAGACAATGAACAAGGAAGCCATAATAGCAATGGTTTGTCTTCAAGCAACCTCCTAGTTGGACTACTGGTCAAGGATAGGGCCTTACTTTGCTTGTTCCTAGGGGAGGTGGAAAGAATGCGAGAGAAGGGCATGCTACAACTCGTCCAGGATGGGTCTCCATGCTTCTACAGTCACCTGTTCATGGTGGAGAAGTTAACGGAGGTTGTAGACCAATCATCAACCTCCCAGCTTTGAATGAGTTAGTACTTCAAACTCCATTCAAAATGGAGACGGCAAGTACTGTACGAGCTGCTAAGAAGGAGAACTATATACTTTCAGTAGACCTAGGAGATGCATAAAGTAGTACTCCTAAATACCAGTAGATTGGTCCTCAAGGAAGTTTATCTGCTTCATCCTTGGAGGGGAGGTCTACCAGTTCACGTTCTCTGCTTTGATCTGTTGACCACCTTTCAAATGTTCACTAAAGTGTTTAATGTAGTCTCAAGTTGGGCTCATGCCAGAGGTATTTATCTTTGATACCTGGACAATTGGCTGATCCAATCTTCCTCACAGAAACAGCTCCTTCAACAACGAGATGAACTTATCTCTTTTTTTTTTCACAACGCAGCTTAAAGCCCCAGCAGAGGAGGGTTTGTCTGGGGATGAGAATAGACATAGTATTGGGGAAACTGTTCCCTTCCAAAGAAAGTGTCAAAAGACTCAGGATAGTAGTGCAACCATCCCTGTACAGGCCACAACTCCCAGTGTGACAATGGCAACAGCTTCTAAGCCACCTGTCTTCCTGGAAAAGCTTGTACTACAAGGTTGGCTACACGAGCAGTGGCGTATAAGTAGGCTTTGGTCAGTAGCCAAAGACTCCCAATACCAGTTAGTCCCAGTAACACAGGAAGTAAGGGAGTATTTTTACCAGTGATAAAGAGACAAAAAAAAAAAAAAAACTCTTAAAGGGAATACTCCTACAATGCCCACTACTGGATATGCCTCTATTCTCAGATGCATTAAAGGAAGGCTGGGGTGCACAACTGGGAAGACAGATTGCAGCAGGACTTTGGTCAGAGGAAAATGCCATGCATGTCAATCTGCTAGAGCTGAAAACAGCTCCTCTAGCTCTGCTTTTGTTTCAATAACTTCTTTTATACTACTCTGTATCGTTAATGAGTGAAAACATAACCATGGTGACCTACATCAACAAACAAGGAAGGGTGACCTCTCAACGCCTCTGTGAGTTACCAAGACAAGCCCCCTTGTTGAAGGCAGAGAATGCAGTAAACCTTTTGGCAAGGTTCATTTTGAACCGGAAGAACGTAATTGCCAACAAGCTCAGTCACCAAGGACAGGTGGTAGGCACAGAGGGGGTCTTCATCCTCAAGTGGCAAAAGGTCTCCTGACTTTGTGAGCTTCCCCAGTGAAAGACCTATTTGCAATGAGTCTCAACAGGAAATTCCCAATCTACTGGTTATTAGTAATGGATCAGGTAGTAGCACTCATGGTCACTTTGCAAGATCCATTGGACAACCTCGACATTTATGTCTTTTCACTGCTCTATCTGATCAGAAGAATAGTCAACTGGATTTTGAACATGCCAAATCTAAGTATGACCTTAGTGGCCTTCAAATAGCCACAAGCAGACCCCCTGATGTTGTTTTCCAACATACCCAGTTAACTCCCCAGCTGGACCAAACCTTCTGTGCCAACCACACTTGCAGAGACATCACAGCTTGGTGACATCTCTGTCACTTCATGGATGGAGGTTATCCAACATCTCCTCCGAACAAGAGGCTTTTTATAAGTAGATGTCCAAAGACCTATGAAAGTCATCAGAAGTAGTTTACCAAGTCAATTAGGCCATTTTCTGCTGTTGGTACTGTGCTGTAGCAAGGGACATTCTATGGCCAGAGCCTCTCTACAGACTGTAGCACGTTCTCATCTTCTTACACAGAGAGATATGCCTTTCAGTCTCAGTAGTGAAAGGCTACCACTCAGCCTTGAGCCCATCTTTAGGCTAAAAAGCCTAGACCTCTCTTTGTTATGGCATCTGTCATCAACAATGAGGATTCTTGAGCAGTCCTGCCCTCCGAGAGAGCTCACACCACTAGCTTTAGACATCACCAAAGTTCTCAGCTCTTTAAAAGAAGAGGTGAGGTAAACCCCTGAAGAGGGCCTCTGACAAGGATCTTACCCTAGACAATTTTCTTGCTTGCCTTAGTCTCAGCTAAATGTGTTAGCAAAATCTATGGATTGTCATACTGTGTCTCATACAGTACCGAGAGTTGGAGGAAAGCCTCATTTTCCTTCATGCCTTAATTCATAGTGAAGACTGAGAAACCCACCATTTATGACCCTTTTCTATTTCATCGCTGGAGACAACTGAAGATTCGGAGGAGTAGTTTCTCTGTGAGGGTACTAAGACAGTGTCTGAACTCTCACACTTCACACTATAACTCCAAACCTGTTTATTAGTACAGGGAGGTGTAAGAGGAAAGTCCCGTTCTAGATTTGAAACACAATAATCAGAGCTCAAGAACATCAATCGGCTAGTGATCCAGTAGAACCATCCCAAGCTTATGCTCATGAAGTCAGGGCAGTAGGAGCTAATCTAGCCTTCAAAAGGAACCAGTCAGTTGGGAAAGCTTTGCAAGCAGGAGTCTGGAATTGCAAGACTATGCTCACAACCCATAACTATGGGATAGTACCCACAATCTTCCTGAGACCTATGGTAACAGCTCAGCAAGCAGTGTAGTGCTCTTAGCTCCTCAAAGGACAAAAAACATCACGTTTATACTAATGGTCGTGACATCAGTCTAGGATAACAGCAAGAATGTCTGGCCTTTATCCTCTCTTTCCCTTCCTTTGAGCTGCAGCATTCAACACGGTATGTTGCTAGAATGGACACTGATGCAGGTAAGCTAACATATCGGATACTATTCTATTTTGCTTAAAGTAGAAGTGATTTTGCCTATCCTCCTGACAAGGGGAAGATGGACACAACTGTAAACCCATCCATCTATATTAACTTAACATTCTAGTGAGATATTTCAGTGAGGATATAGGTTCCTCCATTGATTGTCTACCTATCAGCAGAAGCCTAATCTATCACCTAAACACTTTTATAACAATAGATGTCAATGAGAGTTAGCACTCCTGCACTTCTTTAGGTCCAAGTGTAACGACATCCCAAGATTTTACAGCAGGCAGTTTGGTCATAGAAACTTCCTCCCTCCTAAGGATAAGTTCCCTATTAAAGAATGAAGGTTTGTATCTGCGTAGTAATAAATCACAAATTTGAGAAATAATTAACATTTTTACTAACCATACAAAAAACCTGAGTCCTCTAACTTAGCTTCCTGCCTCATTCACTCTGCAACTCTTAGGCAAAGGTCAAAGGGGATACTCAGTGAGCCGACAGTGGGGCAGGGCTTTGCCACTACCAACCTGTAACTACTGTCAGTTTGTTATAAATTTTTAACAGCTGAGTTTCCATCTTCACTGATGTCATATTTCAATTGAAGGACTCAAGCTTGTATGGTTAGGAAAAATACAA
Source organism: Palaemon carinicauda (assembly GCF_036898095.1). NCBI lineage: Eukaryota > Metazoa > Arthropoda > Malacostraca > Decapoda > Palaemonidae > Palaemon > Palaemon carinicauda. The sequence goes on along the minus strand of NC_090731.1, from coordinate 16,553,802 downwards.
ACTATTTTAAAAAGTAAAGTACTTTGATTTACAAGTTCAATCTGGTCAGGGAGCTTGCTCGCAACACAAACTGCTAGTAAACCTAAAAAAAAATTTCCCATGAGAAATAAGAAAACAAGTCCATTAATACATAATTACAACCCCTAACATCAGATATGCATACAAATTAATAATTCACAAAAAAGAGAAATATGTTGACAAATTAGATCACACTTGACTCTTGAGGAGAGTCATAGCTGGCGTGAGGGGAACAAGAGAAGAGGATTTGGAGTGGGGTACTGCTTGGAGGGAGAATCTCCCTCCTTGAACTTCTGGTAAGATATTATGAGTTTTATCTTTTGATGGCATTCACTGTCCCTAACAGAATTACAGTATTTTAATTATGCTTTTTGGACACTTTGTTGTCTTTCTTTACAGTCTCAAATTCTTCTTTCACAGTTACCTTATCTAGATATGCCTGCTTTTGTCTTTACTTTAAAATTGTATAGAAATGCAACATCATACTGTAAGTTAATAGAATTGCTCTTCACCGAGCCAAAGCCTTATTTGGGTAATGTGTTTCTACTATATTTTGTAGGGTTTCCTATATTGTTAACATTTCCCTAGTTTCACTTGAAGTAAGTGGTTTGTCACATCTCAGATGAAATCTTCTCCAGAACCTCTTGTAGCACCTTATGCAACTCCAATAGCTCCTCGTTCATCAGCTGGCCGCTATACGTCTAGAAAGTTGTTGATTTTGTCCTTGTCCAACTCCAAACCCATTGTCTTGCCCATTGACACAATTTCATAGAAAACTGTCTCTTGGATCAGTTCAAATCCATTGAAATCATGTTCAGGAATGCATTCAGGCCACAGTTTTCTCTGTGCAGAATTAAAACTTCTCTTAGTGACCCATTACCATGATTTATCAATCCTTTAGAAGCAGCTGACGATATGGAAATGTTCTTCCCAAAACTCAGGGAGGGTAAAGTTGGTCCCTTTTGTGATCTCAAAGCATTGCTGGAACATAGCCTTTGTGTAAGGCTTCTTGAAGTTTACGATCACTTGCTGATCCATGAGTTGCTGTACTGTACTGGTGTGCAGTTAGGCAGCAGGAACTTTATTCTGATGAATTCAAACTCCTCCGTTAGGTTGTCTTCAATACCTGGAGGATAGGAAGAAGCATTGTCTATAAGCAACAAGGCTTGGAGTGGTAGACTCTTCTTCATGAAGTATTTCTGGTTAACAACAACACAAAAAATGTCAACCAAGCTTTGTTATATGACCTCCACATAACGTTGTTGCTTCGGCATCTTGTACTTTTTTAATTTTTGTGGATTTTCTGACTGATACACTAGGAGAAGTTTGAATTTTCAATCCCTGCTGGCATTAGCATAGAACAGCAGGCTTAGACAGACTTTCATGGGTTTGTAACTGGAAATTGCCTTTTCTTCCACAGTAATGAAGGTCCTCTTGGGCATCTTCTTCCAGAACTGACCAGTCTCATCACAATTGAACACTTGCTGCAGCATGAAATATGATATTTAAATGAACCTTTTAAAGTCTACAGTGAATACCTTTACATTGTAGCTTGCATCCTCACCATGTCACACAACACTATGGATGCCAGTTCTTCCGGTGAAAATTTAAAATCAGCCATGGTTTGCTATGAATAGTCCTTTTTCTTTGTCTGCTGGCTCCTTTTTATTAAGGTGAATATAATATTTTGCTTTTCCACAAATAATGTACTAAGTAATCATATCACCTGCTAACTGCTTCTCACTAATCCAGATAAGAAGGAATTTTTCCTTGTTATCAAGAACACATGGCCATTGTTTCATTAACGTCAGAACCCCTTTATGTAGTATCAGTTGCTTTGATTTTTTTTTCAGAATCTTACAAATTGTGGATGTTGTACGATTGTACAATTTTTCCAGGCGTGCCACACACGTACCTTGATCATGCTTCTCAAAAAATTCTTTCTTCACCTGTTCGGTAATCGTCTCTAAATTATCTCTCTTAATCATCTTGGAGATTATTGTCTAGATGCTGTACTATACTTTACTGTTACTGTTAACTTGACGGGGAATCACATCGATCCCAATTCAATACCGAGTACAGTACGTGGTCACAACTCTACAAAGAATGCTTCCAAAGAAATGTGATAGTCTCGTTAGTACTTGTCCACAAAAAATACGCATACAATGCTTGTAAACCAATTTGAATATTTATTCTCGAAAACCGACTTGTTCATACTGTACTGTACTTAAGTCACTTGCACATCGAGATACTGTACTACTGCATTTCTTTTGTTTATGCCAACTATGGATGGAATATGATCAACTATTCTATAACAAGGCTAGGGAAATTGATGTTTATATCATTTCAATTTTAGTATACAGTATGTAGTGCCGAAGCTAGTACTCGATTCTTTTATAATTTACAGATTATTTTGCGAGAGAAAATGGTTAGTTCTGCACGGGAAGTAAAGGAAAAACTTATCTTTACTCCTGATCCAATAATCTATTAAACCCCGTCTATAATATCATGGAAAATGGGGAGAGTAAGTTGTCTTAAGAGGACCTTCAAGAGACAACATAGAAAATTAATATCACACTTTGTCTCAAGTAGCTTATTTGGATACCCTTTAGAAATAAGTTTCCTTAACTATTAGATATCTCATTAGAGTTGAGTTCTTTCTCCATATTATCCTAACGTTTGTCTGTAGAAAACCTCTAAAATGGTAATAACAATTTTACTTTAATTTACTTCTAGCAGGAACATTTGCTCAAGGGACTTGTTTTGGCAATTGAGGTACTTACTCCTATGCTAATGCCACTAGGGAAAGCTAAAGATGTACTGGTGGCCAAACCTTAATACGAGTGGCTCACTGCCATTTGAAACAGGATTCTACTGAAGCTTTCAAGGAAATATCTAAAAGGATCTTTACTGCTCTGCAGAACTATACAATATTTCATGCCACATAAAGTTATAAAGTGGTTGATCACGAGCACCTACTCAAGAGAGTGGAGGGATATAAATATCCACTCCACCAAATTTAATAGTATTCACCCAAAACATAATGCCACTGTTAAGCTACCAACTGAAACTCTACGATATACAGAACATAAAATTAATTACTTAGTTCCACCGTAGCAATATTATACAAACGATCAGCTTGTGCTGAGGCTTTAAATAATTTAGTTGAAATAAATACAAACTGTTCCATAAGAAACATATGATATGCCATGTCATTAATATAGGAAATAAGAGGTTGCTCACGAGCACTTACTTCAGAAAGCGTAGGGATATTAGGATCTAGACCACCAGCTTAGTCTTCTACTTTGAAATCCAGTCGTCTAAAAGAGCTGACTAGATTGCAGACTTGCAAGGGTTTTACAGTGGAAGGACCTGAAGTAATTTGATAGTACGAGGCGCTTGAAAGACGATTGACTCCGTCATGCACTGTGCACCATCAGATCCCTTACTGACTGGTGCACTAAAACAAATAGGCAAAACTTGAGGACTTAGGCTAAGGATTAAAACTGGCCAGGTTAGGCTAGAATCTCTGCCTTTGTCTGAAGACTTACTGCCCTTCTTGGTTTGAACAAATGAAGCCAACGATGGCAAGATTTCATGAAGCTTAATACTATCAAAGCCAGAAAGCTTGTTAATGGCTGGAAAGGCATTATCATTATCCCCACTGTAACTAACTAGCCTAGTCTTCTCTGGACTCTTACCTGAACGGAAAGCTAATTTTCTTCCGGTTAATTTCCCATCTACGTTTTAAACTTGTAATTTGGTCTGCAACCATTTAAACATACTTTTCAACAAGAGGAATAGTAAACCCTAAGCATTACTCACAAAAGACAATCTAAATCACAATATTGGTCGCCCGTCACAAGCAAAGAAAATGAAGATCATGAATACACAGAAATTAATCCCTTGAACAATCTACACGGGAATTACTAAGAAATCTAGGAGAAGAAGGTTTTTATTAATCAGTCCAATTGCTTATAAATACACCAGGCACACCTCTTATTTTCATCAGGGATATTGTAATATACCTATAGTATAATATTGTTTTACCATAAAGACATCCCTTACAATCATAAATAACAAATTGACACTTTTATAACTTTCAATAGCTGCTAATTGTCTCAATATTGAGCTAGAGACCTAAGCTTATTGAAAGGGAAGAAAACACGAAATATTTAGTTTTGGGGTAAATACTAATATAAACAAAACTTCAATATCGAAGCAGTATGAACATCAGGGAGGTTCATAGCAATAATAATAATGTGATTATGTACTGTAAACATTTTGAAAACTGACTAAACTGAAAAAAAAAAAAAATTATAAAATACAAAAGGTTTAAGAGTGCTGCTTAATGTTTGTTCCTGAGTAAACCAAATGGAATTCAGAAATGTTGTATAAAATTTGAATATAAATTACAATGAAGAATCCTTGTAAGGAAAGAAACATTAATTATAACACTTTTATTAAATATATATATTCCTAGGATATGTACAATGTGAAATGTTATTACATAGCTTTTGCAGTCTTTCAAGACTGGATCAGAGAACATGTTTAGAGTTGTATTATACAAAACCATAGTGTACTGCACTGTGCTATCTCATCTTAAAGCCTGACCAATGTTTCTGGAACCTGTAAGAAACTGTAAAAGCAATTCTGAATCTTTGAAATTGATACTAATTTTGAGTTGCATTGGACAGGGATGTTCACATACTATTTTTTACCATATGAAGAAAAGTACTGTTTAGATAATGATTCACTTTCTTGTCATTCCAACTCTATGAGTATAAATATTATGGCAGTGATTTTATCCCTTTAAATGACATCCCAGTATAATTTTGGCTACCATACAAAAGATATTTTATTCAATAAGTTCAAGATCACCACAAGAACAATTTGTATTATCGTTTAAAACATTTACACTGCCTTTGATATTTTGGTGTTATTCATGGATAGATTCTAATTGTGGTGGGTACGTTATTAGATACAATGCAGCATTTGAAAATCAATGGAAATAGTTTGCAGGAAATGAAAAGGATTACCATAGTATATTATGTCATGATTCTCAAAAACGTTTTTCTGAGTAAGAAGTTCCCTTTCATAATTTATAGATGGAGTACAACAGCCTAAGAAAAATTCAAAACATTTTCAGCAAGAAAGAAATGTTTTATGCTTTATTAACATACATTGCAAACATCATATTTTTAATGTCCTATGACATTGCCACACTATTTACATTAAGATACAAAAGTAACTAAATTACTCTCACTGTGAAAGATCAATTAGATTTTACCTATATTATACAAAATACTACTCCAGTCTCTTTTGATACTACAATCATTTCAGAGAAACATGTTCAAGTGCACAATTCTCTCAACATTCTTATAGAATAAACACTCATTTCTTCATATCTTAATAACTACTACTAAAAGTAAAAAATAAAAAAATCTTGTTTTATCAGAAATTAACAGAGACAAGATTTTTAGTAGATTTAATCTAAAAAAATTCTATTCTGCCACACTCCTTAACACATGGAGCATTTAAGGTTTATTTGGTAACTTTGAAGAATTAGTATTGTTAACTTTGTTTCCTTAAGCAGTTTTTCTGCTATAAATTTCACAACTAAACCTGTCATTTCTATTCTATGTGAATGTCCCACATAAAAACCAGGATACTGTATATGTTTTAGGGTCATTATTATTACTAATCACATTCGATTTTTGTCTTCTTTGTATGTTGTTCAAACATAATACTGTACAGTATAAGTAAATACCTGTAGCTGTGGAAATCACTGGTTAACTTGAAATTAGAATTTTATCTCTTATAAGCTACACAAAATTTCCTTAGCAAATGAATGAACTGGAGAGACAGGCAGATTATGATAATTCCATAATTGAAAATCTAGGTTCCTGTACTAGCTGAACATTCTCACTCAGATTAGATGAAGATTTAGCCACCTTAACCACCTAACTAACTAGCTACATTAAAGAAATGCAAGGCTGAATAAATATATCTTCAATTGAAGATAAAAATATTTACAGTTGCACAATTTAGATCAAAATTTACGAATTTGTGTACCTGTTAAATAAGCATGATGATTTGCTCTAGTAACCATTTAGTTAACTAGTAGCACTGAATATTAGCAACTATAAAAAAACCTTGCTACATAAGTCTGTTATGTTGAAAAAGAACTAACCGTTTTGATCATCTTATGTGTATGCAACATTAGAATGGGAAACTTTCCTTTTATTCTGCCAAACCATAGTCAAGATCATTCACAATATCAAAATTCTCCATCAACCATTTAAGGAAGAGGGTAGTATTAAATTGGTGGTAAGCCAAACATAATTCAATATAATAAGGTCGCAGAAAAAACAGGGAACCGTTGCTAAAGAAATGACATAAAATATCTAGGAAAATATGAACGAACTAAATGAACTTGATTTGAATGATTAGGAAGCATGTTAGCATCAAAGTTGCTACTAAAGTTTGGAATCAATAATAAGGATGTCAAGAGCCAGCACATTGGCTCTATAAAAGCACTAGATAAATGTTAAATTTGAATTACAGCTTTATAAGCACCTAGAAAAAATTCTAAGTTTTAGAATATCAAGAATAATAAGACTTGATTTTGGGGGAAATTTACAGTAGACAGTAACAAAATGATTTACTTTTATAAACTTAATGGGCCAGAGGAAAAATATTGCAGCTGGTGGTAGAATGGAGGACCAATGAGCAACAGACAAAAAAAGATGATGGAAAGAAAATCTTGTAAACTTACTGAATTGGACATTGAAGAAGAATCACACGATTACTAGATTGAAATGGCGCAAAACAGTAATTATGAAACAACACGGTGCAAGCAGCTGCAGGGATCAAAAGCCAGCAGAGTGAGTGTTTAATAACTCAAATGGAGGTAAATCTGGTAAAAAGGAGTGAGATTAACATTAATCTATTTTTCCATATTCTGTGCAACAACCATTGCATTTCTTATGTAATTTGTCTCTGAAATGCTAAATTTACTGAGGACAGAAAATTAATATTTTTACCTTGAATTTTTCTCAATAAGATTCTTACAATAAGTCAGCATGAAAAAAATTAAGATGCCTATCACATTATGGATCCACTTGCTCTGCTGAAATATTATGCACAAGAACATGACACACTTCAGTACTCACTCCATATAAATATTCAGTCGCCCTTACATCACATACACAACAGTGACAATACTGACTAGCACTCTTAAGTAGCCTATATTCATACTGAAATTATTCACATACATCTTCAGATAACATGATTTCTTGAAGTAAAATCTTACGAATTCTATTGATAAAATATATGAGGGACCTGGAAAAAGTTGATATGGTAATTCGTGTTGCTCCCAAGTACACAAGTTTTGCAACATAATAATCTCAAACACTTGAAAATACCACAGTATTTCTTACATAAATAAATGTGACACTTTTAATAAGACCTCGATTTGCAAAGTATAATATTCCAAAGTTAAGTTTATAAACCATTTGAAACTCAATTTGTAGGTGGAATATAAAACCATGAAATTAGAAGTACTGTTTACATAGTGGGTGTACAGTCATTCTGAAGTCACTAGTTAACCAGTTTTAGCTCTTTATACAGAAGTACTGCATAAATATTGCTTGTTCAGTCATTTTGAAGTCAAACAGTCAATCATATCTATTTTTTTTTTTACAAAACATGTCAAATATTTATTTGGAAGATACAGTACATACAGTGGTACAGTAATTGTCTTCTATGATGTTACAATAAATAAGAATAAAGTAATACTCATTTTAGAGTCTTATTATAAGACTAGTTGTTTATTAGATCAAGCCCATACATATTTACAAAGTTTGAGCTTAAAAAGTAGATTGAACAACTGTAATTACAAAGAAAAAGAATTACACAAACCCTTAATGTAAATAAATAAAGAGTATTTTGATATCACAACTCTTCAGATGAAGTAATCTCTTTTATCTTAATGAAAAAAATTCTGGAAAATGTTATTCACATGCCCATTTACTAATCAATAACCCCAGGGGATGAAAATAAATGTAGGTGCAGTACAGTTTTAGGTTCATCGGGTCCGAAACTTTTTCATACTATGAATATTTTTAGATTTCAACACAACACAATAAGGGGAAGTTTTTCTCACTACGGCAAGAAATTACTATTCAAATACCATTATATTTCCGACATAACTTAGTGTGTATGGGTACTCATGTTCAAATAACAACACGGGCAATATAAAACTTCTACCTACCTCTTTTGAACATTAAGGCCACCTTATCACAAGGCATTATGTCCTTGTTTGTGACATTATGAAATTTATCTACAATATCTTATGCTTCAGATGTCAAACTTAACCCACCAAGAAAGTTTTCATTACATGTTGAAACAATTCTTCATCTTTATATATATGCAATTCCTTACAGTTCATATTCAAAATGGGTGATGGATTTTGTTATAGCTTTGAAGCTATGTCACTTATGAGAAAAAAATTTTGTATTTAGAGTTTACCTTCAAATCAAAATTACCATCTTTAAAGAGAGTAAAGGGAGGTTAATCTTGGTGAGGTGAGTTTGAGGACCAGGTTTGTAGTCCCCCACCATACATTGTTATTATGTAAACTTTTATGCCCAATGATGTATCACACAAGTATTACCCACTGCACCAGCACCATACTTAGTCTTGCAAACATGAAAAGTTCTGGTATTTCATAACCTACATATCAAATTACAGTACTTTGTAACAAACATACAAGGTATTGTACTTTTATGAGAAGCACAGATCCTGTCAGCCATGTTTCAGCATTACATTTCCCTTTAAATGTATTATCTAGCATTATTTTTGCAGGAATTCCGGTTTATTATCCAAATAAGTCACTAGAAGTTTCAAATTCTTCAAAATGGAAAACTCTATATATCCTTCATTCTGCCATGACTAAACCACAACTATATCATGATCTGTGAATCATTCAAAATATAGGTTATCAACAACTTCATAATCAGTCATGGCAAAATCCTTACATTAAAGATGCAACATTATACAATTCATCACACCAGACAACATAAAAAAAATCACATGTCTGGGAAATTGTTTCAAATGCCATGCCAAATGAGCATTAAATCTTGACTGAGTAATATCAAGATAATGAGCTAAAATGGAAATTATTCTGTTACCTTGTTTGCTCCCTCCTTGCATAAAAAGGGGGAAGAGGGGAATCCATTAGGCACATACATAAGCTATGTACCAAATATCATATATGTTTACTTTCTTCATACAGCCATGAGATTCATATATAAACTAAATCATTATTTAGGAACTAAAATGATTTAAATCTTTATTTCTAAACATTGCTATTTCAATAAACAAAAGACATCATAATTTTCTATGATCTAGGGAAAAACTATCATTCTATATTACAAGAAGAGATTCCTTTCTGATATCATCAATCTCCCCTTCCTGATATCTTCAAGGATGGAGGGCAATATTTGTCTTAATCATATCTAAAAACATAAAAAAAATATTAAGTGTTCTAAATGAAATTCCTTAAATCATTAAGTTGGCATCATTAATACCCTTCTTTCAACTGAGCATTAATGCCTCTATGTCTCACTATAATGGAGATGTAGAAGTATTAATGAGAATTAAACAAAGTGGGATATAATATTTACTGTGAAGAAATGAGGATGATGATGTACTGTACTATCAATCTGATGATGATTACAGTGAAGTTCAAAACTATGGTTGGAATTATCAAACATTATTTAAAACTGCTGGCAATTCAGCAATAAAATATAACTAATGAAAAATCCCAGTGCTGAAGTGTTGAATAAACTTTGTCATGACACAAAGCTGACTGACAGGCCAAAGTAAAATACCATAAAACATAGTGTCCTTGTCTCATCAGAAGACAAATGTACATCGAAGGTAACAAAATTTTCCCTTTTATTTGTTCAAAAAATGAGGCAGGTTACACATATCTGACAAAAAAATCACAAGTATCACCTGAGGGAAACTAAAATTTTAATTCCTTACTTTTATGAGATTTGCGGGACACATACATCACCAAATCTCAAGAAAGTCACTTGTTATCTAACATTCCTGTTTCATTGTATTATATCTCGCTCTAAAACTGCTTATTTTCATACATATAAAGGCCATTTATGCTTTCATATACAACTGTTCATGTTCTCGCTCATCTTCAGAATCTTCTTCTTCCACAAACGGTACTAAAGTTAATGAAACTTTTTCAGACATATTCGCTGTTTTAAGAAATCTGTAGGAATAATCCCTTGACCAGCACAAGGAACCATTCGATCTAACCTGAAAATTAAAAAGAAAAGGACCTATTATATTGAATTAAAATATCTGGCATTATCTCTCTAACCATGTTTAATAACATTGGCGTCCAACTGTAATAAATGTGCCAGATAAGCTTCGTATTCATTGTATTAGAATTGGATGGAAAGAGAATAACTACTTAGATTTTAACTTTTGATTTTCGTTTTTAGTTTTTCATTTTGTAGAATGTCAAAGTTGAGGATGCAGAACTAGTTCATGCAACAACAAGGGACTGATCCAAAGAACAATTTGAACAATGAGAATGATCCAAAGAATCATATATTTTGGTAAAAGCAAGGTCAATTCATCTGGTTTTATATACTACAGTATTAACAAAAGAGAGGTAGCAGGATTAGTATGTGATAAGAAAATGCCTATCAAGCTAAAAGTCAAGATCTATAGCACAGTAATAAGACCAGCGCTAATGCATGGATCGGAAATGTGGGCTCTAAGACGAAAAGAGGAAGCTTGAGAGAACAGATGAAATACGAAGAATGGCTGGCGTAGTAAAGATTACAGAGGTGAAAAGAGTTTCATGACTGAGATGGTGTGAGCATTTGTTCAGGATGGATGCTGGGGAAGGAGTGAGAAGGACTTGAGGGAAACTGTTGGGGAGGGAAGATCTAAAGGGAGGCAGAGAATTAGATGATAAGGTGAAGGATGATATGGAAAGAAGAAGTTTGGTGGAAGAGGATGGTTTTGATCGAAGGTATTGGAGAGGCTGCAACAGACAACCGATCCCCTAATGAAAGGATAATAGCAGAAAAGAATTAAAGTATTAACAAAAGTATCATGTACAATCATAATTTCATTGAAGATTACTTTCTGAAACATATATTTTCTCATCTCTGGTCTGATCTAAAGACTAACATGTGATGTATACGTAATGTATTATAATGTCCAGGTTTTAGAATGTCAGTGTTATAATTTTATTGGTGTCACAGACTATTATGCTACATATGTTCTTTACAAAAGTTTGCTATGGAAAAAGAAATACTTTTGTATATGGTGTACTGTCACTCAAAAATTACCTCTTTTAATTTAGTTCCATTTATAAAGATAGCCTAAGCTGTACTATTCCAAATATACCGTATATGAAATACTTCTTTAATGCATTCTACTCAATATGAGATCTTAATATCCTTTATCCTTTAGGGAAGTACTATCACACCTGATTACTCTTAAAAGTCAAAGACTGATCCAAATCCGCTTATTAAAACCAGTCTAATTTTATAGTGCTTACAATGCCAACCACTCTAACCTATACAATATGTGAAATGAAACTTAGATATATATGAATATAGTCTTCTGATATAGTAGGAAGACAATTGTGTGACTCAAAACTATGGAACAATGAAGACTAATGGTGTGACTCAAAACTGATGCCCCTTCTAATCTTTGACCAGTATAAAGCATTTGCATATCTGTCCACATATCAATAAGCCACACTGGTTTGAGATATCCTTCGGTCATGCATGACAAGGACTTTTCCTGTATCAGCAGCCCATAGTAATTTTCTGTTATCTAGAATATATTCATTAAAGAAGTGACTGTTATAATATTAAAAATCTGGCTTGACTGTGAACTTCAAGTATATACTAAATAGTACACATTTCTGTATTCGATATATAGTATATATATATCTGTAATTTTCTCATGTAATCTTGAAGGATAATTGCATTGTATTATTATGTTATGTTAACCTTTTGCACATGCAATAAAGATGAAAATATTTCTATCTTTCTCTTTGTTTAATAATAAGTGCACTAAAATGAATGACATGGGTAAAATGTTTTTCTTAGAGATTTAAAATTCAATGAAAATATGGATTATTACTAAAAAAGACAATGAAATACATACCTGAAGGACAGTGAATACAGCACCAAACATCAATACATTAACTAAACAAATAATAACAATAAGAGAGGTGGCGGATAAAAAGTCTGGTTGTCTATATGGGGTCTGCGATGAATCTGAATTTAAACTCAATGCGATCCGTCTCTTATCAGCAGAAACTGCCCCAAAGCACTGACCTGTAGTTGAAAAATGGTAAAAGAATATTTGTCAATATAATAGACTTAAAAACTTTAAACTATGTTGAAATGCTACTTACTATAACATCTTAATTTAAAAAAAAAAAAAATTTCCTTATGTTATAATGACTGTACTAGGTAATAGAATATCAGGTACAGTACTCTTGAAAAATGGATCATAAAAGACAATTCAATATCACAGCATATGTAAAATGTCAGCTGACAACAGCAACAATCATAACGATAACTTTAATTCCAGCAGCCTGACTGTAACTCACTCAAAATGAACTTGTGAACAACGATTTATAAAATAACATTAAAATAAAAACAAAGCACAAAACTGAATAACTTGAACTGTAGCAATGAACTTATTGATTCCTAATATTTTTTTAGCCATGAAGATCTCAAAAACATTACTGCATGTGGAATAGAGGATAAAATATATTACCACAGCACAAACAACCAAAATTTCATGAAATATGTAATGTTTCACTACCTAGAAGTGGCAGTACTGTAGTCTTTAAAGTTGCGTTAACATATCATTCATAATATATAGAATACTTCAATTATTTTTTGACTGATAATGTGAGGAATAAGATATGTTCATAACATATCACTGATATATTAACAGTATATTTTTATCATTCTTTAACTGACAATGTGGGGAATTGCAGTCATAACTAAACATTATCTCTTTGGTGTTCTCTTTCTCTATGCAATATTCTTTCTCTAGTTGAATATTAATTATTCTAATTTTTCCTAAACAGTTATATAATGTTAATTGGCAACTTTTCATTAATATTGCAATAAATTATGCAATTCCTGCACTGGATATATATATTTCATTATCATTTGAATTTGAAATCCTCTGCCTATTTTCTTAACTTTGTTCGCCATAGAATTTACAATTTAATGACTAAGGTTTATCAACTCCCTTTATGCTATCATAGAGGGTTGCTTCACACAGTTGTAGAGGGGTCAAGGCTGTTGAAGCGAGAGAAAACGGTTGAATTTAAATTCAACGATATTAGTCATAATTCTTGCTAGCTTCAACTATAAATAAAATTAATTCTACTGTATTTCCTGTTTTCTTTCCTTCCAATAGGCTTCAGTCTCTAGCAAAGTAATGGGACAATATTGCAGCTCGTGGCAATAAATATGGCTTTGATACGCTGTACAATCTTTGTCTTTTAATCTCTACGTGATTCTCACTTTGACCAGCGGTGCCCCTTACTCATGATTGTTAGGTTATTCATATTTAGATATATGGCATAACCATACCATGGTAATTGCCATTAACCACCAAATTGTCTCAATACATCACTACAGGGCTAAGCTTATTACTGTACAGTACAAGAAAAGAAAACAGGAAATATTCTAGTTGTGGGGTTAACTTCAGTAATAAACCAAGCATCATGAGTAGAGCAATACGAATATTCTGGAATCCAGTGACTTTAAGAGAAATAAATGTACAACCAGAAAAGATTATTGCAAGTCATCAGTGAAAAAAAAAATGCTTTCCATAAAATCTTGTTACATTCTGTTATTTTCTACTTACTACAAACCTTGTTACATTCTGTTATTTTCTACTTACTAGTTGTAGGATCACATGAGCAGCAAGGGGGTCCATGGTCCTCTTCTGTGACCCCCTCAGGACAACACATCCTGCATGTGCCAGAGTCTAAATGAAGTGATTTAGGTGCTTCACATGATGTGCAACCACCCTCTCCTCCTGATGAACAGGTTAGACATGACGAGTGACACGCTTCACAAGATTGTGAACTTAAATTATAATAGCGACCTGATCTACACTCTATACACATGCCACCATCCAGGGTAAGGTAGTCATGGCATGACGTACAGTCGTTAAGACCAGAACCTGCAAGAACAGAAATTGATTAGTCAAACACTATCTCTAAAAATAACAAATACGATATACAAATAAGTCTATTGCTAATAAAAAAGTAATGTATACCATTCATACGATAAGAGTTGAACATTCACGTATGTTAAAGTACCTATTCTTACTTTGTCTTAATACATTGAAATAAGTATAAAATATTTTCATATCATGAAAAGCCAAAGAGCTTGTACACTTTCTAAAACAATTTATTAAGTTGCATTTAAGGAATTTAAAGTGGTATGAGCAAAAAACCTATCAATGATGATATGTAATATGAAAAAAATTCAAGGCTTTCAGAGAGGACCTTACAGTAGGGTGGACTTCTTCATTCAAGTAACTAACCATACAAATGCCTGGATAATTAAGTTTCCATTTAAAGTAAGTTATATGGCTTTAAAATGCTTGACCTTAAAGATTAAGTGCACACTAACCACTAACCAATAAAATTATTTGTTAAAGGGTATTACTGTATATGATATGTGGCATATCATATACAGTAATACCCACATATGAATCAGTATTGCTAACATTGTTATTATATATAAAATATAAATAAGTTTTATATATATATACTATATATATATATATATATATATATATATATATATATATATATATATATATATATATACAGTATATATACATACACAGTATACTGTATGCATATAGTAAATCTTTGGGTTACAACATATTTTACTTAAAGTAGTTGTATCAGTTTTTTCTGGCACCAATTTTCTTTTGTCATTCTATATTTATGTCCTCCAAGTGGTTTTTTAGTCATAGTTCTATTTCCAAGGCATAAAGGGTGTATTTATGTCCTGCATTATGACTACTACTGTTTAACTTCATTACTTATGTACAGTAGTGTGTTAAGGTGTGTTCAGACTTACATTAAAACTCGACTTATTACAACATGACATACGAACAGATATCTGTTTTAACCAGGAGTCCTGCAGTACAATACTATCTTATTACTTATCATTTTAAACCCAAATAAGCAAGCAACTAACCTTTACAAGTACGACAATTGTTGTAACATGGAAGACATTTTCTTCCATCAGGATAATGAGAATCTGGACATGATGGACGACAGGTAGAATTCAGAAGGAATGAACTGTTATGGCAAGATGCACACTGGTCACTTCTTGGACCATAGCAGGAGAAGCATGAAGATTCACAAGCAACACAAATTCCTCTGTCACTATAAAACCTGTGGGAAAAATGTACAAGAAATCAATTAGTAATTTTTCATCTTTCCCTTTTTATGAAAATAGCTTTAGTAAAACCGTTCATGAAATTTTTCTTACATAATAAGACCATTTTCCAGTCATTATACATCATAGCATTGTGAACTAAAATTACATTACCACTAACATGCACATTTCAATTAAGACTATAGTAGTATGTAAAGAAAAAAGCATTAACACATATTTTTACCCTATTGGACAAGAAGCTATACAGTGACTGGTGTATAGGTGGAACTTTGTAGAGCATGACCCACATTCCTTGTAGGAAGTGCAGGTACGACAGCCATGAGGGCATGGTAAACACCGACCTCGTAATGCAAAGTAACCGATTGGACATGACCCTACACAATTTGACTCTAGCAAAAATCTTTTTTGTGCACAGTGTAGACACTGGGAGTCTCTGGGTCCAACACATGCTAAGCAGGTGGGGTGGCAGGCTTGACAAAGACCATCACGTCCAGCAAATTCATCTGTTGACATATGAAAAGAAAAGACATTAATTATACTAATAAAATATCATGAAACATATTTCTCAGTCAAGAATTCAGTAATTCCATCTACATCAGCAAAAGTCTTTTTCTTTCATCAATAATTAGATGAAAAGGCAATTAAATGAACTTAAAGAGCAAAAGCTGGAGGAAGGGAATAAAAATAAGATGAATGAGAATAGGGGTTTAAATGCCAAAGTAAGTTACTGTACAAGAAGTTATGAAAATTATGGTGACAAATCAAAAGCATTCATTTGACTCAGCAACTCACTTATGTTACAATGATTTGATGAAGCCACGCAGCGACCTGACTTTATTCTCCATCCATCAATACAAGTAGTACATAAATCAGTTCCATCACAGGTGGCACAACCTGCTGGACATACAAGGCACTCCCCAGTCACATCCTCACCAAATGTACCTGTTAAAAGGAAAAAGATTGGTAGTACAGTAAAGCATACTTTGAATGCTGTATTTTATACAAAACTCGTACTAACAAGAATTCTAAGTCTTTTACATTGTTTCATGTGGAAATATAATGTTTATATTTTTGCCTTTATGAGTTTTCTCTAAGGAACATAAAACAGAATTTCCCTTAAGATTAAAAAACCTAGAACAGCATCTAGTAATTTCAATTACCGTCAGGACAGCGGAAGACACATCTACCATTATAAAGGTAGGAATTGGATCTGCAAGTTGCACAGTCATTTTCAGAGCCTCCTACACAAGTTTCACATTGTGGATAACAGGAGCCGCATCTGTATTATGAAAAGATGTACATATTAAACAAGTATACTAAGTTCATTGCTATAATACATTAGGCATGATTTAAAAGTTGCTAGATTATCATGGTTAATTCAAGACAAAATCCTGTCAAATATGACTAGTTTTCAGATACTGCCCAGTGATATTTTGTTACAGTGTAAACAGAATTTTACTAATAAAATCTATCATTTCTGCACCTACATGACAATAATAGTGCTTCTCTCATGGAGCTGTTTAAATGCCAACATATACCGTAACACTAAAATAATTCTGCCCTTTTTTCCTTGCAAAAGACCTCCCCTCTAGTTAAGTATTGAATTAATCTGGCAGTTTAATGGTACAGTGTACATATTTAAGTATGGGCCTGCCACAGTTCCCTTGTATTTTCAGTCTTGAAGTTGAAACCAGTTCCCTAGCCTCTTGACATCACTAGTCAGTGCGGAGGAGAGGGTTATGTTATGAACATCAGGTGAGTATAGATATACTGTACTACAGTAAATTACATTATCAAAATTCAGTTTATTTCTATGAAACCCTGATGTTCATTGTGCTGACTCCCACACTGATGGAGGTGGGTTAGTGAAAGAACGAGATAGGAGATGTAACATCCTAGATTAATAAACTTTATGAGTTACCTGAGACTCATCTAGCTCTACAGTAAGTATTTATTAACCAAAAACTGGATTTCAATAATAAAATTTGTTATTGCTCTACTCACTTAATGTTCATATTGCTCCTTTTCCGAAGCTTGGTTTATATTAATGTGCAAGGTTGCTGATGTTAGCAATGAAAGCAAATTGAGAACATGGCAATCTTACAATGCCAAGAGGGCAGGACATAAGTCAAAGCTTAGAATGAAATGTTACTGAGAATCAGTAATTTAGTCAGAGCAGTTATAAACAATTAAGAGGGAGGGGTTTACCTTATTTTATAACCTATGGAAACTACTTCATTTTGTGCTGTGGGTGCTATGCGTGTCTAAAGGCAATTGAATTACTCTGTCCTCCAATCCTCTCTTTGTTAAGTTAGCTTAACAATTCAGTATAGGTCCATACAGTATTTTGAAAATAGAGTTTGCAAGACTCCTAGGGAAGAATGTAATAGAAAAGGTCTTGGATCCATCTACAGGTTTTTAAAACAGGGTTTTCCCTAGACCCATAAGTATTCAAAAGTTCAAGAATGGTTCTAGATGTTTTGCTTCTAAACAAATTTACAGTTCTCACCCAGTTTTTAAGGATACACCATCGGCAGTCCTGGGGGCAATAAGGAAAAGAGATGAAAGTTCTTGATAGAATTGATAAATTCATAATTTTACATTCCTATTCTTCAAGTTCAAGGGAAATCTTTTGGTTTGAGAAGGGTTCAGAGGTTTAACAATTCAAGTGATTATGTTTCAGTCTCAGGACAGATACACTAATCTTCACTGGAATAATGGTAGCCCCACATATCTCAAAATTAGTGAGATTTATGGGAATCTGGGTCCTTTTGTACCTGGATGACTAGCTATCTTTCAACGATTCAACAGAAAGAATTAAATATCAAGAAGTTTGACTACTCAGGTTACTAAACAGGTTGGAAGGCCTGCTCAATTTGGAATGGGACCTTTTGATTCCAACTCTGAGTCAACTTTGTCTTCTGCCTCACATTCTAGTTGTCTAAAATAGCAACTAGAAATGTGGGAATTCAAGTGTTTAGCAGTATATGTATGCATCTAAAGTAATTAAAGAATGCAAGGCCTAAGCCTATTGACAGAAAAAAAAAATTAAATTTTTGGATATTTGTTATAAAACTAAGCTTCATGAGAGAAGCAATATGAACGTCGAGTATAAAGGTTATAAATCTTATTATTAAAATTTATTTTTTCTAATATTCCTAAGTATAACTCTCCCCCCAGCAAAAAAAAAAAAAAATGTAACTCATTACTGTACTTACTTATTATCTTGGGTTTCATAAAATCCTTGTGGGCAACTTGTGAGACAAGATCCATTTGCAAGAAGCAGATGGTGGTCACAACTAGTGCACTGTTCAGGACCGTCACACTCATTACAGTGCAATCCACAATGCATACAAGTACCATCAACTGAAATAATTTACGCACAAATCAATATATAATACAAATCAAGGTAGGAAATTTAGAAATAATCCCTATTTGTTATTTCAGTCTTCTACACTACTGTTAGGAGTTGTTTTAATGGAATGGAAATTTTGAAATTCCCCTTTCATCTAATTTTCTAAAGAAATGAAATACAACAGGAATTAGTCTCATGTACTTAAATAAGAAGAATATATGAATCATATTTCATTTATGGATAATTCTATGATAAAAAAAATTCTGATAAACAGAGTGATTTAATCAAAGTATATAGAAACTTTGTGGGAAATTTGAATAAGTTCTTAAAATAATATTCAATTGTACTGAACTACTAAACTGAAATAGAAAACGTTCTTTTAAACAAACTGACTCACCTGAATAATAACCCTGTGGACAAGTCTGAACACAGAGTCCAAGGTGTAGCACATATAATAAACCTGAATGACAGGCAAGGCACTGGTTTTGTGCTGGTCCACTGCACATAACACACGACTCATGACATCCCAAACACTCTTGGTTCTCTGAAGCATAAGTTCCCTCTGGACAGCTACCAACACATTCACTGTAAATTGATATCAAGATTAATATGTTTTTCATCAAACAAAATGAAACAATAATAATCATTATACGTATTCATATAAATCAATGGCCCTGTGACTATTATCACTAATATTAAAAATCCAAAGCACAATACAAATCATAATAAAAAATGGTTAAAACTTAACAAGCTAATCTATGGAATTTTACTGAATAAATAAACAGAGGGACAGATAAAAAATAGCCAGATAAGTCATCATAACAAAATTAACAAACCCTTCAAGACTGTAGTGATGACAAGCTCTGCAGTTGTTAGGTCCTGGACCTGAACAGCCACCGAGACACTGACTATGACAAACTTCTGACTCTGATATTTTCTTTGTACTGTTACTGCTGCCAGCAGAAGCTATCTGGTTTGGCCCAGAGATAATTGTACCGTCCGGAGTGGCAAAAGTGGCTTCTGGGCTAGATCCCGCAAATATCTGATCAAGGACACTGTAGAAATAAAAATAAAACTTTAGATATTCAAACCAAATGTATAATGTATAATTTGCTTATCTTAGCAAACTATTTCCAATGCATATAATGCAAATAATTTTATCATTTTTTATAAACATCACCTGATCCTCTTTTTGCTTCTCTCTGGAAGCTTGGTTACATTGACATTTATCCCTAAACTGTTTTTTCATTAATATGTAACTTTATTTCAAGTATAAGGTATTTTTAAATCTGATATTCATAAAGATTATTTTTTAGTTTTCTTGCAATGCTACAAAAAAAAAAAAACCTGTCACTTTGTAGTCAAACAACATAAGATTACATTGATAATGAAAAGTTGTAAATTATTTCTTAAAATTTCAAAGATACATTGATTTCAGAAAACTTAGTTGCCAAAGTCAAACTGTTTATCAGAAATTGAAAAATAATAAAAAGACAATAAATATACCGGTATATTAAAAACTATATACAGTACATGTACAATAGTTTGTGAAAACAATCCATTGCCTAACAGCTTTAAACTGAAGTTGGAAGTTGGTTACTTAATAAACAGGAGATAAAAAAGATCCAGTTTTATAAGAAGGTAAAAGATCGTTCACAACTGTGGTAGAACCTTACACCTTTCATAACATGCTATGTGATGCCTCAGTGCATAAAGAAGTTCACCCTATTGTAAAGAGATGGTTTATAGTTATGAAACATGAGATATATTTCAAAATATTAATATAGGCAGAGAGGGAGTTGAAATAGAAAACAATACCTACTTTTGATCACTTAATCATGGTAAAAGGTATTTTACTCAAGTCTCTCATATGCATAGCCCATTTTAAGATTTAGGATTTCTCAGAGATCAGATCATGCGTTAGGCCATAATAGCCAGATATTCTAATTTTTGGAACTTTGGCATTTGACTAATCAAATGCCAAAATGCCAAAGTTTCAAAAATTAAAATTCTAGTTAAATGCCCAAGTTCTACACAGGTGCAACCGGAGGGAAAGGGTCCGATTTGAGATAAGACGAACTGTCAAAGGGCAATATGTGTTGATCTATTATGTTTATCAAGATAGAATATAAAATATTCATACCATACTTGAAAAGTTGTATGGATGACAAGTGTAGCAGGTTGGGTGAAATGATAAGATGAGTGAAAAGGTGTTTATTTAAAATAAGAGGTGAAAAAAAAACATGTCTTACCCTTTCAAGGCCAGAAAGAACACAAATGTAGCTATTTGAAGGAGCCATTTAAAGAGTAGGAGGAAA
Organism: Palaemon carinicauda; assembly: GCF_036898095.1. NCBI lineage: Eukaryota > Metazoa > Arthropoda > Malacostraca > Decapoda > Palaemonidae > Palaemon > Palaemon carinicauda. The sequence continues at coordinate 16,532,602 of NC_090731.1, read as the reverse complement.
AGGTGGACTGTCATCTCAATCTTGCCATATATTGAATTTTTTTCAACAGAGCTGAGCAGTCAAAGGTTAAATTTAATGAAATCTAGCACTTGTGAAACCTAACAAAAAAAATTCAGTTTTTGTCTGATGATTCAGGCACAAAACTTTTTGGAAAGTTCTCCATGTCAAAATAATGTTTGACTTGAGACTACCAATGGCCAGATTATTCTAGGTTACCCAGTGTACAGAAAATTAGTATCCAAAGTTAGTGGAAGTTCGTAACAATCTGAATAATTCATAGCTTTATAATTAGTCACATAAGCCATAAAAACAGTCATTAAAAGTACTTGATCATAGTAATTATGTAAAAATATAGTAACAAACAAGGAATACGACTAAACACTAATGGTTATAATTAGTGATGTGCATAACTAATATTTTCCTGAACCCCCTCAAGATACTGTATTATTAAATATCAATAGCATATCAATTTGCATTTCTTTGAAAGGACTTAGTTGGCAACAATTATAAAGAAATGTGCAGATTCAATGCTGTTCAAAAGGTGACCGTATTACTGTTATTATCAATATCATTATTGCTATTAATAATATTAATAATAATAATAATATCAATAACAATAATATCACTAATAATAATATTAATATGATGGTTCAAGATATATTACAAATATTAGTTTAGAAAACTGAAAAGATCAATCAAACTTCAGTTGAGAGTTAGATAACTTCCCCAACCAAAATGTGTCCAGTATACATTTAGATATAATTCTAAAGATCATATCTGATGGAAATAATTTTAGTGGCCCAAAGAAAATCTATAAAAGCAGTCGATTTAGTTATTTATTGAAGGGTGCAGACTACATACGCAAACACAGTCATCATCCATTTATTTAGGAGTTTGTGAAGACTGGCGGTGAGTATCTTACTTCTCCTGGGAGGTCTTACTTTTTACAGCATGCGGACCTTCTCAACAATCTTAGCACTATACCTAAATGTGAAGGGATCACTAGAGGGTCTTCTTGGTGGGATGTGGGATGTAGAAGCAGATTGGGTAGGGAGGATCAGAGCCAAAGAAGACAAAGGATCTGACCTTTGAGATTGTTCAGAGCGAAGACGACCTGGAGGTTCCCTTGTTCCATGAAGGATGAGCTGCCATTGGATTAGGACACCTGTCAAAAGCACCTTTTAGTTACAACCATCGTATCAATGTAAAAATATCACCTAATACAGTATGTAGGTACATAATTTCAGAACTGTCTTTGTATATTTATATTCATCCACTGACGACTCTTATTGTAATTTGGAATTTATACTAACATTAAAATAATTTTCTCACTAAAATAATTTTCTCACACCCAACACATCATTGCTAAGGAAATACCTGGACGAGGAACTTGTCTTGTGCCAGCATTGGTAACTATGAGTTTCCATGTACCAGCTGCTTTTTCACCCCAAAAGTGAACAGATAAAAATGGCCAGTCATCGAATTTTTCTGAGAACATATCCCGAGGCCTATCAAAAAGCAGCGTTGAAATAGTTCCTATAAAGAAAAAAAATATAAGGATGAAAAGCTTTATAATCTTCTGGCTATGACTCAGTACTCCTTAAATAAAATGTCTGGTACTGTAGTTATCAATGAGCATAAAAAACTGGACCACGTTAACACAAACCTGATGGAGACACTAATTTAATGTTGATATTCCCTCTTGGGAGGAATCGTAAAGAAACTCTGGCTTGTACATGTTCCAGGTAACGCACTTCAGCTGAAGTTCCTGCACATCCATCAGTGACAATCTCTGCGACCACACTCTCTCCCATTACAGTAGGAATTCCTCTGTAAATCATTACAATATTCTGCATTAATTCACATAAAAATACAGCTATATAATAATACAACTGTTTTAAAAGTTAATGTCGCTGAGGTATTAGTATAATAAAATAAAAGAACCTCCATTGTCAAAAAATTTAAATATTGAATTACAAGTTTATAAAGAAACTATAGTCCATGTTTGCCATATGGAATATCAAGTTTCAAAGTTGACTGTAATCACATGAAGATCTACTACAGTACTATAGCACTATGAGATAGTTTTGGCTAATGTCAAGTTTATAATACAGCAGTTCAAAGAAGAAATTAATCATATTGTGATAAAATTCCATATCATCAAAGTCTTTAATTCAAGACAGGAAATTCTAGGCTTAATTATGCAAAAGTATTCCTGCACACTTGAAGAAATCCTTCAAAAAAGGAATCTCAAAGGTAAGAAAAAGAGATCCCTGAGAAAAGGAGTCTCAAAGGTATGAGGAAAAGGATTAATATTTGTGAGGGTTGAACCTTATTTCTACACTTTCATAAGGATAAGCAAGACTATTTACTGAACTCTTAAAAAACTTTTTTGAAACCCTTGATTATAGGATTAGTGCAGTTTCCTATCCTGATGGTAATGAAAAGAAACAAACTATTGTAAACAAAAAATAAAGAAATGAATGTAACAACACAAAACTGAATAACTAAACTAATTGAAATGAAAAAAAAATAAATCAAAATAATACCTCACATTATTGTTGTTACAGAAAAAAAATGGAAACATTAAAAAGATGAAGCTTCCATTAAGATACCCAAAATGGCAATACAGATAAGAAAAACTTTAATGAACGAGGAATTAACCACATAATACTGACTATGATAATATAATGTATGGCATTGAGTTTTGAGTATGGTCAGTGAAATACACATCTGTGCTCTTATTAGACCTGGAAAAATATTCTCAATAATATTTAGGAGTTATCAAATTGAAATTAGGATTAAATCATACCACTACTTCAGAATTCCTGTTTAGTGTGCTGGCCTTGGGAAGATTTTTACAAGGGAAAAATATATATCCTTTAGTGAAAAAGACCTAAATTCACACCATTACCTCTAGTTTTTATAAATTTCATGTATTTAGCACACCACAACAAACTCACTTTTGAGTTCTGTCTTTAGCACTCTGGCAGACGTGCTGAGGGGGCACTGTTGTCCATTTCTCAGCAAGTTCAACAAGCTTCCCAGCATCCATCAATCCATAGCCAAATTTGTGACTTACTGGAAAAATAGAAGAAAACAAACATTAATCCATTTCTCAATGGTTAGCGTACTTCATAAATATTCATAAGTAGCTTAGTAGCATTATATATCAACGTAAATTAATGTCTCGTAACATCAACAGTCCTTTAAAAAATAAAAATTAAATAAAAAACTGGGTGTAAAATAATTCAAAATGCTATCATAAAAGTGTGTCATTTTATATACTAAGCTATTTCTGTGTATCAGACCTAATTTTCTGATGTACAGCTAAATTAAAAAGTTGCAACGATCTTTCCTCAATCTTAATGGTCTACACAGCTCGAGAAATACTTCTTCATTTAATGCAAGACTCTTAAAACATTTTATCATTCCTGAAAAGTTTGACTACAGTACTACTGAAATGTCATATATAAAAATAGTTTTACTTCCATACTATACTGACCAAATTCTAAAAATTAGGCAAAAATTCCTCATTGCAAATTTGATTCTTATATTAAGACAGTAGCGTTTGTATATGAAAAACTGCAAGCAATAATAATAGTCGTATTTCACGCTCACAAGATTCCACAACATTCCTTTGTTAAAAGATAAAAAAAATATATGATTCTTACCATTACCTCTTCTTTTTACAGTATGCAGTCACAGCTTAATATTTACACCAAATCTACTCAATTAGTGATTTTGAAGAATTCACATATTCTTATCACAGTGGATAATTTGACTCATAACGATAACCTCAGAAAATGAAATGTACTCTATAATCTCTTAACCTTTTATAACTGATACCAATTTTTAGACAGAAACATGCAACACTAAGCTCATAACTTTCCTTACTAGTTTTGTTTAAAATCAGAACTAAGAGCATTCAATGAAAAAGAAATTAATATCACTATGAGCTACATTTCTGTTGCCATGAGATTATTATTATTATTATTATTATTATTATTATTATTATTATTATTATTATTATTATTATTATTATTATTATTATTATTATTATTATTACTTGCTAAGCTACAACCCTAGTTGCAAAAGCAGGATGCTATAAGCTCAGGGGCCCCCATTTTCCTTTATGGTTTTATTACCCCTTACCAGTAACTTGACCAAAATTATGAACATCATGAAAATATAGTTTTCATGTCTTGCATCACAGAACTCTAAATTTCTAAAGCCACTATAAGTCAATGCCCCCAAATCGAGTCAACACTTACATTACCTTCGGTAAGTATGATTTGTTTATGTTCTTAGTGTCCATACTGAAGTTGCTGGGATGTTGCACACATGCGTGTCAAAACTGTCAACTTCAACTATGTCTCGAGTCTTGTTTATGGCTGGCAGTTCCATCATGCTTGGAACACATTGCTACAACTTGCTATTCCAAAAAAGCAACATTTATCAGGCTCACACAAAAGAACGCTGCACGATTCTCTCCACACCAAGCAAAAGCATGCATCAAAATGCTTAGAGATAAGCAGCCTATTTTAATAAATCTACATTCAACATGTGGAAACTTTGTAGTAATCCCTCTGTGATTAAAAACAGACGAGGAATAAACCCAAAATATTTCGATTCTAAGGGAAATATTCTATGCTACTCAAAACTTTATAACACATAAAAGTACAGAAATGGTATCAGACAGACACTAAACAATAACTATTAAGCAAAACAAAACAGGACTATCTTATCTCTACGGTCATTACTATATAACAAAATGTTATAGGTATTGCTATGTAAAATAATAATATGGTAGCAGCATGCATTATCACAAGGCTCGTAAATACAGCAAATAAAAGTAACCCATATTACCACAGTAGTTCAGTTCTATACTATGGGTGATTACAAAAAAAGAAAAAAAAGAAAAAAATACACAAAAGATTCTTTCAAAATATAGCTTGAGCAATTCCCATCCAATGACGCTTGCAATGATTAGTTCTGCATGATACATTTGCATAATATCATACATCTTAATCTTGCCAATACCTTAAGTACATACGGTACACCAAAGTATTGTAAAAATATTTTCACAAGTCAAAGTATTTTCTCCACTATCATAGAAAAAAAAAAATAAGTTTAATATATTTTGTGGTTTTAGAAAAATAACAAAAGAAGCTACAATGAAGCCAAGTGAAAATTTATGCAGATAAACAAAACAATTTCTACGAATTGAAAAAATATGGCAATTGAAGCAAAGCTAAAAAAATGATTGGTATGAAATATTTATGCATTGTATCTATCAAGCAAATTTTTGTTATGCACACAAGACAAAAAGCGGATTATATAAGTTTATCATAATCTGTAAGCATTTATATAGTACAGTATATTTTACTTACTAGGTAACACAATCAGAAGTTGAAAAATACATGTACTGTACAGTATGTTTCTTTCTATATAAAAATGCTATACTAAATCCGTATGCAAGAATATTCCACTACACTATAGCACATAATCATCTTAGCACATGCAGTGACAACATGTAACAAATCTAACCATTACTAAACTAAAAATGCATTCTTCACATAATTGTATAAAGTTTACAAAAACTGAAATCTATGGTAAATCACTTTGCATGGATATACAGTGACATGTTAATTACTGATAAAAACTAATAAGCCAAATTACAGTGCATGAAAATTCTTATTTAAAAATTCAAAGATAAAAGTGCAATGACTACTTATGTTTAACCTGTATTTTGAGAGTGATACCCAAGACTGATAAGTCTACTAAAGACTATGATGACTAAAATATGAAAACTTAAAAGAAAAAAATAAAAGACTAACCACTGCGTCCTACGCCATTTGTAAACCATCCGTCTTCTTGTCTTAAGGGCTCATAGCGTGAGGTCAGCACAACAATGTGTTGCATGTCCCTCCAAGTAAGGTCAGGATTGGCCTCAAGGGCCAAGGCACAAATGCCGGCAGCTAGTGGAGCAGATGCACTGGTTCCTGAAAAAAAAGAAAAATACCTATTTAGAGAAAAGTCTTGGCAGTAGAATCCAAATTATTAGTGATCTCCATTGTATTTTTTTTTTCTAATAACATCCCTTACAGGATAGTAAATATATTATTAAAATTGTTAATTGCTCAAAAATAGATAGATCATTCATATCTTAATTTTATTGTTTCTTAACAATATTGTTAGCATACCAATCCATACACTAAAAATAGACAGACTTGAAAATATTGTCAAGTAGATACAGGTTCCCACATTTAACTTGAGGATGAAATCGAGGCTTAAAAGGAAAGTGCAATAAAATGGTTTGTAATAACAAATAGTAAATCTACTTATAGTGCAAGTACAGGTACTCTATTGTATGCTGTAAATAAATGATCTTATAGAAAGCTAGTATAAAGGATTTCTATATGACATCACTTCATGCACCACTTTGTAAGGACTAAATGTAACAAGGTGATTTGCACAACTCATTGCAGTACTGTATGTAGGACAAGTACATCTTACAAATTAACCTTCTTTTATCAATATATTAGAGAAAACAGCAGGAGATGATGAATGGAGAAGTATTGAATTAAAAGCTCAATATAGAGACGACTGGCGAAATCTAACCGAGGCCCTTTGCGTCAATAAGCGTAGGAGGAGATGATGATGATTACCATTATGCAGAGTTTGATGGGAGGGTAAAATAGTACATTTACTAAACCACAGCAAGACTAAAATCGGGCTAGAATATTTCTACATAATCCCTACTTTTATTTAGAAATGGAGAAATTAGTAAATATGTCATCTACAGTACACAGAATAACAGGAAAGTAGGAAGAGATAAGTGAAAGGAGAATTCCATCAGTTCGAATCTGTCATCTACAGTATACAGAATAACAGGAAAGTAGGAAGAGACAAGTGAAAGGAGAATTCCATCAGTTCGAATCTGTCATCTACAGTATACAGAATAACAGGAAAGTAGGAAGAGACAAGTGAAAGGAGAATTCCATCAGTTCGACTCTGTCATCTACAGTATACAGAATAACAGGAAAGTAGGAAGAGACAAGTGAAAGGAGAATTCCATCAGTTCGACTCTGTCATCTACAGTATACAGAATAACAGGAAAGAAGGAAGAGACAAGTGAAAGGAGAATTCCATCAGTTCGAATCTGTCATCTACAGTATACAGAATAACAGGAAAGTAGGAAGAGACAAGTGAAAGGAGAATTCCATCAGTTCGAATCTGTCATCTACTGTATACAGAATAACAGGAAAGTAGGAAGAGACAAGTGAAAGGAGAATTCCATCAGTTCGAATCTGTCATCTACAGTATACAGAATAACAGGAAAGTAGGAAGAGATAAGTGAAAGGAGAATTCCATCAGTTCGAATCTGTCATCTACAGTATACAGAATAACAGGAAAGTAGGAAGAGATAAGTAAAAGGAGAATTCCATTAGTTCACCATTCGGTTTTAATCATCATTTTTAGCTATTTTGCTAATGCCACAACTATTGCACAAACTAAAAATTTAGATTAATCTTTTCCTTTAAGTATCTTTTTTTTTAATTTTTCACTTTAGCTTTTACAATAAAGGTGAATCATTTATCCTCTAAGCTGACAAGTATAGTTTTATTCAGGGAAATACAATCTTTTCACTTCATCGGAAGCCATAAACACACACATAATTCTCGCACTAATGATCTTTTTTGGGCTCAAGCCATGGCGTCCTGATGGAAGGTTCCTTTTTGGTAGCTTCCTTGGGTATAAGACTACTAAGATATTCCCAGAGAATTTAACCACAGGTTATCACAGAATTCTAACTTCTGGAGCGAGTATCTCAAAGGTTTCCCTTTAAGACATCGTAATACAACAGGGGACGCATGTCTGAACGCGCCACATAGCTATCTTCACCCCGAACAGAGTTAATGCTTCGGTGTGTAAGGACTGAGAATAGCTGGGAGCCGTTCCACAGCTAATCTCACTCGTGGCTACTACTGATACTCGAGACGTAAACAAACGGACGCCATTGCTCTGATGACGTCACGCCCGTCTTCATCCTTTGTTTAGTAGCTGCCCTACTTAGACGGATTTTCCCTGTGTTAACTTTATCGTTTTGCATCTTCGTTATGTCGTTACCTTCAGCCTCGCCTTCTTCTGGAAAGTTGAGTACAAGGTTCCAGTATTGTTTAATTAAGCTCTGGCCGTAAAGTAAATATTACTTTTCGAGATAATTGCTGTTTTGTGGCAGAGCTGTGCCTCTACCGGACCCGCCATTTTATGGCGTCGTTGTTGTTATGCATGCCTTATTTAGTTAGCCACAACAACGTTTTCCGGCCTTATTTACTAATCGATTACATTAGTTTATTTAGTCTTCATAGCTAGGAACTTTTATATCGTGTTTAGACGCTTTTTACCGGTCATCGATTGACCTCATACCAGTCGGCTACTATAGCCCCCAGGCCAGGAGCCTACATACAAGTGTTCATGCATGATTTATTAGTGATCCTAGACTAAGTTATGAAGATAGTGGCATTATTTTACAATACTTATGACAGTGATGCAAATGTTTTCGCCTTCAGGGACCATATAGGGGATAGGCTAGTCAGTGTGTGTCCCCAAGAAGGACTCAGACAAACTCAGAGTCATTCTGGACTTATCCCCCCTCAACAAGTTCATAGCGAACGACAAATTCAAGATGCTGACGCTTCAACAAATAAGGACCCTTCTGCCTCAAGGTTCCTACACGGTCTCTATAGACCTGGCGGATGCCTACTGGCACGTTCCAATGAACCATCACGCTTCCTCCTACCTAGGATTTCGACTCCAAAGGAAAAGCTACGCCTTCCGGGCCATGCCCTTCGGCCTCAACGTGGCCCCTCGGATCTTCACAAAACTGGCGGATGCCATAGTACAACAACTCCGCCTAAGAAACGTCCAGGTGATGGCCTACCTCGACGACTGGCTAGTCTGGGCTCCATCGCCCGAAGATTGTGCAAATTCTTGCAACGAAGTTACCCAGTACCTAGAACACCTGGGATTCAAGATCAACGAGAAAAAATCTCGCCTCTCTCCAGCTCAGAAGTTTCAGTGGTTGGGAATCTACTGGAATCTTCAGTCACACCGCCTTTCCATCCCCCAGAAGAAAAGGAAGGAAATAGCAGGGTCTGTCAAGCGACTACTGAAATCCAAACGCATTTCAAGACGACAGCAGGAACGAGTTCTAGGCTCTCTACAGTTCGCCTCAGTGACAAACCCAGTGCTTCGTGCACAGCTAAAGGATGCCGCGGGAGTCTGGAGACGCTCGGCATCCATCGCTCGAAGAGACCTCAAGAGACGGCTTCCAAACAGACTGCGACGCCTCCTAAAGCCGTGGTCGGAAGAAAAGGCCCTGAAAAGGTCCATTCCTCTCCAACACCCTCCTCCATCACTCAACATCCACACGGATGCCTCACTGGAAGGTTGGGGAGGTCACTCCCACCAGAAACAGGTTCAAGGTACCTGGTCTCCCCTGTTCAAGACGTTCCACATAAACATCTTGGAGGCCATGGCGGTCCTTCTAACACTGAAGAAGTTATCCCCGCCGCCCTCGATCCACATCCGTCTAACCCTAGACAACTCGGTGGTAGTTCGTTGTCTCAATCGCCAAGGCTCAAGATCGCCCCAGATAAATCAGGTGCTTCTCCCAATCTTCCGTCTGGCAGAGAAGAAGAAGTGGCACCTGTCTGCAGTTCACCTACAAGGATTCCGCAACGTGACAGCGGATGCTCTATCTCGGACAAACCCGATAGAGTCGGAATGGTCTCTAGACGCAAGATCGTTCTCCTTCATCTCTCACCAAGTCCCAGAACTTCAGATAGATCTCTTTGCAACGAGCGACAACAATCAACTTCCTCTGTACGTAGCCCCGTACGAGGACCCCAAAGCAGAAGCAGTGGATGCTATGTCACTGGACTGGAACAGATGGTCCAAGATCTACCTGTTCCCTCCCACCAACCTTCTGTTGAAAGTCCTCTCCAAACTGAGAACCTTCAAAGGGACAGCGGCCCTAGTGGCTCCCAAGTGGCCCCGGAGCAACTGGTACCCCCCTGGTCCTGGAGCTGCAGCCCAAGCTGATCCCTCTCCCGGGCCCAGTTCTCTCTCAACAAGTACAGAAGTCGACTGTCTTCGCTTCATCATCGAAAATCAAGGACCTTCATCTCATGATTTTCTCTCCCTTGCCGCAAAGAAGAGGTTTGGGATCTCGAAGAAAAGTCTAGACTTCCTAGAGGAATACAAGACCGAATCCACGAGACGGCAATATGAATCATCATGGAGGAAATGGGTCTCCTTTGTCAAGACAAAAAATCCTAAAGAAATCACGATTGATTTCTGTATGTCCTTCTTTATTCACCTTCATGGACAGGGATTAGCAGCCAATACGATATCAACCTGCAAATCAGCCTTGACTAGACCAATTCTATATGCTTTCCAAATTGATCTGTCCAACGACATCTTCAACAAACTACCAAAAGCATGTGCTCGCCTACGTCCAGCACCCCCACCGAAACCGATCTCCTGGTCACTAGACAAGGTACTCCATTTCGCCTCCAACTTGGACAATGATTCATGCCCCCTCAAGGATCTGACTCAGAAAGTTATATTTTTATTTGCTCTCGCTTCGGGAGCTCGAGTCAGCGAAATAGTGGCATTATCAAGAGAAGAAGGACACATCCTGTTTACCGATTCAGGAGAAGTGACCCTCTCCCCTGATCCGACGTTTCTCGCTAAAAATGAATTACCCACCAAAAGATGGGGCCCTTGGAGAATATGCCCCCTGAAGGAGGATGTCTCTCTATGTCCAGTAGAGAGCCTCAAGGTCTATCTTCGCAGAACTTCAAACTTTGGTGGAGGCCAACTCTTCAAAGGAGAAACATCGGGCAGCGACCTGTCACTGAAACAATTAAGAGCGAAAATCACCTACTTCATTCGCAGAGCGGATCCGAACAGTACACCCGCTGGTCATGATCCTAGAAAAGTGGCATCATCTCTGAATTTCTTTCAGAGCATGGACTTTGAAAGCCTTAAAAACTTCACGGGCTGGAAGTCCTCGCGAGTTTTCTTTAAACATTATGCGAAACAAGTGCACGAAGTCAAACATTTTGTGGTAGCCGCAGGTAGTGTTATGAAACCTGCACCTAACTCTGCGTAGAACAGTGAGTTACTTGGGACTCTAACTCTTCGGGTGCCTATGTTGACCCTCGAGCGATTCATAGTGATGTTGAAAAACACTTAGTGCTTTTATAACTGTTCTTATCCCAGGTGAAATGTCATAGTGTCACACAAGTGCCGCATGCCTTGAGCATGATGTGTTTTAATTAAAGACTTGCGTTCCTCGAGAACGAGTACCTACTAATAATCCTGAAATTCCTTTTCAGATTCAAGAGCAAGCCTTTATTTCTATGTACATTATAATTACTGTAAATGAACTTTACTTTTTGCTGTAAATTAATCAATTTCTGCATTTGTGAAATAAAATTTCTATTTTATTACTTGTGCGTCTCTATCAGCTCCTACTTACTATGAAATACATACCTGTCATAGTTTTATTTATTCCTCCTTTCTTATGGTTATGAAGAATTTAAGATGTCTAATCCTAAATTATATTCACCCTGACTAAGTAAGGTTCCTACACGAATACTTACTTTTGATACCCAAGAGATGAACTCTATACACAGTGTCCAACCACCACTGTTCTAATTTCAGAATGTTCCTATACAAATACCAAACATTCAGCTTCATCTCTAAGTTCTTCAAGTTCTTCTATCAGGATGAATAGCCCTTCAATACCACTTTGACGTCGGCATAGCCCATGGGAACTTCACTGCCAAGGGGGGCAGGATACTTCTTCCCTATGGTTCTTTATTTAAGATTACTTTGCTGTTTTGTCAATGCCTAGGCACTTAATACTAGGGGAAAATCTACCACGATACATTGATTCTCTGGTACTCTTCCATCAGGACGCCATGGCTTGAGCCCAAAAAACGGATTTTGAGTGAAGCGAAAAATCTATTTTTGGGTGAGATAGCCATGGCGTCCTGATGGACCCTCCCTACTACTTCGTCCAGTTTTGTTCCCACCCTGTGCTACTGTATCATGGTGATGGGCAGCAACTGGCTTCAGCATGAAGACGGGCGTGACGTCATCAGAGCAATGGCGTCCGTTTGTTTACGTCTCGAGTATCAGTAGTAGCCACGAGTGAGATTAGCTGTGGAACGGCTCCCAGCTATTCTCAGTCCTTACACACCGAAGCATTAACTCTGTTCGGGGTGAAGATAGCTATGTGGCGCGTTCAGACATGCGTCCCCTGTTGTATTACGATGTCTTAAAGGGAAACCTTTGAGATACTCGCTCCAGAAGTTAGAATTCTGTGATAACCTGTGGTTAAATTCTCTGGGAATATCTTAGTAGTCTTATACCCAAGGAAGCTACCAAAAAGGAACCTTCCATCAGGACGCCATGGCTATCTCACCCAAAAATAGATTTTTCGCTTCGCTCAAAATCCGTTGTATAGTCTGTTAAGGTAACGAAAATATAAAGGAATATTTTAGGAAACTATATCATTCACCTCTTGATTGTAGTATTCTGGAATTTCTTGTACATTTCAATAATGACATAAATTGAACTTTCTAAAGGTTAAGTTAGTATAAACATATGAGGAATGATCGTGCCTGATCAACACATTCCCCTTAGAGGACTAAACTTGTTTTCGACATCAGTCTCTACTGGGTCATTACCAAAAAATCTTTTATGAGAGAGAGAGAGAGAGAGAGAGAGAGAGAGAGAGAGAGAGAGAGAGAGAGAGAGAGAGAGAGAGAGAGAGAGAGAATTTTGTTTATTAACATCCAATTTAAATTTCAAGGCAGAAATAACCCTTTCTATCGAAAAGGAAAACACAAATTATAGCCAGAAGGAAACATACCTGTGTGTTCAATGGTGCATATGTGCTCTGACCTGAGCTCTCCATCCATATCAACTGTAGCAACACTGGCATCAACTCCTGGAGTGCCAGAGCTGTAGGTCGTAGCAAGAGTTGAAGAGCACTCTTCCAGGTACCAAGGTTTGTACCTTTAATAAAAGAACACATGATTAAATTTCTTTTATCCACAGCTAGTAGGTGGGTCTTTCACCAGAAGCATTTCAGCAAATTCATTCATCCATGGTTGATGCATTTGAAGAGAATGATTGGTTGCAAAAATAAAAATTTCGTAAGGGGAAATATTTATAAAAATACTAATAGGTGGGATAACATTTGAAAATACCATTATGTAGGAAAATATTGATTACGTGAAAAATGATGGACTACTTTATGTAAAAATGATCTAACTGAAGCGTTTCCAGGGAAACTCAACATAAATCAAGGGACAATAAATACAGTATAAACAGTCGGGGAAGGATAGTCATGGATGGTATAAACACGTCCCTGGTATATACACGATATCTCTCGGGATATTCACTCCAGAGGTTAGAACTCAGTGATACCTCTAAAATTCTCGCAGAAATATCCCAAGTAGAAAGCTGCCTTTGAGGAACTTAAATCAGGACGACATGGCTCAAGCCCAAAAATATACAGAACAGTAGTGTAACAAAATACGCCTGTACACTACAGAATATGTACAGGATTGTCTTCTATTTAACAATAATAAACCTACCAGTACAGGCAATAATACCACAAAACTCGCAAAGAAGAAACACACGGTATACTTGCCCCCTTTGAGATGCAGATGAGATGGATAAGGTGAAAATTGAGTTCGTGTAACCATCACAGTTGCAGTTGTCCGTATGCCTACCACCATTTCCAGAGGCCCAGACGAAAATGGAACCTTTACCATGTCGACCCTGACAAAAGAGAATGACATCAGTCAGAATATAAATATGACAAAATATGACAAGTGATATTAAAACTAGATAGAAGTAAATTTCCTTCTTTTGAACCAAGTATTGTTACAGCTGTAATCTAACAAGAGAATTAATCAGTCAGAATATAAATATGACAAGTGATATTAAAACTTGATAGAAGTAAATTTCATTCTTCTCTACCAAGTATATATACCAAGTATAATTACATATATAATCTAACAAGGTAACGAAAATATAAAGGAATACAAATATGGCAAGTGATATCAAAACTCGATAGAAGTAAATTTCATTCTTTTGAACCAAGTATTGTTACAGCTATAATCTAACATGAGAATTAATCAGTCAGAATATAAATATGACAATTGATATTAAAACCACATAGAAGTATAATTCATTCCTCTCTACCAATTATATATACCAAGTATAATTACATATATAATCTAACAAGAGAATTACATCAGTCAGAATACAAATATGACAAGTGATATTAAAACTAGATAGAAGTAAATTTCATTCTTTTGAACCAAGTGTTGTTACAGATATAATCTAACAAGATAATTAATCAGTCAGAATATAAATATGACAATTGATATTAAAACCACATAGAAGTATAATTCCTTCTTCTCTACCAAGTATATATACCAAGTATAATTACATATATAACCTAACAAGAGAATTACATCAGTCAGAATATATCTATGACAATTTATATTAAAACTAGATAGAAGTAAATTTCATTCTTTTGAACCAAGTGTTGTTACGTATATAATCTAACAGGAGAATTACATTGGCCAGAATATAAATACTACAATTGATATTAAAACCACATACAAGTATAATTCATTCTTCTCTACCAAGTATAATTACATATATAACCTAACAAGAGAATTACATCAGTCAGAATATATCTATGACAATTGATATTAAAACCACATAGAAGTATAATTCCTTCTTCTCTACCAAGTATAATTACATATATAACCTAACAAGAGAATTACATAAGTCAGAATACAAATATGACAATTGATATTAAAACTAGATAGAAGTAGATTTCATTCTTTTGAACCAAGTGTTGTTACGTATATAATCTAACAGGAGAATTACATTGGCCAGAATATAAATACTACAATTGATATTAAAACCACATACAAGTATAATTCATTCTTCTGAACCAAGTATTGTTACAGATATAACCTAAGTTAATTTTATTTTTCCATAGAGCTGTTTTCAATATTTCTCATTTTCTTATAAAACTGAAAGTTTTCTAGTTCAGGAAATTTGCAAGGTGTCTTCTTTTCTATACAATATTATTTTTTCCATAGAGCTGTTTTCAATATTTCTCATTTTTTATAAAACAACTTTTCTAGTCCAGAAAATTTGCAGAGTGTCTTCTTTTCCATACATGTTCGTGAATTAAGTGACAGCATGCTTATATATTTCAATTTGAAAAATATCATGATACATTAATAAATATAAATACACATACACCTATATAAATATATATTGAGGCAAAAGAAACAAACTCAGACACCACCTTAAATATCGTAATAATTCAGTATTCTAAATCCAATTAGCGAAACCTGACATGTTAAAGTCTGACAATAACAAAACCCAAACAATGAAATGGAAATCTTCCTGGTATTGTTTAACCAGCGCTGTGAGGGGAACGCTTTGTTGCGTGTAAAACTAGACAGAATGAAAATCTATTTCGAAAATAAACAATAAAGGTGGGTAAACAATCACCCATGTCGAAAACTATCAAATTAATGTAACTGTCATATTTATGAACATATTCGACTGCTGGTTATTAATACGAGAGTAACCGGAATTATTCTTTTTTTCCTAATACAAAACCGCCTTTAATATCCCATAAAATGAAAGCACATTACTATTTCAATAAACGCAGTATAAAAACAGAGACATATATCATGCTTCACAACTGACAATGAAGGGGTCAGTGAGTCTTTTTATACCTTTCAATTATAAAGGGACATATATGATATATATGCATAATACATTTTTTACGCCTTTGAGCTAAATAGTGTCTGGGATTAAAGATGATTATGTTACCCTTTTATACAATAACCTTTTCTCTCTCTCCCCCCCCCCCCCTCTCTCTCTCTCTCTCTCTCTCTCTCTCTCTCTCTCTCTCTCTCTCTGATGACTATATTCTGGTACTTATTTGTTCATATATCTGGAAAAGGGAGGAGTTTTAACTCGCTCATCATGTATCCATATATATATTTTTATATTGAGATTTTCAATGGTCAAAATCACACACTAAATCATACAAACATACACACACCTATGTATATATATACATATAGATATATATACATATATATTTATATATATATATATATATATATATATATATATATATATATATATGCGTGCTATAACCCCAGGGGCTCCAACTGGGAAAAGAGCCCAGTAAGGAAAGGAAACAACGAAAAATAAAATAGTAACAACAATGAAATGAATATTTCCTATATAAAATATAAAAACTTTAACAAAATAGAGGAAGAGAAATAAGATAGAATAGTGTGCCCGAGTGTACCCTCAAGCAAGAGAACTCTATCCCAAGACAGTGGAAGAATGGACTGGTTTAAGAGCAGGGTTCGACTCATTGGGCTGGTTTAAGATTAAGGTTCGACTCACTGGGCTGGTTTAAGAGTAATAGTTCGACTCATTGGGCTGGTTTAAGATTAAGGTTCGACTCACTGGGCTGGTTTAAGAGTAATAGTTCGACTCATTGGGCTGGTTTAAGATTAAGGTTCGACTCACTGGGCTGGTTTAAGATTACGGTTCGACTCATTGGGCTGTTTTAAGAGCAGGGTTCGACTAATTGGCCTGGTTTAAGAGCAGGGTTCGACTCATTGGCCTGGTTTAAAAGCAGGGTTCGACTCATTGGCCTGGTTTAAGATTACGGTTCGACTCATTAGACTGGTTTAAGAGCAGGGTTCGACTCATTGGGCTGGTTTAAGATTACGGTTCGACTCATTGGGCTGTTTTAAGAGCAGGGTTCGACTCATTGGCCTGGTTTAAGAGCAGGGTTCGACTCATTGGCCTGGTTTAAGAGCAGGGTTCGACTCATTGGGCTGGTTTAAGATTAAGGTTCGACTCACTGGGCTGGTTTAAGAGTAATAGTTCGACTCATTGGGCTGGTTTAAGATTAAGGTTCGACTCACTGGGCTGGTTTAAGATTACGGTTCGACTCATTGGGCTGTTTTAAGAGCAGGGTTCGACTAATTGGCCTGGTTTAAGAGCAGGGTTCGACTCATTGGCCTGGTTTAAAAGCAGGGTTCGACTCATTGGCCTGGTTTAAGATTACGGTTCGACTCATTAGACTGGTTTAAGAGCAGGGTTCGACTCATTGGGCTGGTTTAAGATTACGGTTCGACTCATTGGGCTGTTTTAAGAGCAGGGTTCGACTCATTGGCCTGGTTTAAGAGCAGGGTTCGACTCATTGGCCTGGTTTAAGAGCAGGGTTCGACTCATTGGCCTGGTTTAAGAGCAGGGTTCGACTCATTGGGCTGGTTTAAGATTACGGTTCGACTCATTGGGCTGTTTTAAGAGCAGGGTTCGACTCATTGGCCTGGTTTAAGAGCAGGGTTCGACTCATTGGCCTGGTTTAAGAGCAGGGTTCGACTCATTGGGCTGGTTTAAGATTACGGTTCGACTCATTAGGCTGGTCAACCTCCACCCTTTTAATAATAAGAATAATCTGGACATAGTATAACCCTTCATTCCTTCTCCCCCAAATTCTAACTCTCCCATTCATGTCACACAACAAATGTCAGGCACTCCCTGTTTTTCTCAGCTACCCAAGACACAATATAGCTGTGGTAAGCAGCTCTTCTAGGAGAAGGACACTCCAAAATCAAACCTTTGTTCTCTAGTCTTGGGTAGTGCCACAGCCTCTGTACCATGGTCTTCCACTGTCTTGGGTTAGAGTACTATTGCTTGAGGGTACACTTGGGCACGCTATTCTATCTTATTTCTCTTACCCTTGTTTTGTTAAAGTTTTTATAGTTTATATCTATTTTAATATTAATGCTCTTAGAATATTTTATTTTTCCTTGTTTCTTTTCCTCACTGG
Organism: Palaemon carinicauda; assembly: GCF_036898095.1. Lineage (NCBI taxonomy): Eukaryota > Metazoa > Arthropoda > Malacostraca > Decapoda > Palaemonidae > Palaemon > Palaemon carinicauda. Next base: position 16,514,607 of record NC_090731.1, on the reverse strand, counting down.
GCTATTTTTCATGTTGGGGCCCCTGGGCTTATAGCATCCTGCTTTTCCAACTAGGGTTGTAGCTCAGCAAGTAATAATAATGATAATAATAATAATAATAATAATAACAATAATAATAAAGTGTCATTCGGAGCCCATCAGTTTAAAAAAGAGAAGAGAATATGTTCGTACCCGAATAACTCCATTGATGAAGGCCCTTTTGGCCAGTGGTCCAGGTCCGTCCACGGTCTTGCCATCATCTTCAGGACCCCAAGACGCTGAGTAGATGTCAATGTGATCTGGATTAAGGGAGATGGCTCTCGCCTCCACAGCATCGTTCACTGTACCGTCCAACATCCTCACTCCTGCAAAGGAAGGGTAAAATTTAGAATTGACAAATAGGTAACTTATGATGACTCCCGAAAAAGAAGGGTAAATTTGAAATTGACTAATTGGTATCAGAAGTTATCAGAAAATTGACAGACGGACAGACACACTTATAAATAGATATATATATATATATATATATATATATATATATATATATATATATATATATATATATATATGTATATATATACATATATATATATATATATATATGTATATATATATGTCTATAAATATATATATATAATATATATATATATATATATATATATATATATATAAATATATATATATATATATATATATATATATGTATATGTGTATATATAAATCATATACACTAACAAATCATCGCTTTCAAATATGTTATCTCACCTCCAACACTGCTGTTGTAGGCAACGCCGACCCCACAGTAGTCATTGAAGGCGATGGCAGCGACCTCCCCTGCACAGCGGGTGCCGTGTCTATTATCCCCGTTGTCCCGGGGCATAGGATCAGGATCGCTGTCGTTGATGTCCGTCGAGGCCTTGGGATCCTGCAGAGTATAGATAAAAGGAGTTTTCTTATCTTTGCGATATCATAAAAAGGAGTTTTCTTATCTATGTGATGTCTTTTATTATATCAATTAGAAGAGTTACATAGGATTTTTGTTTTTTTGCTTTAGAAATCTATGGATATTTAATGGGTCAGTAGATAGTCATAGACTATGATCTTTCTAGTGTAACGAGAGTTTTAAGAGTGTGTTGGTTGACTTTTGAATCTGGCTGTACAGGTGTGATGATCTGTACAAGTGTGGAGGACTGTATATATATATATATATATATATATATCCAGAAATTATATACGTAGGCAATCCAAAAACTAGCCCCGAAACAGACTGCTTTCTTTGAAAACCTGAAAACCCTATCTTTAATATTCATTTCTTACTTCTCCAATAATAATAATAATAATAATAATAATAATAATAATAATAATGATAATAATGATAATAATAATAATAACAATGAGCACGAAATATAAAGCATCAACTATTGCTTCAAGAAATAACGACACACATGAAAATATAGAATAGATATTCCTTTTAGAAAACGTAAACTCTAAAAATAATATCATCCTCGTAATGAGCAAATTCATGATAAAGAAAACAGACCACGAAAATCTGGCCACTTATTCGTGTGGCGTTCAATGACATCGTGTGGCGTTCAATGACTTCGTGTGGCGTTCAAAGACTTCGTGGGGCGTTCAATGATTCTGTTCTACTTGGCTTTCCTTGGCGCATTCAGGGAAGCAGTTAATTGAGTTCATTACTTCAAAAGTCTTGCTTTCTTCAATGGCTAACGGTTGAGAATGAATTCCAATCGTGGAAAATATGTTTTTTTTTTTTATTTCGCTATTTTATTTTGCATTTTACAAATAGGGAAGTATATCGTGGAGATGATATCAGCTTTAATTAGTGATGTGTATAGAACCATTTCATGCATACATACATACATATATATATATATATATATATATATATATATATATATATATATATATATATATATATAAATTGATTTATATATATACACACATATATATATATATATATATATATATATATATATATATATATATATATATATATATATATATATATGTGTGTGTGTGTGTGTGTGTGTGTTTGACATAAAATTAACGCACACATACATATTTACTTACATGCTTACTGTATATATATATATATATATATACACACACATACTGTACATGCATACTGTATGTATGTATATATATATATATATATATATATATATATATATATACAAACATGTGTGTGTATGTGCATGTATGTTTAATATAGATTTAAAGTGATGAAAAAGGTAAAAAAAAAAATACCTATTTATGTAGGCTCTGTTTCGGAATTCTCCTAAATGCGAAAAAAAAAATCAGAAAAAGAATAAAAAAAAAAGAGAGACGAAAATATTGCATTTCAAAATGAAACCAACATCCCAATGTGAAAAAATCACAAAATGGTATTTAAAATGTAAATAAATTTTCAATAAAACTGACAAGAGGGAAATAAAAAAATGCGGCTTTTACTGAAAATAAAATTTAGAGTTATTTAAAATTTTACTTATAACGATGTTTTTTTTTTTTCCGACAGGAAAACCTGTATCAAACTAAAAAAAAAAGAATCGTATTTTTTATGCGGTTTTTTTTTTTAATCCATTAAGTAATCACCGTATTTTCTTAAAAATATAATCAT